>NW_027271800.1:0-375757 GCF_040938485.1 Diadema antillarum
AATGCAATGTTTTGATGTACAAATAGCTTTTTGTTAACTTGAATGACAAATTTGTCAAACACAGACTCGAGGAAGTACGTGGCACCAAGGCATGTTCTTTTCAAGTAATTTAGACCTGTAGAGCCGATGTTATGTATGGTTTTTGTAAATGGTAACAAAATGTTCAAAAATAACTTCAATCAATAAGATATTGTGGACTCTTGTTAACCCTATGTAGCCCGGGCTATATTTATCTGTAGCCCCCCCCCCCCCCCCCCGATCTTGGCCGCTGATCATTAATTTAATCTTAAAGAGTACTAATTTTTGGTACATTTTTCCTTTTGAACATCCTGACCAAGTGTGCACTGAAAAATCTTATAATATTTTTGTAATGTAATATATGTAATATTTTCCATCTTTTTTTCTTTCAGGAAAAGCAAATTTATGATGCATGTGCATGAAAGCCAAGGATTTGGAAATGCACAGATTGATTTGTTGTTGCTTATTTCCTGGAGGAAAAAGAGAAAGGAAAATGCATGTTTTGATGTACAAATAGCCTTTTGTTAACTTGAATGACAAATTTGTCAAACACAGACTCGAGGAAGTACGTGGCACCAAGGCATGTTCTTTTCAAGTAATTTAGACCTGTAGAGCCGATGTTATGTATGGTTTTGGTAAATGGTAACAAAATGTGCAAAAATATCTTCAATCAATAAGATATTGTGGACTCTTGTTAACCCTATGTAGCCCGGGCTATATTTATCTGTAGCCCCCCCTCCAGATCTTGGCCGCCGATCATTAATTTAATCTTAAAGAGTACTAATTTTTGGTACATTTTTCCTTTTGAACATCCTGACCAAGTGTGCACTGAAAAATCTTATAATATTTTTGTAATGTAATATATGTAATATTTTCCATCTTTTTTTTCTTTCGGGAAAAGCAAATTTATGATGCATGTGCATGAAAGCCAAGGATTTGGAAATGCACAGATTGATTTGTTGTTGCTTATTTCCTGGAGGAAAAAGAGAAAGGAAAATGCATGTTTTGATGTACAAATAGCTTTTTGTTAACTTGGTTGAGGAAAAAAAAATGAGAAAGAGACTCAAGACAACCAAGTACCTACATGGGTATTTCTTTTCATATGGGTACCAGGAGTAATTGTGTGATATCATGTGATGTCATGTTCATGTTACACATGAAACATTTAGGGGCTAATTGTGAATGAACATGTTACCAAAGAAATATGCGAGTGTTTGTGAGTGTAATGATTATTGGCTTTTATCTTAGGTATAACACAGTACAAAACAGCTTAGTTTCATTACGTATTAACCAATTTGAGGTCATACTTTGGTACCCATATAAATAGAAATACCCACATGCATATTTTTTGCCTTTAACTACTTTAGTATACAGGGTGGCTCCCAAATTGGGCAAAACTTTGTACATTTTAACATTTTCTTCTCTTGATCCAGATGTAGAATACAAGTTGTATTCTTTAGGTGTAAGGTGTGTATTGTTCATCATGATAATTCCTTTTTCCAGTTTCTTGAATAAACAAGAACCAAGTTTTGTTTGTCAAGATAATTTGGTTTGTTCCTTTTCCCTTCTCTATGTGTAATGTGCAATGAATTTTTGTGTTTGATTCTAATGCATTGATAGAGTGAGTTGGATTGAATTGTTGGTGCTAAATCGTTGGTTTTTGTTTTAACAACAATTTGGGGTTGAATTCTGCATATCACTGTTGTTAAAATAATGGTGTTAAATTTTATCACCGAAAATAGAATTGAATTGCAACACCAAAGATTGGTGTTGGAATCTTTCTTTTTTTTTTCTTTTTAACACCAAAAATAGAATTGAATTGCAACACCAAAAATTGGTGTTGGAATCTTGTTTTTTACACCAAAAACAGAATTAAATTGCAACACCAAACATTGGTGTTGGATTTTTTTTTAACACCAAAAACAGAATTAAATTGCAACACCAAAGATAGGTGTTGGACTCTTCTTTAACACCAAAAACAGAATTGAATTGCAACACCAAGAGTAGGATTGAATTGTTTAATTCCAGAACTTGGTGTTAAATAACACCAACCGGTGTTTTCCGATATAGATACCGGGAAAGTGTTAAAATCAACACCCATGGTGTTGGATTTAACACCATTGTTTTTGCAGTGTAAGCGCTTTGGGCCTTGTGGGAAAAGCGCACTATAAATAATAGTAATAGTAATAGTAATAGATTTAAAAATGTGATCATTCAAGTTCGAGTGAATTTTTGAATGATCACAGAGATCAGCATTCAAGAAAGTAACTGGTTTATTCAATTTGATTTAATCAACATACAATTTCATGAGTTTCTCAAATAAACATGTAAAAAGGGCGTTAGAAGAAGGTTAAGGAATTCAAATTCACGATAAGCAATAAGGCAAACATTTGCAACATATATGGACAGTCTTTTTCGTTGTTTCTTATATTCCTTGTAGTTACTCATCTATTTGAATATGCACACTTAATGTATTCTGAAATGAGACTTTTGCCTTGTATAGGGCCTATGAAAGCTCGTATAACTCTTCTTTGAATCACTTATTATGTACATTACATTCATACACGACCCTAACACTGCTATAGAGAAGAGTATACATGAATATCTCGAATACGGACAGAATTCAAGGGCGAAGCTTTTGACAACTAGCAAGACTACTAGTATATCACTGGCGAAACCATTGGGTGAAACAGGTCTACAGTTGAACCGACTGGGGCAACTTATGGTATGGACACGGGGAAGATGGGAATGGAATCAAAATGTAAATTTGAATGTAGACAAAATTTTGAGATATAGCCATTCCCTTAATGTTACATCAACACTGTAAGGAAGTACATATTGTAATCTGAACGTGGAAGACGAGATTATTCACACAATACAGTAGACTAAAACTGAATAAACGAAACTTTGAAATTAAGATGTAATTGTATGTATACAGCAATCCAATATATTGCAGAGAGAAACGTAGAAACGCATGGAAACTTCCTATGTTGATTGAATTTGAAATTTCAAAGTGCGAAGTTGTATTCCTGTAAATGAAATTGAAACTGGTAATTCTTAACTTTTGAACGAATTGCCCGATTTTCCCCAAACTTTCAGATGCTCTCTACTAATATTGCTGCATTCACCCGATTCACACAGTGGCGAATCCAGAGGGGGTTGCACCGGGTGCGCGCTACCTCTTCATTTGTTGTTAAAACAAAAGAAATAAAAAGGAAAATGAGATGAAACCCGGAAGTAGCACCAAAAATATTGTTTGCGCCCCCTCCCCCTTTACAGAATTCCTGGATCCGCCCCTGCCACATGCCTATGAAGGTGGACTTGTCCTTTAAAGATGGTAGCCAAAATTGCCGCATAAAATGACGTCTTGCCACATTTTCTTTTAAATTGTTGAAAAGGGAGAAACAAAAATTAAAGATTTTCTTTACATTTTTAATCTCGAGTTAGCTGAACCTGTATCTGGATGTAGCAACTTTTGCATCCTTGAGAATTATGAGATATGCAAGATTCAGAATGCATGTAGTACCAGTTTGTTTTAAGTTATTTTATTTTTAGCATGATTATGTTGAATTTATGATATTATGATATGGATAGTCAGGCCCGTTCCCCCTCGATATGGAAAATGTCTGCAGAACGGATGACGTTTCCAGGAGATCTTTCCTGCTCTGCAGAGTTATGTGAACACATATTATAAAATGGGTTCCAGAATGTAGCCAATTGGAAGCACTGAAATGAGTCATGTAGCTGACTGGTATTGACCCACAAAGGTACGTGAATAATGCTGTTAGTTTTCGACCAATTTTATAAAACAAATGATGCACAGGATTATTTCGTGGCGTTAGTGAAGGTGCGGCTCACTCTCGAGTATTGACAACGGTTGCAAACATGCACTCGGCTGCGCCTCGTGCATGTCGCACCATTGTCAATACTCTCGAGCGCGCCGCACCTTCACTAACACAGTCTATCCTGTGCATCATTTGTATAATATCCCTACTCTGTCAGTGCTGAGGAAGAAAAGGGCTCGAGTACACGTCATGAGACCTCTTCAGCTAATCGGCCACTCCCTGCGCGTGCGTAGATGTCCAATCGAAAGCGTACTAGCCGATTCCCAAGGCTTTTAGGAAAGTGGCACGAGCGAGTACTTACATTGTCGATCATCTTTCAATTCACTTTTACCACGACTCACACACACACACACAAACACACACACCCTCGTCCTGTACCTATCAATACACACATGCACACACGTACATCTATTACACTTCAGTTAATACTTGATATTTATCAAACCTTCCTGCTTACATTGAGATTATGACAGCTTTATTCACACACACAAAAAAATACATACATATATATATATATATATATAATATATATAGATAGATAGATAGATATATGTATATTGTCTTTAGAATCTGAAGGAAAATATGGTATATGCCTCCTTACGTAAATTATGAGGCGACAACTGTTCCCGTCTCATTATCTCCCAGGACTTAGGGTTCAGGTTTGGGTTGTGATATTAGTATTTTAGGCTTAGTTTGATGTGAGAATTAGGGTTAGGGTTAGGGTTATGTTTGTGGGTAGAATTTATGTTTAGCTTAGCGTGCAAATATTTCATGGCGGCAATTGTCACAGGAGCAAATGTCAATGAACCATATTATAAACCTTCCCATTTCCTACCTTTTTTGACAGCATTTTGTTTCTCTTCCCCATAATTGAATTGCTGTTCTAACCTCTTGCAATAACTGAATACAGTGTAGCTGATTCTGACCTTATTAAACATGTTACTTCTTTCAAAGGTCCCTTCAATACCATGTACAGTGTATGTGTACACACATTCAAACATACTCACACACACACACACACACATACATACACACACACACACACACACACACACAGGCGTAGCATGCATATACACATCCATACAGCTTCAAATGCTGTACATCCACGCATCTGGATGCAAATAAAAACATATACATTGTATGCATCAGTTACAGATCAAGAGGAAAGACACATTTGATAAACTAATAAGATTCACCAGTACACCATGGCTGTGGATGTAAAGTCACATAGTTTTTAATAGAAGCAGGAAGCTTGTAGCAGTCCTCTGACCAAAAGTTCATTTGGATATCATGTTCCAATATATCAAAAATAAGTTAGTTCGGAATACTGTTCAGTGTTGCACATTTAATAACCTTTAAAGTCCAAGCTTTTGCTAGACAACTTCTCACACTTGAGATTAGAGGGAAAAAAATCTACACTACATCATCTGTACAACTATTAATGAAACACTATCAGACGGGCTAATTTCGGCACAAATTACTTTACGCGCACAGACAACACTATGAAAACTGACAATGTCAACAACTCAAAAAATGCCATTAAGTTACACTAAGAAGTTACACACTAAACTGCACTATTTTCTTCTTCTTCTTGATACAGTGTACTTCCACTAAATAACGGCATCAGTAACTAATGTTTCTTGTTATTAAGCTTCTTGTAATTGTACGAATATGATACAATGTATTTTCAGTGTCTTTATAGGACATTAAGAAGTAGCACTGCAGACACTAATTATCTTTGTTACAATATCATCTAATGATTACTTATTACCAGCGTTGCTTTCATTATTCAAAGTCCGGAATTTTAGCTCTGGATGTCTTCTGGTCATGAATGAAATTGTGCCAGGTATTTCCTGATAACACGAATTCCGGTACTGCATAACATCACCCAAACTATTATTTCCTCTGTTTTCAATCTAAAGAACGATGACTTCTTTGCCCTTAATTCAATTTGACAATATTACATGTGAAATCCATACCTGAAATTACTTTCTACAATGTCCCATTGAGATTACCATAGTTATGAACATTGTGTATACAACATTCTGGGTTAGTTGAGTTATCAAACGTCCCTCGCAGGTCCTACTAAAGCTCTGAATAGTGTTCGTTGCTTTCTCACGTTTCTTACGTCAGCTCACTTGTTCACTTTCACTGAAACTTATTGACTTGTAACTTGTTTCACAGATATCACCGTAATGATGATAACTTATAGTAAACATTACTAAACATTGGAATTATCTGAAAGACCATCCATTATTATAAAATATTATGACACATTTTATGTTCTCAAGCATATTTCTCATTTTTGGTTGTTGTTGGGTTTTTTTTCGTTTTTTTTTTTTGTTTGGTTTTTTTTAATACACAAAACCAGCTTATTCAGAAATATAGCAAGGCACTTGCGATATCTGTTTAGTCCAGCCTGGCACGAAGAATGAAATGCCAGAAAACCTTTTTATAATTCACGAGCAAATACGCGTGCCGTCTACATTGATACCACTAAAGTCTGACGACGTAATTTACCTTAGATTGTATTATATATATTTTTTAATAGTAGGGTGGAAAAATGTGACTATTTAAATGATGACATGTCCTAGTCCAAGCTAGAAACATGATGAAGTTCGTGCGTTCCTATAATTTTAAATTGCATTCATTTACCAATGTACTTCGGTAATTATAACCCAACACACCTGATCATCGTGCATACACGAACGTCATAGTAGGAAACAGGTATCTTCAATGAGGTATACAGATAGATCATGTACCTTTGCAGCGTATCGAGAAAACACTCCAAAATAACATCCATTAATACAGTGTATAAACATGAATGTGATTTGTCCTGTCAAGGATCCCACTTGCTGCTATAAGTCCTCAGTGTATTTACAAGTCAAGTTTATCTTACATTCATCTTATAGTAACGATACCAATATGAGTTTTCACAAATGGAGTTAATGTGTCACTAACACGAATATTGCAAAGAATGAGTTTTGAATGATGACAGTGATGCTTAATGTATAATTTTCATCAGTGGATTATGATAAACATCACAGGTTATAATTATTTTGCTTTGCGTTCGTTCATAAATATTACTTTTGCTTTTCACTTGAATTCAACCTTGAATTCAAGGACGAAGGTCGAATCCTCTTTGAAGGCTCTCTTCAAAAAGTTATTTGTTCTCATACTTCCGGGTTATACTGCATGGTTGTAATTAGGTTTATAAAGCTTAAATGATTCCCTATCGCTCCATGACGAATAGTTCACAGATAATTTAGCCAAAATATAAGTTGATATATTAGAAGCTTTGTTAGTGCGCACCTTCTTACTATTTTCGGATTAACAAACCTTCGGAATAACAAACCTTACATTATTTTTGGATTAACGAACCTTTGGAATATCGAACTGTTTTTCAATTTCAGATTGACGAATTTCCGGACGAACGAACCTTATGATCAACAAGCCATTGGAAATCTGAACTTTATCTAATTTTCGGATATTCGAATCTATTAGTTATTATGTTAGGATTAACGAACCTTCCAAATTCCAAATTTCATATCATTTTTAGACCAACGAACCTTCTGAATTACTCCGCAAATTTTCGAATTAAGGAACCCAATTTAATTTTTAAAATAACAAACATGTATTCAAAGGGAATTTGTGTGTTACGGAATAACGAACATCCGGAATGACGAACATTACCCATCGTAATCCCCAACTATATTCGTCGCTGTTGTGAAATTATTTACCAGTTTGCAAAATAAGTATAAAGGCATCTTTACAGTTCTGGTTCGCGAGGAATACTCTCATACACTGTGGAATTGAAGTGATCTTCTGTTTGGGGGGAAATTTCGTTTTCGTACAAATCTATCTTTGTGGAAGACAAGCTGTTGTGGCTCTCACAGCCATCATTGACGCTTTCACCAGGATCTGCTTCTAAAACGAGATAGCCATGTTCATCCATCTCATGCTCCACTCGTGACCCTCGGGTCATTGCATAAGGGCCAAATTCGGCATTTCCTTCAATATTCCAGTAGGTAGGACAGTACTGCGGTTCTGGAATAGGCGCGGATTGTTCGGAAGCTGAGGGAATTTCGTGGTAAATTGACGATTGGCATTTCCCACATTTGTCATCTACACCTCTGGCCTGAATAGATGACGCCATGCTGATTTCTTTACCACATGGTGAGACACTTGCTTCAGGTTGAAATCTAGTAGCTCTGTGCAGACTGACATTGGAAAGGAGGTAGCCGTCTTCATCAATATCTTCTTCCTCTTTATTAAAATGCCTGGATTGAAGAAATATTACCTTCTTCTTCCTTTTCTTCTCTGAACCTGACATGTCCATGTATAGTGCTTTCGTGTTATCCGCTGCCTCATTATTACACTCGTGTTTACCACCCTGGTGTATGACGTCATGAGGACATGATCTAGTGTATGCTGAACCTCTCCCGCTCCTCTGTCTAGTTTCACGAGATCGGTCCGTTGAAGATGACGTATGACCCTGTATCAGGAAACCCACAAAAAATCGCCAGGAGGCATATCTATATGAGGATAGCTTCTGAAAAGGGAAATATCATTACTCAGCAAACTTTCATGTTTCCTCATCATCAAAATACATGATTGGATATCAAAACAAACAGGAATGATGTTATAGAGAAAAGGAGATCCAAAAAATACCGTCTATTCTAGTGAGTGCAATGAGTCAACTTATGTCGACGATTTGTGTGTGGACTAAGTTGACATTCAAAACTAAAAGCAACTACAGGTACAGATTGTCAGATAGACGTAGATCTCGGGGCACTTAGTTGCATTAGTTTAGCATGATCATATCAAAATATCAAAGGTACCGCTGACTGAAATATACAGTGGACTCCCGTTATAACGAAGTCCTCGGGACCGGCAGTTTTCTTTCGTAATATCGAAATTTCGTTGTAAACGAACAGTGTTAAACAATTAAAAAACAAAACAAAACATATAGTGGATAATTTTGCGGAATTGTATCATAACCGTGTTCGATATAACGAGAGTGCAGTGCACTGTAATCACCTACGTTTGCTCGATGGAATGAGATAAAAGAATTTGCTCTATATCAAAGCCCCCAACACGCTCTGAATTGAAATACACTCACAAACACACACGCATACACACATACACACACACACACACACACACACACAAGTTGAAGGGTTTCTTGCTTTCTGTCCCTTTTTGAAGAATGCTCACCCCCTTAAGATATATATATATATATATATATATATATATATATATATAACACTTTCACATGTAAAACCACAACCTGCGAACCCGAATTTATGTGTCGTTAATCACCTCTGCTGAGTTCTCATACGTGTTTTCTCGGTGACCGATGGCGCCACCAGATTTGTTGTCTGGATGTTGAGGCAAAACATAAGTGTCGATACTGGTAGAGTGCAATGAAACAACACCGTCTGTTGAGCCTGGTGTCGAAGTGTTCAGAGGATTCAGCTGCGACTGCTCTTCACTTGAGTTGACATTTGACTGACCAGAAGCCTCTGGACGCCTGTATTACATTATGTAAAATAAAGAGGAAAAACGTTAAGAAGTGAATCCATACTGTCAAACTGGAGGAGATGTAATTATAGACCGCTTAAAAAAATAAAATAAAAATAAAAGAGTTATGAGACATCATTACTACGTAACCATAAATTAGCTAGTATAGTTTAATACAAAAGAAAGTTTTAACTTTTTGTTGAAAGTTTTGATGTGATTAGAATTCCATTGAGATGTAGCTTTCCTCTTTTTATTTTCAGTTTAGATTTGATTATTTTCATTATCAGTATGTTACAAAACATCATCAGGAGAATGCACTGATAGGTAAAACAGCAAATTCTAGCTGAGATGTTTTCTCCTCTATTTGATCCCTTGATAAGGTATGTTTATTCAGTGTTCACCGTTGTATTGGTGGTGAGATTTTGCGAAATAAGTAACAAAAATATCGTTATAATGACAGAATTACAAAATCAGAAATTCGATTCCCATTGACTTTAATCATACTGTTGTGATGACCTGTTACCACTAAATAAATAAAACCACCCCTATTCCCTTTCCCCATATAATAGTTTGTATTAAAAAAAGTCACCTTTTCTTTTGATGTTTCCACCAAGCCATTATCATGGACAGTATGACAAGAACGGCGAAAACAACGCCGAGAAGGGTTCCCAAGATGTACGTAATGAAATTCATCCCACAAAGTTCGGTATCTGGTTCGGTATCTGGAAGATAAATCATCTAGTTATTCCATCGTCACCTCGAAAGTCAATGGAGGAAGAATTTTCTCTCGCAGTTTTTTTTTTCTCTTTAATGATGACTATAAGCACAAATGACGTTTGTTTTTGTTTTTCATAATCAGATCAAATCATTATGAAGAGAAATAGTTCTATTTTGTAACCTGGCAAGATTTCTCACTTTGCTGAATTATCGCAGTATACTAACATTAAAAAAATTGTTTTTGCTGTTGACGAGTGACTGCTAAGATAGCATGAGATGAGAGACTTCAGAAAATCAGATTATTCGTGCCCGGTTTGAAGGGTTGTACTCATAGAAGTTCACGCACTTGACGGAAAGAGCATATGGGAATTATTACACAAATTCGTAAGCAGATTTTGTAGTGATTACTGTAGTACAAAATAATATAATGTTTATCACAACAGTTCCTAAGTCCCTGATTTAAGGCAGAGCATTCAGACCTGACCAAAACTGTAAACGAATAAGGGATTAACAAAATGTTATATTAGATGGGTTAGTCAAATACCGGTTAGTGAATGGCTAAACACAGTCACGTGATAGAGGCACATTGGTTATGTTCGCCCATGGGCAGAACATTTTTGTAATGTTCTCCCATGGGAAAACATTTTCACGTAACAAATGACAAACGATACCAAACGATTGAACGATCATATTTTCCACGCCATCGATAGGATAAATTTGCCTAGTCCATACAATGTGAAAAAGCAGATGACCGATTATTGTAATACGTACGAAAGTGTGAGAGAAGGAGATGCAACTCCCGCTCTCCTTTGAAGTCATGCGCGGCACCGCCGAGAAGTTATGTGCTTAACTACAGGTGGGAACCAGGTGCTTTGACAAAAGAGAGCATGCAATAATCGGAACTAGGGCTCTCACACCAGGAAAGACTTACCCCTACTGCGGTTCGCTCTCTCTCTCTCAATGTGATGGCAACAATGAATTTGTGTGCCTTGAATTGGAGCAGCGAATCAAAATGCAGCGTAAAGTGACAATTTTAACAGTAACAAGTTTAAAACGCTTTAGCAGAGGACTTTATTTGAAAGATCAAAATATCCCAGATTGAAAGATTAAAAAATAAAATGCGCAAATGTGCGCATCATAGGTTTTTAAGAGGACCAAATTTTCATTTCATGTCGATTTGCACATCACGAAGAAACTAGAAATATATGTTTATAATATCGAATTCTTTCCTAAACTCTTCTCAGTCAATTCGAGCATTTCACTTTAGATTTTACGATGAAATATAGCTCGTAATTCGATGAAAAGTGAAATGCATTCGTTGTCTCCAAACTTCGTGCAGCTAGAGCGGTGCTGAGCATGACTTAAAAGGGTAGTGGAATGTTAGACATCCCATCGCCAACGCTTTGAACCCGAGCATGTGTTTGCATGAATTATGAAGAGTTGCCACTTCATCAGTGTAACACATCCCTGGCGCGAGCGATCGAAAGCGTTGTACTGGTGATTTGACTAACCCATATAATACATGTATAGCAAATGATGACTTTTGTTGTCGGGAACAGGGTTTGAAATGCTATTTCGGGAGGCTATAAGTCCCTCGACTTCGTCTCGGGACTTATAACCTTCCTCAATAGCATCCAAACCCTTCGGGTGGAACTTTCGGTATGTTCCCTCCCCCGCCAGTCATCTTCTGTATACTGTAAATGTTTACTTTGCATAGGCAGACGTTTGGCTTTTGTAAGCCATATTCACGAATGGAGCTTTTTCGAGAAAATGCATTTTTGTTAGACTAACGCAAATGTGTTCTATGGCAGTAACGATACTACTGTACGAAGACCTGATAAACTCGCCAGACATAATATGTGACCCGCTACAACAAAATGATCCTAAAGTCGGGCGAGGTCGATTATTTGAAAATTACATGACACAATTCCCTACTCTTTCTGCTTTAAATTGATATATAACACGTCTTATAAAAATAATCGGCTGCGGAGATATCGATGTTTAAAAGAGAGCATGTCAAGACGTCTGGGAAATCACTATTTCGAGAAAAGCGCCCTAAAAGTTCTCCTTGCGACGCAATCACAATCAAGAGACACGCAAGTCAGTATTCACCTCCGGACAATAGAAGTTAAGCCCTAGCAACCCCCGAAATGCTCATTCAAACACAGCGTCGGCGGTCTCCTCACCGGCCAATCAGTGACCAGGATGTCAGGAGAAGCGGCTAGGCATAGCGCAACCCGCCCGCACGCACCAGTCGACTGGGCAGTGTGCGAGCTTCACGCTTCGGTTAGCGGCAAGCAGCAAACTGACCAATGAGATCACTCTGGTCGTTGTTAGGGGCGGAGCCTATGTGTGGCGCTCAATCCAAATGTTCGAATCAGTTTCTGCTTCGTTGAAACGCCAAAAAAACATGGCCCAGAAAAAACGCTATTTTTTGGTCTTTCCTTTCATCATTTTGCTTCAAAATTTCGACAGATGATAGAAGACATGTCAGACTCTAATAATATGTCAAATTCAGAAAATCGTAAGTTTTGACCAATTTTGATGCTCTAACTTCAAACTCGATTTTCACGGCTTCGACCGTGCGCGACTTTAGGACCATTTTGTTGTAGCGGGTCACATATGTTTTCTTCAGCCTTGTTGAGAGAAAAAAAAAACACATTACAACTTGCCGTTTCTTCATGGACAATGGGTATTCTGACTTTTGGATATGCATCGTCTTTCTGTCTGTCTTGCTTTGCTGTCTGCGACTTTCTTCTTGTAATGCGTTCATTGTTTAGATGTCACATATGTACACACTAGTAGTTATGTACATGTATGATGTACTGCATGCATGGTTGTTTTAATGTTTATGTACACAGGTTGACCAGATTAATTGAGAACATTCTATTTGGTATAGATATAGTACATACAGGCTGACCAGATTAGTGTAGAATTTTCTGTTTGGTATAGCTCCAGTACAATTGTACATGCATGTGACAGGAAATACATTATACCTCACTCAATCTAAGATGATATCTCACCTAATCCAGAATGTTCTAGGAAGTGCTTACATATTTGGCTGAGTGATGCACTGTCCCTGTAGCCCAATGTGATTGGTGGTTATTTTTGGTAGGAAGTTTATGCACATAGTTAGGCAGTGAGTCAGCTAGGATTTCTGGAACAGTCTTGGACTTGCTAGTTATACAAGTGTGTAGCCCCGGGTTGGAGCAAATTACAGAATACAAATTTGTATTCAAGAAAGGGGTAAATGGACATATATAAGTCGAACATATATAAGCCGGAGAAATTCTGCAGTAGGCAGAGTACCCAACACCTCTGCTCTGAGAGTTACGTCACTCCTGGCTCTGAAGCGACTTGTTATAGTCATTCCTGTGTTACCTGCTGATCTGCTATGTTTGTGGAGATAAGGCCTGGGAGACATTTTGCCTTCAGAGAATTAATTTGCCAGATTGGAGATAGACTCCATATTTTAGTGTCAACGGACATTGCCACGGCAAAGCTGTGACGGGCTGGATTTCTAGCTGAACATTATTGAGTGAATCATCATTCAACGCATCGACTGGACGCAGTCGTCATAACATTTGGATTCTGCACGTTTCGCTGTGGACATATACCCTGGATCTTTGCCCTGGATCTATATCGTGGATTATTGTAACCGGTGCCTCTGGATTTACGTCGGAGGAATCATTCATCGGTGCATCAAGGATCATTCATCTGTGCATCAAACATCGTATTTGGACATTTCCAGGGGATTACATGGACATTTTGATTTAAGATTTGGCTGTAATGCGTGTAAAGGCCACCGCACACTACACGATCAGACTGGTCTTAAAAGTCTTAAGCCAAGCTGGGTCTTAAGACCAGTCGTACGACCGGACACCGCATACTATATGACCCGACTGTAAAGCGCGCGCAGTGCGCACATGCGTGCGCTTGCATTTTACCGCATTGTGAATGGCTGAAAGCCCACGACCAGTCGGTAGAAATTCAACATGTCAAATCTCTACGACTGGCGCTAAGACCCAGTCGTACGACTAGAAAATGGCAAGACTGTGACGTCACACTTCTAGTCTTGAGGTCTTAAGACCGGTGAATCGGGGCAAAATCGTGTAGTGTGCGTCGGGCTTAAGTGATTCTAGGCCCTATTACTGATTTATAATTGTTTCTATTGATCATTATTGAACTGATGTGAAAACCGATTACGAGTCTGTACCCACAATATCACTGTTAATAAACCGCCTGAACATCAGATGATTGTTTCTTTTGTGCGATCATTCTCAGTGTGATTTTGGTGGTAACAACATGAACGCAACTCACAAACTTTCATTAGAACGGAACTGGGCAAACGCTTTATTGATTCCCATGTTATTTTAATATCAGACTTTTTTGTCATCATAAAGCAGTAGCACTTTCATACCTTAAATTTGATTTCAAATAAAATGATTTTAAATTTACCATGAATAGTCACCTATGGTTTGCTTTTGCCATAAAAAACGTTAACAGAAGGGTTACCCTAAAATGTAGATCAATTAATTGCAGCAAAATAGTTTTTGACGTAATTACTGCCAGTGAGAAGGGGAAAATGCAGTACACAAAAAAGCACTTGCTATATGGGTTGAATCAATTACTAAACGCAAGTGACGAAGAATTTACAGTAACTGTTGTTTCTCCATATGACGTCAGAACTTGAATATTCCGTCTGTGCCCTGTGTATTTTAATCAGAACACAGGCAATACTGACAGTATACTAGTACATGTTGATGGAAAATCTCCTAATCAGTTTGTACAGCATTTTTCTGTGCAATATTACAGTTTTCACACTTTCCAGATCGACAATACGTACATGCATATACAGAACAATTCTTGTATCTGTCAGATATCAGACTTATTTGCATAGTGGTTAAAGTACAACAGTAACTGCTTGTAGAGTATGAGTGCTCACAAATATACATAATGTTTATATATAATGTATTCCTAATGTCACATTTTATTTCGATACAATTACTAAAAAACATGATGTAATTATAATGTTTGATAAAGCATCTATATTGAAATGAATTACAGATTATGTAAACATACATAATGTATGAACAATATTTTGGATAGTAAAGTAGTAATTTAAGTGTATTACATCAAAATCTGATCTATAGGCAGCGGGTTTAGAATTTCCAAAATAATAATAGAATAACGGGGGAACAAAATATGGTCAATGATATTGCTTACTTTAACCTTCACAGCATTACTTGACCCTTTTGCACAATGACATGGATGAAATTTCATTGCACTTGTAACCCATTTTCCATCATTACGCTTTTTTTTTTTCAGGAAAATGCCTTTTCATTAGATCAGCGAATATTTGCGTTACGATATAGTCACATCACCACGAAAATCTGATAATCGATGAATAGTTCCTGTTGAAGAACGGCGCTTTGCAACATTTCTTCATGGACATTTTTGTTATTCTTGTATAAGAATTAAACACTTCTTCTCTCTGAGACAGTAACAACTTCAAAACTTGAATCCAGTTCATTGATTCATGATGAATTCACTATGAACAAACGATGAAGAAATAAATCTAGTGTGTTTCCATTTAAACAAAGTGGTGAAACAAATGATGCTTTTAGGCAATAGTAGTGAAGTAGTCCTAATGTAATTATGCGTATGCAATTAATGCGTTAAGAGGTAAAAGTGGAAACACTAGAAGCAGATATATATATGTATATATATATATATATATATATTTTTTTTTTTTTTTTTTTTACTACGGGTCGAATCAATTGCTAAACTCACCTGACTGAGACGTTTCAGTTGTCGCTCGCAATGGCGTAATGTCTTGGGTAGTCTGCGTCTGCCCTGTACATTGAGATAAACCCACTGCAATTATTGATGGTATACATGCTGATGATATAATGTCCTGAACGGAAAATACGTTCATCATATAATTTTTTTTATCTGTAAGATATCTGACTTTTTGTACGTGGTGATAATAAAAGTATGAAAATTTGTAGACCATGAATGTTCATAAAGGAGATGTTGGCATTGCACAGGCCGCCGACCCTCATCCCCCCCCCCCCAAAAAAAAAAAATAAAAAATCTGGCTCTCCCTGAACAAAAATAAGGGGAAGAGGACTCAGAAATCCTGATAGCAAAAATCAAAAGAAAAAATCCAAAATTCCGCCATGAGATTCTTCCCCTCAAAGGGAATTATACACTATACAGAAAATTGACCCTCGACCCTCTTTGGCGCAGTCATCGCCCTATCAAACACACACACACACACACACACACGCACGCACGGACACACACACAGTCACATGGCCCCTGCACTGTATTGAATTCATGTCATTGTCTTGTAATTGTATGTCCCAAATTAATTGTAATAGTAAAAAAAAAATGAAGTGATAGGCTTTGTAGATAACAGAAATTTAAGCAGCTAGTCGTCATTACTCTCGATGCCTGCGAACTTTATTTTAGTAAATTACCATCTTTTTTTGTTGGTGGTGATGTTTATTCAAGCGCATAGGGACCTTCAAGCTTATCACACTCTAGAAAAATTCCAAATATCAATTACTGTTAACATTGCGATCACTTTATTATTGCACACAAAGTTTTGTTCATATTATGTTACACCGTACTTGCCAATGTAGTACATACCCTGAGCAGTGCTTTCTATACTTTGTGTAGGCATCGTGATGATATTGCCATCTTGCCACTCTGCGTCTGTGAACAAACATTCCCATCCACAAAAACAATGACAAACTCATGAAAAGATGTGTGAAATCACAGCAAAGAAAGGATGAATTTCAGTAACTTCATGGAGTTCAAATCAGTGGTGCCTGTGGTATCGTAATCTCACGTGATCAGGTGGTAAAAATGCCCATCTCTTTGGCATATTTTCAAATTAAGAGAAGGAAAACATGCAGTGAGCATTTCAGAGCACGTATCATGCTCACGAAGAAGATAGACCGATTATAAAAAAAGAAAGAAAAAAGATTGATATTTCCCAATTAATTACTTCACGGGATACAACACGATTGTGCATAATTCCGAGAAATGGGAAATTTGTTGGTAAGCATTGTCTCATGTCAATGCATTTGAATGACTGCTAGTAATTTCAATTTTTCTCCTATCATGCCTATCAAATATGGCAGTATTAATTCCCACTGGTGCGCTCTACGTGGTGTGTTTTATGTGAAGGCTCAAATGGCACACATTTTTATCATCCGCACTCAGATGACGATAACTCTCGGAAAGTATAGATGCTTACAAAAAAAAAAAAAAAAATCCGCAAAAAAAAGTTAGAGTATGATTTGCAGTTCCTCCCTTTCAGGTATAATGTAAAATGCTGTCTTTTTATTTCTCTTACACTATTGCACAAAGCAGAGATTTTTAAGATCATAATCACCGATAATATAGTCAAATTGATTTCAGGAGATGCCGTTTGTTTTTACTTTCGACTGCTCGGCAAGAAGGGACCGAAGCGTTCCAAACCGGGAAGTAAGTCGACCATCCTGGTAGTCCCACACACTGCAGTATCGCACTCCCGTTGACGGTGTAACCTTCGTCACAGGTGAGAGTTATCTTCGACCCGAAGCTCGTGATATCCGAGTCCCAACTTCCATTGGGCACAACCCCAGGATGATCACGAAATCCGACAGAGACTTCAGTAAAGGAGACATGTATAGGGAATTCCCATGAGCCATGAGGGAAAACTTGAAATAATCATATCATTGCGATATATTACATGGAATAATCATTATGAAGAAATATACTATAGTTATGTAAACAGATTCACTTTTGTATCGCTTTTGGTAAGGTTCAGATGCCTGTTCATCTGCCAAATTAAAAGACTAGCTGCCTAGCACAGAACGTAAACGTAATTATAAACATTGATTGTATACGATAACAGTAAATATGTAGGAGTTTAATTTTGTTATTAAACATGTCAAAGATATGAACCTGACAAAGCATATTACAGGTATTAACAGTCGCTGACAAATTATACTGTCGTCATTATCATCACTGATGCTTGCCTACATTTATTTCACTCTCTGATGTCAAGAAATCTTTGCTTGTCGGATTACTCACGGTTAAATGAATGATGTCGGTCGGAGTCAAATTCTGTCGCAAGTGGACATGTCCAACTGTGAGAAAAGTTTCCGCCAGAAATGATCTGCGCATACGTTTCGGACTGAAAGCAAATGCACAATCCTTCATGCATGACAGCAACGCCATTGCTTTCGGGCTGTCTTCTACATGTAGACATGCACTCGCTTTCCGAATCAACGCCAAATCCGGTGTTAAACTCTGTTTGAAAGTTTAGTTGGTTGTCTTTGTAGCATCCAAGAAATGCAGGCTCTACGCAGTGACAGAATATTATGATTATTTCAGCCTTCCAATACCTGATACATGTACTTTGAAGTGTGCATTATGGCCAATACATTTTAACAACAGCTATCACTAGTCACAAATCATCCCTGAAATTACAGTTTGATAAGTGTTTCTGTTTGAATACAGGTTAATTACTTTACATCTGTAGCGCCTGAAAATATCAAACACATACATACATACATACATACATACATGTGTGTGTGTGTTGACGCGGAATCTATGGTTCTTAACAGTGTCTAGTTTCATTCCACCAAACACAATTAGCGACTAAAAGAACACTATGTTCGCATACATCAAACACACTAATTCACTCTTTCCATGTGACGTATAATATGCGACGTTTAGCGTTATACATAGAACCAAACGTACGATGATTGACCGCTATATGTTTTACATGCTTACATTAATTTACTGTACATCCAAGCCGGATATTATGATTCATATGTTTTTATTACATTTGATGTACATTCCTTCACTGAGAAGTATGAAAATAAATTGAATTGAATTGAATTGAATTGAATTGAATAATATAGAGTCACACAAAAGCACAAGAATAGGTATCAATATGTTCGCGAACGTCTGGACTTTATGAATGATAAGAATATATAAATGTTTTCATAAGACATTTTGAATCTCTTACCTCGGCATTGGAGTCTAACAATCCTGTTTGAGAAACACTCGGTTGCTGTCAAGCAGTCCATTACACGCAGCGAATCTGTGTATTGATATTGTACAAATCGTTCATGAAATAGATAAAGTTTGAATGCCGCATTTCTCATAAAAGTTTGATACACAGATAACGGCTCTCATGTGTAATATGTATGTAAAAAGAAAATAGCTACATAGTAACAAAACACAACGACAATATCAGCAATGAACGCAATTGGGCATTAATAAGTTTGTGTGAAGAGAAAACGAATCTTATTCTAATGAACGTTTGATTGCTGCATTTATGCCATTAAGTACTGTCATCCAGCGTCAAAGAACGTAGTCATTTGTAAGTATTATTTTTCATCATTGTGTATGTCTGTAGCAAGAAAACTCGCAGTACAGTTTTAAAAGAGAGTTTATTATATAAGGAGTTTTGAAATATCGGGAAATTAAAACTGTTGCATGTTAAGAAAACGAATCATGGCAATGACAAAAGGCCTACCTCATTAGCTTTAGTTTATGTATTTCCATCTTTAAATATATTGCAGAGTTACGTCGGACACAAAGTGTGCTTTGTAGCGATCAAGTTTATTTGATGCGATACATGCTATTCTTTCTGGGATATGGTATACATATACATTCACACATTCTGATCTGCACGCATGCAATTCTGCGGTTACCTTTACGACATGACACCACTTGAATCCTGTGTCGTGTTGCTGTAGTCATACTGGCCAAACTTGAATGACCCGTAAAGCCCTTTGCAGCCGGGAAGCCTAGCTCTTCGCAGACCAATTCAGCAGCTTTGTCGGTAAATCCATCATAGCAGACGTATTTATCCGATTCGATAACCACCAGGCCTTCAAGGGGAGAGGGTCCGTCAGCCAACTCTACCGATGGTATCTCTTGAAAATTAATGACCAAGGTTCGAAATGTTATTTAAGGTAACTAATAATCTATAAGCAATCATTCATGTCGTAGCTCATTCGAGGTGAAGACGATTATCAGAATTATGGTCTAAATCCTTCTTCGAGTTATACACTGTATAGTTTCCCCTTAACAGTTTCTCAAAAGGAACAGAAGAAGCAATGCGATTTATAATTTTTTGTCGTTGTTTTTAATACAGATCTCACTCTACTTTAATTCTCCTCCCCACATTATTTTGGGAACAATATGACGAAACTAAATAAACTTTCGTGAGTCAACTGGCACTAATAGAATCCATAAATGCAATTCATACGTGACCTAAAGATCAATAATAACGCTTGTTATTCTAGAGATTATTAGCGAGTGTCGAGATATCAATCTATTAACTAATAGTTGATAAGCCTACTTGACGGCTTTCTGTTCATTCGGTATTGGAATAAACATTTGCATCAATTTGAGTACAATATACAATACAATAATACATTATGAGAGATACGGATACAGAATGATGGCTATTATGTGAATTGATTTTCACAACAACACTCATGGGCAACAACACAACACGTTTACAACGACATTAATAAACTCTTTCTGTTTGTTTGTTTTTTAAGGATAATGGCCAGGCTATCTACCAACGAAAAAAAAAATGTCAAATTTGCCGGATACTCCCCATTGCAATAGCAATCGAGTATTTTCCAAGACAAATTACTGTCGCAAATTAACGTGGAAATCGATGATGTATAACTTCCCCAAAAGAGTTCTCAGTTTCATCATTAATGCATGTATAGATTCTCTGCCCTCCTACACAAATTTGCACACCTGGGGTAAACGCCTTAGTGATTTGTGTCTTCTGCCCGGGCACCACAGGCACTTTGCATCATATACTCTCAAATTGCCCAGTTTTTTCTAGATAGATGCGAGTGGCGACATAACAATCTGCTGAGGTATATATGTATAATACATTTTTTGAAAATCTGTCCAACGGAACGATTTACACTGATCTAGAAGGGCACTCAATCGCCGGGGGCACCATACCTCCCCATATTCTCACTACAAGTTTCCGCCCAGATTTAGTTATCTTAAGGGAAGAAGAACAAGATATCACGATTGTTGAACTAACTGTTCCCTTTGAAATGAACCTCGAGGATGCACATCAAAGAAAAGTAGAAAAGTATAATTCAATTGTGCGGGATATCCAGGATAAGAGCTACTCAGTGTCATTTTATGCGATAGAAGTCGGTGCAAGGGGTCTAATAGACCGGGTAACAATGCCGTTTAAAACGAATTCTGAAAACAACAAGTTCCAAGATTCGTCCGAATGAATTGTTTCAGACACTCTCTAAACTCGCCATACTCTCCTCTTTTTCGATATTTTATGCTAGAAAAGAGAGAGCTTGGGGGAGGTACGGCATCTAGATCCGTAGGATTTAGCTATAGTTATGTAATATTCATACCCACCATGAAGCCGAAGTGGAAGTACAGTAATATGTTTGCCGGTTTGTCCGTCTGATCGTAATCATTTTATTTGTAAATTGTATGTGTTATGTACGTGATATAATTTCAGAATATTGTTTGAGATATAATTGACATAGATATTTATTGTTTGTATAATATATGAGCGCAGGTGTTTATGGTTTATAATTATGTGGTATTGGCTGTAGAGTTTAGGGGGAGGTACGGCATCTAGATCTGTAGGATTGAATTATAGTTACGTAATATTCATACCCACCATGTTTTCGTTTTGAAGCCAAAGTGGAAGTACAGTAATATGTTTGCCGGTCTGCCCGTCTGTTTATAATCATTTTATTCGTAAACTTTATGTGTTATATATGTGATATAATTTCAGAATATTGTTTGAGGTATATTATAAATGATATAGATATGTATTGATTATGAGCGCAGGGGTTTATGGTTTATAATTATGTGGTATTGGCTGTAGATTTTTTTTTTTTTCCGGGGGAGGGGGGGGGGGGGTGGTGAGGAGGAGGCTAGCCGCAGGTAGGAGATGGGGATAGTAGGTGAAAGTTTAGTTTGCCGCTGCGGCTGGTTTGGATTTCGTATAGATTTTTTTTTGTGTGTGTGTTTTTGTTTCTGTTGGGAAAGGAAAGGAATCTGAGGTCAAATGATATGTTCGGAAAGGTGAGATGAGTTTATTGTTATACATTATAAATAATGGGTGAATGGGCAATTGAAAAAATGTAGAATATTTTGTTTATAATTTTTGGTTTTATGTTGAAAAGGTTATATAACATGTATAATATAGTTGTAAAGAGGGGTTTTGATTATTATAATAGGTGGTGGGGGGGGTATGGGGCAAGTATAAGTTGGTGAAGATTTGATGAGATGATGATGATGATGATGATAATATGGTTTTATGTATTATATGTTTGTATATTTATCTTATTATTTTATAATGAGGATAATTGTATTAATATTGTGGAAGATAATTATACCACCGTTGTTATTGTTATGCAGAAATAGTATATGCATTGATATTTGATTGATTAATTAATATTTAATCAATTAATTGACAGTTTATGTGTGATATGATATGTATATTTTGTGTTGCAGTAATGTAAACTCCAATATTGTTTTTTGTACCCCATAAACTTGTCTTAACCTGTCATTCGTTTTGAATGAAACGGTGGACCTGGTCCTTTTGTATATAATTATGTAATTCTAACACTTCCATGAACTTGAATAAAGTCATGATTAAACAACATTTCGTATGTTTCTCTCCCCTGAGCCACAACGATCCCATGAAATAATTCAATTTAATTTAATTCAATTCATTTTTATATTTCGCAATGAAGGAATGTACATCAAATATAATGAAATAAAGTGAATCAAATTATCCGGCTACGATGCACAATAAATTATAGTAAACATATTGAAAAAAAAACATGGCGGTCACTCTTCGTAAATTTGGCTCTCTGTATAAATGCTAAAGAAAAATGATGGGCCCTACTTAAAAGCAAGCTTGTTAAGCGTAGGTCCCAAATTCTGAACAGAGGGTACAAAAACGCATGAGGAGCACGGGTGCAACATAATATAGGACCAAAATATAGAAAACAAAACTGAAAGGCAAGGATCTCCGGGGAAATAACAGATTGTTCTCAAATACACATAGTGAAAACAAACAAATAACCACATTCTGTAGACGTATACATGAACAGTTGTTTTAGCGATGTTAACAATATGGTGTGATAATACGATTTGAATAATACTGCAAACACTCGACATGTGGGTCCTCAGAAGAACATGGGAAGCCTTTAATAAGGGAGAGAGAACATGCATGTACTAACAATTCAAAAAAGATTTACCAGCCAGTAGCAACGACGTGAGTACAACAAAGCCAGTTGTTAACGAGTTCCAAAGTATAAATTACTAGTATACTGATTTGGAGGAATTTATGAGCGCAAACAGCGAGGCTCAACGATTTGAATGACAACAACCAAGTACATAACAGCAAAACGCGCATAAAGAAGATAGAAAGAAATTTCAGTGGACTTACGCAATGTAATTATCCTATAAATTGTGTCCTAATTTGTACTGGGAGATCGTTCAAGTATTTTGGTCCTGTATACATAACTGTTTGTCAATCACTGAATATTTGTATACTGTATACATAAAATGACATTTTGATACATTGTATTATGGCTTCGATTAAAATGAGGTAGACATATATGACACGGCATTCAATTACTTTGTGTACTTTCATTTTACTTCTATTTTATGTCACTGTTTCATCGCGTCTTTTACGTTTTAAGACTTTAATCTATTGTTCTTAGTAGTAATGCGTGTCAACTGAACGGAGCGCGTCCTCGTTGTAGATCTTCATGTTTCACTTAAAAAAAAAAAAAACACGTTGTCAGCCATTTTGAAATCACACGGCTTTTTTTACAATTATTGTCAACTCATTCCTATAGATTTTATGTCCTGTCATGCAAATGGAAACATCAGGTTCCGAATAACGGAGGGAAAAACAAGTGTTGAAGTATATAAGCAACAGTCAGCGAACAGTTGTGTTCATGCTATGGAAACTGACTACACTTACCTTGGTAACACTTCACGTTCATGTTGAATCTCACAGGGTAGATATATATACAATAACTGTAGCTTCGTCTGATGGGTGAGCGATAAAAAGGGAGAATACTCTGTGTCTTTCACTATCAGATTCCGAGAGGTCTTGTTTGCTATTTCATCAAGTCTTTCGAATAACACCAATCCATTTTTGTTGGTATTGAGGGTGTAGAGGATTCTTCTTCCAAGGGGTGCAAGGAGAACCCAACTATCACGGTTGTCAGCGCAGGTTCGGTTACACCATATCTCCCGTTCCAGTGAAATCCCCGAACAATTTAGACTGAAATCTGCGTGATGATAAGAATCACAAAGAGTGCACGTAAATCAATGAATCAATATGACAATAGTAATAAAATGAACAATGAAACATTCCTCTATTAGTACTCGAGCTGATGTTAGTTCGGTGACATGATTTAAGCCCCAACTCATGTACTATTTCTTACCAAATTCTTTGAACGCATTCGTCTTCCTGGAGGTAATAGCCCAATAGTTAAGTTATATATTGCTTTCTTTCAATAGCGTAGCAGATTAAAAAAATGATAAAGGTTAACTTAATAGAACCTAATTACTCGTGGGAATTTTTAGAACAGAGGTTCAAGCATATCTGATATAACATCCCATTCTTGCGTAAAGACTGACATGCTTAACCCGGTGAAGTGGTCCCACCTCACATCCAACTGGACCCCATGGAAGACCAGCTTAACGTAGTTGAATATGGGCTATCCAGCCATCTTCTCAGATGGAAAATGAACAAACAAACAAACAAACAATAAGAACTGAGAAAGAGAAAAATGTGCGAGGTATGTCAATGATGGAATGAAAATTGAAAGGTATACCTACATGTATTAGTTCCCAATGCTGAGGACCTCATAGAAGGATTGCAAAACATGAAATGAGCAGAAAGCCATACAAGGAATATCATTCTTTCCTCCATCGCGAAAAAGGGGGAATCATAGCACAGCCACTGCAGATAACTCCGAAATACCAGCACGCTGTTATTCAAAAGACTGAAAGTCGGTGTAATGTTCCCTTGAAACCCTACATGCAACCGGTACGTGGAATAAGAATGAACGATAATTACTGTTGATGGTACTGAGCTGATTGATGACGTTGGAGTATTAAAAAGTCTGAGTGCGCATGAGACTGCGTTCGAGCAGAATGAAATTGCAATTATCTCATAAAGTTGTCTGGGCTTTCAAGGAAGCGATACAGGAGGATCCACAGCATGCAGCCACTCGAGAACGCCAATCATTAGTTTCAGTAATGTAACGCCCACGCTATCGTTTGAGATATTGTATTGTGTCACGTTATTATCACAGATCTATTATCATATTTCTGTGATAGTTACTGAAATTTATGGGATACTTTTGGACTACATTATTACTGGCTAAGTGCTTCCAGCAAGCTGAACGACTCCATAAAGAATTGTGCATGTTTTGAACATGAAATATGTAAAACAAAGTGATAAACAAAATTCTTGAAGGTGGAAAACTACTTTCGACACTTAAACAAATTCACAAAGCATTATCTCTTTTTCTTCCCCCCCCCCTCTCTCTCTCTCTCTCTCTCTCTGTCTTTCCATTTCTTTGGCCTATGCATTTTAGATTATTTATATGTATGATAGTCTTGGTGCAAGAAGCTGAACCCGCCTGTTTTGCTTTTTTTTTTCTTTTGTGAGTACTGGATTCAAATCTGGATGATAAAGCTCTTTCACAATTGAGGGCTTTGAAATATCAAAGGACAAGTCCACCTTCATGTGGATTGAGTGAATGCAGTAATATTACATCAGTGAAAGTTTTGGGAAAATCGGACAGTCAGTTCAAAAGTTTTGATTTTTTAAAGTTTCTGCTCTGTCACTGCAGGATGAGAAGACTATTACAGCTTGTGATGTCACATGTATAGAACAATGTAATGAAAATATAAAGACATTTCAACATATTTTCACTTTTCTCGCATCGTTAAAAAAAAAACCCAAAACACTTGACTTGCCTCTTTCAGAAGGCAGGGGGATAATACAGGTTTTCCCGCCTAATTTCATCAGATTTTCATTCCATTTAAAAATGTGATCATTCAAGTTCGAGTGAATTTTTGAATGATCACGGAGATCAGCATTCAAGAAAGTAACTGGTTTATTCAATGTAATTTAATCAGCATACAATTTCATGAGTTTCTCAAATAAACATGTAAAAAGGGCGTTAGAAGAAGGTTAAGGAATTCAAATTTACGATAAGCAATAAGGCAAAATTTTTACAACATATGGACTGTCTTTTTCGTTGTTTCTTATATTCTTTGTAGTTACTCGTCTATTTGAATATGCACACTTAATGTATTCTGAAATGGGACTTTTGCCTTGTGTAGGGCCTATGAAAGCTCGTATAACTCTTTGAAACACTTATCATGTACATTACATTCATGCACGACCCTGACGCTGCTAGAGAAGAGTACACGTATACATGAATATCTCGAATACGGACAGAATTTATGGGCGAAGCTTTTGACAACTATAGCAAGACTATATCACTGGAGAAACCATTGGGTGAAACAGGTCTACAGTTGAACCGACTGTGGCAACTTATGATATGGACACGGGGAAGGTGTGAATGGAATCAAAATGTAAATTTGAATGTAGAGAAATTTTGAGATATAGCCATTCTCTTAATGTTACATCGATACTGTAAGGAAGTAATTTGAACGTGGAAGACAAAATTATTCACAAAATACAGTAGACTAAAACTGAATAAATGAAAGTTTGAAATTAAAATGTAATTGTGTACAGCAATCCAATGTATTGCAGAGAGAAACCAGAAAGGACCCGCAGAAATGCATGGGAACTTCTTATGTTGATTGAATTTGATTTTTTTTTTTGAAAGTTGTATTCCTATAAATGAAATTGAAACTGGTAATTCTAAACTTTTGAACGAATTGCCCGATTTTCCCAAAACTTTCACTAATGTTCTCTACTAATATTACTGCGTTCACTCAATTCACACAGTGGCAAATCCAAAGGGGGGCGCACCGGGCGCGCGCCACCTCTTTATTTGTAGTTAAAACAAAAGAAATAAAAAGGAAAAATGAGATGAAACCCGGAAGTAGCACCAAAAATATTGTTTGCGCCCCCCCTTTACGGAATTCCTGGATCCGCCCCCGTCACATGCCCATGAAGGTGGACTAGTCCTTTACAGATGGTAGCCAAATTGGCGCATAAAATGACGTCTTGCCACATTTTCTTTTAAATTGTTGAAAAGGGAGAAACAAAAATTAAAGATTTTCTTTACATTTTTAATCTCGAGTTAGCTGAACCTGTATCTGGATGTAGCAACTTTTGCATCCTTGAGAATTATGAGATATTCAAGATTCAGAATGCATGTAGTACCAGTTTGTTTTAAGTTATTTTATTTTTAGCATGATTATGTTGAATTTATGATATTAAGATATGGATAGTCAGGCCCGTTCCCCCTCGATATGGAAAATGTCTGCAGAACGGATGACGTTTCCAGGAGATCTTTCCTGCTCTGTAGAGTTATGTGAACACATAATATCCCTACTCTGTCAGTGCTGAGGAAGAAAAGGGCTCGAGTACACGTCATGAGACCTCTTCAGCTAATCGGCCACTCCCTGCGCGTGCGTAGATGTCCAATCGAAAGCATACTAGCCGATTCCCAAGGCTTTTAGGAAAGTGGCACGAGCGAGTACTTACATTGTCGATCATCTTTCAATTCATTTTTACCACGACTCACACACACACACACACAAACACACACACCCTGTACCTATCAATACACACATGCACACACGTACATCTATTACACTTCAGTTAATACTTGATATTTATCAAACCTTCCTGCTTACATTGAGATTATGACAGCTTTATTCACACACAAAAAAATACATATCATATATATATATATATATATATATATATATATATATATATATAAATGTATATTGTCTTTAGAATCTGAAGGAAAATATGGTATATGCCTCCTTATGTAAATCATGAGGTGACACGAAATTCGCTCCTGCGACAATTGTTCCCGTCTCATTATCTCCCAGGACTTAGGGTTCAGGTTTGGGTTGTGATATTAGTATTTTAGGTTTAGTTTGATGTGAGGATTAGGGTTAGGGTTAGGGTTATGTTTGTGGGTAGAATTTGTGTTTAGCTTAGCGTGCAAATATTTCATGGCGGCAATTGTCACAGGGGCAAATGTCAATGAACCATATTATAAACCTTCCCATTTCCTACCTTTTTTGACAGCATTTTGTTTCTCTTCCCCATAATTGAATTGCTGTTCTAACCTCTTGCAATAACTGAATACAGTGTAGCTGATTCTGACCTTATTAAACATGTTACTTCTTTCAAAGGTCCCTTCAATACCATGTACAGTGTATACACACATTCAAACATACTCACACATACACACACACACACACACACACACACACACACACACACACACACACACAGGCGTAGCATGCATATACACATCCATACAGCTTCAAATGCTGTACATCCACGCATCTGGATGCAAATAAAAACATTATGTATGCATCAGTTACAGATCAAGAGGAAAGACACATTTGATAAACTAATAAGATTCAGCAGTACACCATGGATGTGGATGAAAAGAGACATAGTTTTTAATAGAAGCAGGAAGCTTGTAGCAGTCCTCTGACCAAAAGTTCATTTGGATATCATGTTCCAATATATCAAAAATAAGTTAGTTCGGAATACTGTTCAGTGTCGCACATTTAATAACCTTTAAAGTCCAAGCATTTGCTAGACAACTTCTCACACTTGACATTAGAGGGGAAAAAAATCTACACTACATCATCTGTACAACTATTAATGAAACACTATCAGACGGGCTAATTTCGGCACAAATTACTTTAAGCGCACAGACAACACTATGAAAACTGACAATGTCAACAACTCAAAAAATGCCACTAAGTTACACTAAGAAGTTACACACTAAACTGCACTATTTTCTTCTTCTTCTTGATACAGTGTACTTCCACTAAATAACGGCATCAGTAACTAATGTTTCTTGTTATTAAGCTTCTTGTAATTGTACGAATATGATACAATGTATTTTCAGTGTCTTTATAGGACATTAAGAAGTAGCACTGCAGACACTAATTATCTTTGTTACAATATCATCTAATGATTACTTATTACCAGCGTTGCTTTCATTATTCAAAGTCCGGAATTTTAGCTCTGGATGTCTTCTGGTCATGAATGAAATTGTGCCAGGTATTTCCTGATAACACGAATTCCGGTACTGCATAACATCAGACAAACTATTATTTCCTCTGTTTTCAATCTGAAGAACGATGACTTCTTTGCCCTTAATTCAATTTGACAATATTACATGTGAAATCCATACCTGAAATTACTTTATACAATGTCCCATTGAGATTACCATAGTTATGAACATTGTGTATACAACATTCTGGGTTAGTTGAGTTATCAAACGTCCCTCGCAGGTCCTACTAAAGCTCTGAATAGTCTTCGTTGCTTTCTCGCGTTTCTTACGTCAGCTCACTTGTTCACTTTCACTGAAACTTATTGACTAGTAACTTGTTTCACAGATATCACCGTAATGATGATAACGTATAGTAAACATTACTAAACATTGGAATTATCCGAAAGACCATGCATTATTATAAAATATTATGACACATTTTATGTTCTCAAGCATATTTCTCATTTTTGGTTGTTGTTGTTTTTTTTTCGTTTTTGTTTTTTTGTTTTTTTTGTTTTTTTTAATACACAAAACCAGCTTATTCAGAAATATAGCAAGGCAAGCAAAAGCTTGCATAGCTTAGATTGTATTATATATATTTTTTAATAAGGAAAAATGAGACTATTTAAATGATGACATGTCCTTGTCCAAGCTAGAAACATGATGAAGTTCGTGCGTTCCTATAATTTTAAATTGCATTCATTTACCAATGTACTTCGGTAATTATAACCCAACACACCTGATCATCGTGCATACACAAACGTCCTGGTACGAAACAGGTATCTTCAATGAGGTATACAGATAGATCATGTACCTTTGCAGCGTATCGAGAAAACACTCCAAAATAACATCCATTAATTCAGTGTATAAACATGAATGTGATTTGTCCTGTCAAGGATTCCACTTGTTGCTATATCTTACAAGTTTATCTTACATCTTATAGTAACGATACCAATATGAGTTTTCACAAAATGGAGTTAATGTGTCACTAACACGAATATTGCAAAGAATGAGTTTTGAATGATGACAATGATGCTTTATGTATAATTTTCATCAGTGGATAATGATAAACATCACAGGTTATAATTATTTTGCTTTGCGTTCGTTCATAAATATTACTTTTGCTTTTCACTTGAATTCAACCTGTTAAGGACGAAGGTCGAATCCTCTTTGAAGGCTCTCTTCAAAAAGGCATTTGTTCTCATACTTCCGGGTTATACTGCATGGTTGTAATTAAGGTTTATAAAGCTTAAATGATTCCCTAACGCTCCATGACGAATAGTTCACAGATAATTTAGCCAAAATATAAGTTGATATATTAGAAGTTTTGTTAGTGCGCACCTTCTTACTATTTTCGGATTAACAAACCTTCGGAATAACAAACCTTACATTATTTTTGGATTAACGAACCTTTGGAATATCGAACTGTTTTTCAATTTCAGATTGAAGAATTTCCGGACGAACGAACCTTATGATCAACAAGCCATCGGAAATCTGAACTTTATTTAATTTTCGGATATTCGAATCTATTATCTATTATGTTAGGATTAACGAACCTTCCAAATTCCAAATTTCATATCATTTTTAGACCAACGAACCTTCTGAATTACTCCGCAAATTTTCGAATTAAGCAACCCAATTTAATTTATAAAATAACAAACATGTATTTAAAGGGAATTTGTGTGTTACGGAATAACGAACATCCGGAATGACGAACATTACCCATCGTAATCCCCAACTATATTCGTCGTTGTTGTGAAATTATTTACCGGTTTGCAAAATAAGTATAAAGGCATCTTTACAGTTCTGGTTCGCGAGGAATACTCTCATACACTGTTAAATTGAAGTCATCTTCTGTTTGGGGGGAAATTTCGTTTTCGTACAAATCTATCTTTGTGGAAGACAAGCTGTTGTGGCTCTCACAACCATCATTGACGCTTTCACCAGGATCTGCTTCTAAAACGAGATAGCCATGTTCATCCATCTCATGCTCCACTCGTGACCCTCGGGTCATTGCATAAGGGCCAAATTCGACATTTCCTTCGATATTCCAGTAGGTAGGACAGTACTGCGGTTCTGGAATAGGCGCGGATTGTTCGGAAGCTGAGGGAATTTCGTGGTAAATTGACGATTGGCATTTCCCACATTTGTCATCTACACCTCTGGCCTGAATAGATGACGCTATGCTGATTTCTTTACCACATGGTGACACACTTGCTTCAGGTTGAAATCTAGTAGCTCTGTGCAGACTGACATTGGAAAGGAGGTAGCCGTCTTCATCAATATCTTCTTCCTCTTTATTAAAATGCCTGGATTGAAGAAATATTACCTTCTTCTTCCCTTTCTTCTCTGAACCTGACATGTCCATGTATAGTGCTTTCGTGTTATCCGCTACCTCATTATTACACTCGTGTTTACCACCCTGGTGTATGACGTCATGAGGACATGATCTAGTGTATGCTGAACCTCTCCCGCTCCTCTGTCTAGTTTCACGAGATCGGTCCGTTGAAGATGACGTATGACCCTGTATCAGGAAACCCACAAAAAAAATCGCCAGGAGGCATATCTATATGAGGATAGCTTCTGAAAAGGAAAATATCATTACTCAGCAAACTTTCATGTTTCCTCATCATCAAAATACATGATTGGAAATCAAAATAAACAGGAATGATGCTTTAGAGAAAAGGAGATCCGAAAAATACCGTCTTTTCTAGTGCAATGAGTCAACTTATGTCGACGATTTGTGTGTGGACTAAGTTGACATTCAAAACTAAAAAGCAACTACAGGTACAGATTGTCAGATAGACGTAGATCTCGGGGCACTTAGTTGCATTAGTTTAGCATGATCATATCAAAATATCAAAGGTACCGCTGACTGAAATATACAGTGGACTCCCGTTATAACGAAGTCTTCGGGACCGGCAGTTTTCTTTCTTTATATCGAAATTTCGTTGTAAATGAACAGTGTTAAACAATTAAAAAACAAAACAAAACATATAGTGGATAATTTTGCGGAATTGTATCATAACCGTGTTCGATATAACGAGAGTGCAGTGCACTGTAATCACCTACGTTTGCTCGATGGAATGAGATAAAAGAATTTGCTCTATATCAAAGCCCCCAACACGCTCTGAATTGAAATACACTCACAAACACACACGCATACACACACACACACACACACACACACACACACACACACACAAGTTGAGGGGTTTCTTGCTTTCTGTTCCTTTTTGAAGAATGCTCACCCCCTTAAGATATATATATATATATATATATATATATATATATATATATAACACTTTCACATGTAAAACCACAACCTGCGAACCCGAATTTATGTGTCGTTAATCACCTCTGCTGAGTTCTCATACGTGTTTTCTCGGTGACCGATGGCGCCACCAGATTTGTTGTCTGGATGTTGAGGCAAAACATAAGTGTCGATACTGGTAGAGTGCAATGAAACAACACCGTCTGTTGAGCCTGGTGTCGAAGTGTTCAGAGGATTCAGCTGCGACTGCTCTTCACTTGAGTTGACGTTTGACTGACCAGAAGCCTCTGGACGCCTGTATTACATTATGTAAAATAAAGAGGAAAAACGTTAAGAAGTGAATCCATACTGTCAAACTGGAGGAGATGTAATTATAGACCTCTTAAAAAAATAAAATAAAAATAAAACTGTTATGAGACATTATTACTACGTAACCATAAATTAATACAAAAGAAAGTTTTAACTTTTTGTTGAAAGTTTTGATGTGATTAGAATTCCATTGAGATGTAGCTTTCCTCTTTTTATTTTCAGTTTAGATTTGATTATTTTCATTATCAGTATGTTACAAAACATCATCAGGAGAATGCACTGATAGGTAAAACAGCAAATTCTAGCTGAGATGTTTTCTCCTCTATTTGATCCCTTGATAAGGTATGTTTATTCAGTGTTCACCGTTGTATTGGTGGTGAGATTTTGCGAAATAAGTAACAAAAATATCGTTATAATGACAGAATTACAAAATCAGAAATTCGATTCCCATTGACTTTAATCATACTGTTGTGATGACCTGTTACCACTAAATAAATAAAACCACCCCTATTCCCTTTCCCCATATAATAGTTTGTATTAAAAAAAGTCACCTTTTCTTTTGATGTTTCCACCAAGCCATTATCATGGACAGTATGACAAGAACGGCGAAAACAACGCCGAGAAGGGTTCCCAAGATGTACGTAATGAAATTCATCCCACAAAGTTCGGTATCTGGTTCGGTATCTGGAAGATAAATCATCTAGTTATTCCATCGTCACCTCGAAAGTCAATGGAGGAAGAATTTTCTCTCGCAGTTTTTTTTTTCTCTTTAATGATGACTATAAGCACAAATGACGTTTGTTTTTGTTTTTCATAATCAGATCAAATCATTATGAAGAGAAATAGTTCTATTTTGTAACCTGGCAAGATTTCTCACTTTGCTGAATTATCGCAGTATACTAACATTAAAAAAATTGTTTTTGCTGTTGACGAGTGACTGCTAAGATAGCATGAGATGAGAGACTTCAGAAAATCAGATTATTCGTGCCCGGTTTGAAGGGTTGTACTCATAGAAGTTCACGCACTTGACGGAAAGAGCATATGGGAATTATTACACAAATTCGTAAGCAGATTTTGTAGTGATTACTGTAGTACAAAATAATATAATGTTTATCACAACAGTTCCTAAGTCCCTGATTTAAGGCAGAGCATTCAGACCTGACCAAAACTGTAAACGAATAAGGGATTAACAAAATGTTATATTAGATGGGGTTAGTCAAATACCGGTTAGTGAATGGCTAAACACAGTCACGTGATAGAGGCACATTGGTTATGTTCGCCCATGGGCAGAACATTTTTGTAATGTTCTCCCATGGGAAAACATTTTCACGTAACAAATGACAAACGATACCAAACGATTGAACGATCATATTTTCCACGCCATCGATAGGATAAATTTGCCTAGTCCATACAATGTGAAAAAGCAGATGACCGATTATTGTAATACGTACGAAAGTGTGAGAGAAGGAGATGCAACTCCCGCTCTCCTTTGAAGTCATGCGCGGCACCGCCGAGAAGTTATGTGCTTAACTACAGGTGGGAACCAGGTGCTTTGACAAAAGAGAGCATGCAACAATCGGAACTAGGGCTCTCACACCAGGAAAGACTTACCCCTACTGCGGTTCGCTCTCTCTCTCAATGTGATGGCAACAATGAATTTGTGTGCCTTGAATTGGAGCAGCGAATCAAAATGCAGCGTAAAGTGACAATTTTAACAGTAACAAGTTTAAAAGCACGCTGGAACACGCTTTAGCAGAGGACTTTATTTGAAAGATCAAAATATCCCAGATTGAAAGATTAAAAAATAAAATGCGCAAATGTGCGCATCATAGGTTTTTAAGAGGACCAAATTTTCATTTCATGTCGATTTGCACATCACGAAGAAACTAGAAATATATGTTTATAATATCGAATTCTTTCCTAAACTCTTCTCAGTCAATTCGATCATTTCACTTTAGATTTTACGATGAAATATAGCTCGTAATTCGATGAAAAGTGAAATGCATTCGTTGTCTCCAAACTTCGTGCAGCTAGAGCGGTGCTGAGCATGACTTAAAAGGGTAGTGGAATGTTAGACATCCCATCGTCAACGCTTTGAACCCGAGCATGTGTTTGCATGAATTATGAAGAGTTGCCACTTCATCAGTGTAACACATCCCTGGCGCGAGCGATCGAAAGCGTTGTACTGGTGATTTGACTAACCCATATAATACATGTATAGCAAATGATGACTTTTGTTGTCGGGAACAGGGTTTGAAATGCTATTTCGGGAGGCTATAAGTCCCTCGACTTCGTCTCGGGACTTATAACCTTCCTCAATAGCATCCAAACCCTTCGGGTGGAACTTTCGGTATGTTCCCTCCCCCGCCAGTCATCTTCTGTATACTGTAAATGTTTACTTTGCATAGGCAGACGTTTGGCTTTTGTAAGCCATATTCACGAATGGAGCTTTTTCGAGAAAATGCATTTTTGTTAGACTAACGCAAATGTGTTCTATGGCAGTAACGATACTACTGTACGAAGACCTGATAAACTCGCCAGACATAATATGTTTTCTTCAGTCCTTGTTGAGAGAGAAAAAAAAAAACACATTACAACTTGCCGTTTCTTCATGGACAATGGGTATTCTGACTTTTGAATATGCATCGTCTTTCTGTCTGTCTTGCTTTGCTGTGTGCGACTTTCTTCTTGTAATGCGTTCATTGTTTAGATGTCACATATGTACACACTAGTAGTTATGTACATGTATGATGTACTGCATGCATGGTTGTTTTAATGTTTATGTACACAGGTTGACCAGATTAATTGAGAACATTCTATTTGGTATAGATATAGTACATACAGGCTGACCAGATTAGTGTAGAATTTTCTGTTTGGTATAGCTCCAGTACAATTGTATATGCATGTGACAGGAAATACATTATACCTCACTCAATCTAAGATGATATCTCACCTAATCCAGAATGTTCTAGGAAGTGCTTATACATATTTGGCTGAGTGATGCACTGTCCCTGTAGCCCAATGTGATTGGTGGTTATTTTTGGTAGGAAGTTTATGCACATAGTTAGGCAGTGAGTCAGCTAGGATTTCTGGAACAGTCTTGGACTTGCTAGTTATAGTTAGTGTGTAGCCCCGGGTTGGAGCAAATTACAGAATACAAATTTGTATTCAAGAAAGGGGTAAATGGACATATATAAGTCGGACATATATAAGCCGGAGAAATTCTGCAGTAGGCAGAGTACCCAACACCTCTGCTCTGAGAGTTACGTCACTCCTGGCTCTGAAGCGACTTGTTATAGTCATTCCTGTGTTACCTGCTGACCTGCTATGTTTGTGGAGATAAGGCCTGGGAGACATTTTGCCTTCAGAGAATTAATTTGCCAGATTGGAGATAGACTCCATATTTTAATGTCAACGGACATTGCCACGGCAAAGCTGTGACGGGCTGGATATCTAGCTGGACATTATTGAGTGAATCATCATTCAACGCATCGACTGGACGCAGTCGTCATAACATTTGGATTCTGCACGTTTCGCTGTGGACATATTATACCCTGGATCTTTGCCCTGGATCTATATCGTGGATTATTGTAACCGGTGCCTCTGGATTTACGTCGGAGGAATCATTCATCGGTGCATCAAGGATCATTCATCTGTGCATCAAACATCGTATTTGGACATTTCCAGGGGATTACATGGACATTGTGATTTAAGATTTGGCTGTAATGCGTGTAAGTGATTCTAGGCCCCATTACTGATTTATAATTGTTTCTATTGATCATTATTGAACTGATGTGAAAACCGATTACGAGTCTGTACCCACAATATCACTGTTAATAAACCGCCTGAACATCAGATGATTGTTTCTTTTGTGCGATCATTCTCAGTGTGATTTTGGTGGTAACAACATGAACGCAACTCACAAACTTTCATTAGAAAGGAACTGGGCAAACGCTTTATTGATTCCCATGTTATTTTGATATCAGACTTTTTTGTCATCATAAAGCAGTAGCACGTTCGTACCTTAAATTTAATTTCAAATAAAAGGATTTTAAATTTACCATGAATAGTCACCTATGGTTTGCTTTTGCCATGAAAAACGTTAACAAAAAGGTTACCCTAAAATGTAGATCAATTGCAGCAAAATAGTTTTTGACGTAATTACTGCCAGTGAGAAGGGGAAAATGCAGTAAAAAAAACCACTTGCTATATGGGTTGAATAATTACTAAACTCAGGTGACGAAGAATTTACAGTAACTGTTGTCTCTCCAAATGACGTCAGAACTTGAATAGTCCGTCTATGCCCTGTGTATTTTAATCAAAACACAGGCAATACTGACAGTATACTAGTAGGCCTACATGTTGATGGAAAATCTCCTAATCAGTTTATACTTTTTGTGACAGCATTTTTCTGTGCAATATTACAGTTTTCACACTATCCAGATCGACAATACGTACATGCATATACAGAAAAATTATTGTATCTGTCAGATATCAGACTTATTTGCATAGTGATTAAAGTACAACAGTAACTGCTTGTAGAGTATGAGTGCTCACAAATATACATAATGTTTATATATAATGTATTCCTAATGTCACATTTTATTTCGATACAATTACTAAAAAACATGATGTAATTATAATGTTTGATAAAACATCTATATTGAAATGAATTACAGATTATGTAAACATACATATACTATGAAAAATATTTTGGATAGTAAAGTAGTAATTTAAGTATATTACATCAAAATCTGATCTATAGGCAGCGGGTTAAGAATTGCCAAAATTATAAAAGAATAACGGGGGAACAAAATAATTGTGGTCATTGATATTGCTTACTTTATACTTCACAGTATCACTTGGCCCTTTTGCACAATGACAAAGATGTAATTTCATTGCACTTGTAACCTATTTTCCCTCATTAAGCTTCTTTTTTTTTTCAGGAAAATGCCTTTTCATTAGATCAGCGAATATTTGCGTTACGATATAGTCACATCACCACGAAAATCTGATAATCGATGAATGGCTCCTGTTGAAGAACGGCGCTTTGCAGCATTTCTTCATAGACATTTTTGTTATTCTTGTATCATAAGAATTAAACACTTCTCTCTGAGACAGTAACAACTTCAAAACTTGAATCCAGTTCATTGATTCATGATGAATTCACTATGAACAAACGATGAAGAACCAAATCTAGTGTGTTTCCATCTAAACAAAGTGGTGAAACAAATGATGCATTTTAGGCAATAATTGCGAAGTAGTCCTAATGTAATTATGCGTATGCAATTAATGCGTTAAGAGGTAAAAATGGAAACACTAGAAGCAGAAATATATGTACATATTTTTTTTACTACGGGTCGAATCAATTGCTAAACTCACCTGACTGAGACGTTTCAGTTGTCGCTCGCAATGGCGTAATGTCTTGGGTAGTCTGCGTCTGCCCTGTACATTGAGATAAACCCACTGCAATTATTGATGGTATACATGCTGATGATATAATGTCCTGAACTCCTATTCTCAAGAGGGAAAATACGTTCATCACATAATTTTATTTATCTGTAAGATATCTGACTTTTTGTACGTGGTGATAATAAAAGTATGAAAATTTGTTGACCATGAATGTTCATAATGGAGATGTTGGCATTGCACAGGTTGCCGACCCTCACCCCCCCCCCCCCAAAAAAAAAAAAAAATCTGGCTCTCCCGAAACAAAAATAAGGGGAAGAAGACTCAGAAATCCTGATAGCAAAAATCAAAAGAAAAAAATTCAAAATTCCGCCATGAGATTCTTCCCCTCAAAGGGAATTATACACTACACAGAAAATTGACCCTCGACCCTCTTTGGCGCAGTCATCGCCCTACCAAACACACACACACACACACACACACACACACACACACACATACACACACATACACACACACACACATACGCACGCACACACACACAGTCACATGGCCCCTGCACTGTATTGAATTCATGTCATTGTCTTGTAATTGTATGTCCCAAATTAATTGTAATAGTAAAAAAAAAAAATGAAGTGATAGGCTTTGCAGATAACAGAAATTTAAGCAGATAGTCGTCATTACTCTCGATGCCTACGAACTTCATATTAGTGAATTACCATCTCTTTTGTTGGTGGTGATGTTTATTCAAGCGCATAGGGGCCTTCAAGCTTATCACACTCTAGAAAAATTCCACATATCAATTACTGTTAACATTGCGATCACTTTATTATTGCACACAAAGTTTTACTCATATTATGTTACACCGTACTTGCCAATGTAGTACATACCCTGAGCAGTGCTTTCTATACTTTGTGTAGGCATCGTCATGATATTGCCATCTTGCCACTCTGCGTCTGTGAACAAACATTCCCATCCACAAAAACAATGACAAACTCATGAAAAGATGTGTGAAAGCACAGCAAAGAAAGGATGAATTTCAGTAACTTCATGGAGTTCAAATCAGTGGTGCCTGTGGTATCGTAATCTCAAGTGATCAGGTGGTAAAAATGCCCATCTCTTTGGCATATTATCAAATTAAGAGAAGGAAAACATGCAGTGAGCATTTCAGAGCACGTATCATGCTCACGAAGAAGATAGACCGATTATAAAAAAAGAAAGAAAAAAGATTGATATTTCCCAATGAATTACTTCACGGGATACAATATGATTGTGCATAATTCTGAGAAATGGGAAATTTGTTGGTAAGCATTGTCTCATGTCAATGCATTTGAATGACTGTTAGTAATTTCAATTTTTCTCCTATCATGCCTATCAAATATGGCAGTATTAATTCCCACTGGTGCGTTCTACGTGGTGTGTTTTAGGTGAAGGCTCAAATGGCACACATTTTTATCATCCGCACTCAGATGACGATAACTCGGAAAGTATAAATATAAATATAAAATCATAATCACTGATAATATATTGTCAAATTAATTTCAGGAGATGCCGTTTGTTTTACTTTCGACTGCTTGGCAAGAAGGGACTGAAGCATTCCAAACCGGGAAGTAAGTCGACCATCCTGGTAGTCCCACACACTGCAGTATCGCACTCCCGTTGACGTTGTAACCTTTGTCACAGGTGAGAGTTATCTTCGACCCGAAGCTCGTGATATCCGAGTCCCAACTCCCATTGGGCACAACCCCAGGATGATCACAAAATCCGACAAAGACTTTCAGTAAAGGAGACATGTATAGGGCATTCCCATGAGCCATGAGGGCAAACTTGAAATAATCATATCATTACGATATATTACATGGAATAATCATTATGAAGAAAGATACTATTATCAACAGATTCACTTTTGCATCTCTTTTGGTAAGGTTCAGATGCCTGTTCATCTGCCAAATTAAAAGACTAGCTGACTAGCACAGAACGTAAACATAATTATAAACATTGATTGTATACGATAACAGTAAATACATATGATAAAGATTTTTTTTTTTTGGTTATAAAACATGTTAAAGGTTTGAACCTGACAAAGCATATTACAGGTATTAACAGTCGCTGACAAATTATACTGTCGTCATTATCATCACTGATGCTTGCCTATATTTATTTCACTCTCTGATGTCAAGAAATATTTGCTTGTCGAATTACTTACGGTTAAATGAATGATGTCGGTTGATGGAGTCAAATTCTGTCGCAAGTGGACATGCCCATCTGTGAGAAAAGTTTCCGCCAGAAATGATCTGCGCATACGTTTCAGACTGAAAACAAGTGCACAATTCTTGATGCATGACAGCAACGCCATTGCTTTCGGGCTTTCTTCTACAGGTAGACATGCACTCGCCGTCCGAATCAACGCCAAATCCGGTGTTAAATGCTGTTTGAACGTTTAGTTGGTTGTCTTTGTAGCATCCAAGAAATGCAGGCTCTACGCAGTGACAGAATATTATGATTATTTCAACCTTCCAATGCCTGATACTTTGAAGTGTGCATTATGGCCAATATATTTTAACAACAGCTAGTCACAAATCATCCCTGAAACTACAGTTTGATAAATGATAAGTGTTTCTGTTTGAATACAGGTTAATCACTTTACATATATGTAGCGCCTGAAAATATCAAACACATACATACATGCATACATACATACATATATGTGTACATGTGTCTGTGTCTGTGTGTGTGTGTGTGTGTGTGTGTGTGTGTGTTGACAGCGGAATCTATGGTTTTTAACAGTGTCGAGTTTCACTCCACCGTACACAATTAGCGTATAAAAGAACACTATGTTCGTATACATCAAACACACTAATTCACTATTTCTATGCGACGTATAATTATGTAGAGTCACGCAAAAGCATAAGAATAGATATCAATATGTTTGCGAATGTCTGAACTTTATGATTTATGAATGATAAAGAATATATAAATGTTTTCATATGACATTTGGAATCTCTTACCTCGGCATTGGAGTCTAACAATTCTGTTTGAGAAACACTCGGTTGCTGTCATTAAACAGTCCATTACACGCAGCGAATCTGTGCATTGATATTGTACAAATCGTTCATGAAATCGATAAAGTTTGAACGCCGTATTTCTCATAAAAGTTTGATACACAGATAACGGTTCTCATGTGTAATATGTATGTAAAAAGAAAATAGCTACAAAGTAACAAAACAATATCGACAATATCAGTAATGATTTGGGCATTAATAAGTTTGTGTGTAGAGAAAACGAATCTTATTCTAATGAACGTTTGATTGCTGCATTTATACCATTAAGTTCTGTCATCCAACGTCAAAAAACGTAGTCATTTGTAAGTATTATTTTCCATCATTGTGTATGTCTGTAGCAAGAAAACTTGCGTATAGTTTCAAAAGACAGTTTATTATATAGCCTACGGAGTTTTGAAATATGGGGAAATTAAAACTGTTGCACGTTCAGAAAACGAACCATCGCAATGACAATAGGCCTTTCCAATTGGTAATTAGCTTCTAATCTGCATGCATATTATTCTGCTGTTACCTTCACGACATGACAGCACTTGAGCTTTTTTTCGTGTTGTCGTCGCAATTGAGGCCAAACTCTGACCGGTATAATCCTTTGCCGTCGGGAAGCCGAGCTCTTCACAGACCAGTTCAGCTGCTTTGGGGGTAAATCCATCCAAGCAGACGTATCGGTCTGATTCGATGACCAACAGGCCTTCAATGGGAGAGGATCCATCAACCAGCTTCACTGTTGGTATCCCTTGAAAATTAATTACCCAGGTTCAAAATATTACTTGGCAAATGGTTTGGGGGTAACTAATAATCTATAGCAATCATTCACCATGTTCACGTCGTAGCTCATCCAAGGTGAAGACGATTATCAGAATTATGGTCTAAACCCTTCTTCGAGTTATACGCTGTTTCCCCTTAACGGTTTCTCAAAAGGAACAGAAGAAGCAATGCGATTTATAATTTTTTGTTGTTGTTTTTAACGCAGATCGCACTCTACTTTATTTCTCCTCCCCACATTATTTTGGGAACAATATGACGAAACTGAATAAACTTTCGTGAGTCAACTGGCATCATCATGCAATTCATATACGTGACCTAAAGATCAATAATAACGCTTATTATTCTAGAGATTATTAGCGAATGTCGAGATATCAATCTATTAACTAATAGTTGGTAAGCCTACTTGACGGCTTTCTGTTCATCCGGTATTGGAATAAACATTAATTTGCACCAATTTGAGTACAATATACAGTACAATAATACATTATGACAGATAAGGATACAGAATAATGGCTATTATGTGAATTGACTTTCACAACAACACTCATGGGCAACGACACAACACATGTACAACGGCAGTAATAAACTCTTTCTGTTTTGCATTCTTTTAAAGAATAATGGCCAGGATATCTACCAACGAAGTATTAAAAAAAATAAAATGTCAAATTTGCCGGATACTCCCCATTGCAATTGCCATCGAGTATCTTCCAGGACAAAGTACTGTCGCAAATTTTATTTCGTATGTTTCTCTTCCCTGAGCCATATCAATCCCATGAAATAATTTGATTTAATTTAAGTCAATTCATTTTCATATTTTTCAATGAAGGAATGTACATCAAATATGATAAGATAAAGTGAATCAAATTATCCGGCTAGGATGCACAGTAAATTATTGTAAACATATTAAAAAAAATGACAGTCACTCTTCGTAAATTTGGCTCTCTGTATAAATGCTAGAGAAAAATGATGGAACCTACTTAAAAGCAAGCGTTATAGGTCCCAAATTCTGAACAGAGGGTACAAAAACGCATAAGGAGCACGGGTGCAACATAGCACCAAAATATAGAAAACAAAACTGAAAGGCAAGGATACCCGGGGAAATAACAGATTCTTCTCAAATACATACAATGTATAGTGAAAACGAACAAAAATAACCACATTCTGCAGACGTATAATGAACAGTTGTTCTAGAGATGTTAACAACATGGTGTGATAATACGATTTGAACAATACTGCAGACACTCGACATGTGGGTCCTCAGAAGAGACATGGGAAGCCTTATAAAGGGAGAGAGAACATGCATGTACTAACAATTCAAAAACGATTTACCAGCTAGTAGCAATAAAGTGAATACAACAAAGCCAGCTGTTAACGAGTTCCAATGTCTATACACTAGGAAGAAGTATACTGATGTGGAGAAATTAAAGAGCGCAAACAGCGAGGCTCAACTGATTTGAATGACAACAACCAAGCACAGCAGCAAAACGCGAATAAACAAGATAGAGAGAAATTTCAATGAACATACGCAATGTAATTATTCAATAAATTGTGCCTTAATTTGTACTGGGAGATCGTTCCAGTATTTTGGTTGTACACATAATTGTTTGTCAATCACTGAATATTTGTATACTGTACATAAAATGACATTTTGATACATTGTAGTATGGCTTCGATGAAAATGAGGCATATGACACGGCATTCGATTACTTTGTATACTTTCACTTTACTTTTTTTATGTCACTGTTTCATCGCGTCTTTTACGTTTTAAGGATTGAATTTATTGTTTTAACAGTAATGTGTGTCAACGGAGTGCGTCCTCGCTGTAGATTTTCATGTTTCACTCTTTTAAAAACACGACGATTAAACCACACGTCTTTTTTACAATTATTGTCAACTCATCCCTAGATTTTATGTTCTGTCATGCAGATGGAAACATCAGGTTTCGAATAACGGAGGGAAAACAAGTGTTGGAGTAAGTAACAGTCAGTGAACAGTTGTATTTATGCTGTGCAAACTACACTTACCTCCGTAACACTTCACGCTCATGTTGAATTCCACAGGGTAGATATATATACCATAACCGTAGCTTCGTCTGATGGGTGAGGGATAAAAAGGGAGAATACTCTGAGCCTTTCAATATCAGATTCAGAGTAGCCTTGTTTGCTATTTCATCAAGTCTTTTGAATCCCACCACATTATTGTTGATGGAATTGAGGGTATAGAGGATTCTCCTTCCACGGGGTGCCTGCAGAACCCAACTATCATGGTTGTCAGCGCAGGTTCGGTTACACCGTATCTCCCGTTCTGGAATCCCCGAACAATTTAGACTGAAATCTGCGTGATGATAAGGATAACAAAGGGTTCACGTAAATGAATGAATTATGAGAATAGTAATAAAAGGAACAATGAAACATTCCTCAAGTATTCGAGCTGATGTCAGTTCGGTGACATGATTTAAAGCACCGAATCATGTACTATTTCTTACCAAATTCTTTGAACGCATTCGTCTTCCTGGAGGTAATAGCCCATTAGTTAAGTTATATATCGTTTTTCTTTCAAAAGCGTAGCAGATAAAAAAAAATGATAAAGGTTAACTTAATAGAACCTAATTACTCGTGGGAATTTTTAGAACAGAGGTTCAAGCATATCTGATATAACATCCCATTCTTGTGTAAAGACTGACATGCTTAACCCGGTGAAGTGGTCCCACCTCACATCCAACTGGACCCCATGGAAGACCAGCTTAACGTAGTTGAATATGGGCTATCCAGCCATCTTCTCAGATGGAAAATGAACAAACAAACAAACAAACAATAAGAACTGAGAAAGAGAGAAATGTGCGAGGTATGTCAATGATGGAATGAAAATTGAAAGGCATACCTACATGTATTAGTTCCCAATGCTGAGGACCTCATAGAAGGATTGCAAAACATGAAATGAGCAGAAATCCATACCAGGAATATCATTCTTTCTTCCATCGCGAAAAAGGGGGAATCATAGCACAGCCACTGCAGATAACTCCGAAATACCAGCACGCTGTTATTCAAAAGACTGAAAGTCGGTGTAATGTTCCCTTGAAACCCTACATGCAACCGGTACGTGGAATAAGAATGAACGATAATTACTGTTGATGGTACTGAGCTGATTGATGACGTTGGAGTATTAAAAAGTCTGAGTGCGCATGAGACTGCGTTCGAGCAGAATGAAATTGCAATTATCTCATAAAGTTGCCAGGGCTTTCAAGGAAGCGATACAGGAGGATCCACAGCATACAGTCACTCGAGAACGCCAATCATTAGTTTCAGTTATGTAACGCCCACGCTGTCGTTTGAGATATTGCATTGTGTCACGTTATTAACACAGATCTATTATCATATTTCTGTGATAGTTACTGAAATTCATGGGATACTTTTGGACTACATTATTACTGGCTAAGTGCTTCCAGCAAGCTGAACGACTCCATAAAGAATTGTGCATGTTTTGAACATGAAATATGTAAACCAGAGTGATAAACAAAATTCTTGAAGGTGGAAAACTACTTTCGACACTTAAACAAATTCACAAAGCATTATCTCTTTTTCTTTCCCCCCCCCCTCTCTCTCTCTCTCTCTCTCTGTCTTTCCATTTCTTTGGCCTATGCATTTTAGATTATTTTAAATGTATGATAGTCTTGGTGCAAGAAGCTGAACCCGCCTGTTTTGCTTTTTTTTTTTCTTTTGTGAGTACTGGATTCAAATCTGGATGATAAAGCTCTTTTACAATTGAGGGCTTTGAAATATCAAAGGACAAGTCCACCTTCATGTGGATTGAGTGAATGCAGTAATATTACATCAGTGAAAGTTGTGGGAAAATCGGACAGTCAGTTCAAAAGTTATGATTTTTTAAAGTTTCTGCTCTGTCACTACAGGATGAGAAGACTATTACAGCTTGTGATGTCACATGTATAGAACAATGTGAAGAAAATATAAAGACATTTCAACATGTTTTCACTTTTCTCGCATCGTTAAAAAAACCCCCAAAACACTTGACTTGCCACTTTCGGAAGGCAGGGGGATAATACAGGTTTTCCCGCCTAATTTCATCAGATTTTCATTCCATTTAAAAATGTGATCATTCAAGTTCGAGTGAATTTTTGAATGATCACGGAGATCAGCATTCAAGAAAGTAACTGGTTTATTCAATGTAATTTAATCAGCATACAATTTCATGAGTTTCTCAAATAAACATGTAAAAAGGGCGTTAAAAGAAGGTTAAGGAATTCAAATTTACGATAAGCAATAAGGCAAAATTTTTACAACATATGGACAGTCTTTTTCGTTGTTTCTTATATTCTTTGTAGTTACTCGTCTATTTGAATATGCACACTTAATGTATTCTGAAATGGGACTTTTGCCTTGTGTAGGGCCTATGAAAGCTCGTATAACTCTTTGAAACACTTATTATGTACATTACATTCATACACGACCCTGACGCTGCTAGAGAAGAGTACACGTATACATGAATATCTCGAATACGGACAGAATTTATGGGCGAAGCTTTGGACAACTATAGCAAGACTATATCACTGGAGAAACCATTGGGTGAAACAGGTCTACAGTTGAACCGACTGTGACAACTTATGATATGGACACGGGGAAGGTGTGAATGGAATCAAAATGTAAATTTGAATGTAGACAAATTTTGAGATATAGCCATTTTCTTAATGTTACATCGATACTGTAAGGAAGTAATTTGAACGTGGAAGACAAAATTATTCACAAAATACAGTAGACTAAAACTGAATAAATGAAACTTTGAAATTAAAATGTAATTGTGTACAGCAATCCAATGTATTGCAGAGAGAAACCAGAAAGGACCCGCAGAAATGCATGGGAACTTCTTATGTTGATTGAATTTGATTTTTTTTTGAAAGTTGTATTCCTATAAATGAAATTGAAACTGGTAATTCTAAACTTTTGAACGAATTGCCCGATTTTCCCAAAACTTTCACTAATGCTCTCTACTAATATTGCTGCGTTCACTCAATTCACACAGTGGCAAATCCAGAGGGGGGCGCACCGGGCGCGCGCCACCTCTTTATTTGTAGTTAAAACAAAAGAAATAAAAAGGAAAAATGAGATGAAACCCGGAAGTAGCACCAGAAATATTGTTTGCGCCCCCCTCCCCCTTTACGGAATTCCTGGATCCGCCCCAGTCACATGCCCATGAAGGTGGACTTGTCCTTTACAGATGGTAGCCAAAATTGGCGCATAAAATGACGTCTTCCCACATTTTCTTTTAAATTGTTGAAAAGAGGAACAAAAATTAAGGATTTTCTTTACATTTTTTATCTCGAGTTAGCTGAACCTGCATCTGGATGAAGCAACTTTTGCATTTTTGAGAATTATGAGATATTCAAGATTCAGAATGCATGTAGTACCAGTTTGTTTTAAGTTATTTTATTTTTAGCATGATTATGTTGAATTTATGATATTATGATATGGATAGTCAGGCCCGTTCCCCCTCGATATGGAAAATGTCTGCAGAACGGATGACGTTTCCAGGAGATCTTTCCTGCTCTGTAGAGTTATGTGAACACATATAATATCCCTGCTCTATCAACGTCGAGGAAGATAAGGGCTCGAATACACGTCATGATACGTCTGCAGGCCACTCCCTGCGCGTGCGTAGATGTCCAATCGAAAGCGTACTAGCCGATTCCCAAGGCTTTTACATTTGTTTTAGGAAAGTGGCACGAGCAAGTACTTACATTGTCGATCATCTTTCAATTCGTTTATACCACGACACACACACACACACACACACACACACACACACACACACACACACACACATACACACACACAAACACACACACCCTTGTCCTGTACCTATCAATACACACATGCATACACGTACATCTCCTACACCTCACAGTTAATACTCGATACATTGTATTTATCAAACCTTCCTGCTTACATTGAGATTATGACAGCTATATTCACACACAAAAAAATTAAAAAAATGTATATTGTCTTCAGAATCTGAAAGAAAATATGGTATATGCCCCCTTACGTAAATTATGAGGTGACACGAAATTCGCTCATGCAAAAATTGTTCCCGTCTCATTTTCTCCTAGGACTTAGGGTTCGGGTTTGGGTTGTGATAGTATTTTAGGTTTAGCATGATGTGAGGATTAGGATTAGGGTTAGGGTTATGTTTGTGGGTAGAATTTATGTTTGGCTTACCGTGCAAATATGTCATGGCAGCAATTGTCGCAGGAGCAAATGTCAATGAACCAAATATTAAAACTTCCCATTTCCTCATTTCCTACTTTTGGTGACAGCATTATTTCTTTTTTCTTTTCCCTGTAATATAATTGCTGTTCTAACCTCTTGCAATAACTCAACAGCTGATTCTGACCTTGCCTGACAAACAATAATATTTAATTATAAAAATTGCTGTTATTGCATATGTTAATTATTTGAAAGGTCCCTTCAATACCATGTACAGTGTATGTGTACATACATTCAAACACTCGCACACAAACTCTCTCACACACAGGCATAGCATGCATATACACATCCATACAATCACAAATATTGCACATCCATACATTGTCTAAGTGCAAATGAAAACAGATGATATCAGTCACAAGTCAAGAGGAATTAAGACACACATTTGATAAACTGAAAAGATTCACCAGTACACCATGGCTGTGGATGTAAAGACACATAGTTTTTAACAGAAGCAGGAAGCTTGTGGCAGTCCTCTGACCAAAAGTTCATGTGGATATCATGTTCCAATATATCAAAAATAAGTTAGTTCGGAATACTGTTCAGTGTTGCACATTTAATAACCTTTAAAGTCCAAGCATTTGCTAGACAACTTCTCACACTTGAGATTAGAGGGGAAAAAAATCTACACTACATCATCTATACAACTATTAATGAAACACTATCAGACGGGCTAATTTTGGCACAAATTACTTTACGCGCACAGACAACACTATGAAAACTGACAATGTCAACAACTCAAAAAATGCCACTAAGTTACACTAAGAAGTTACACACTAAACTGCACTAATTTCTTCTTCTTCTTGATACAGTGTACTTCCACTAACGGCATCAGTAACTAATGTTTCTTGCTATTAAGCTTCTTGTAATTGTACGAATATGATACAATGTATTTTCAGTGTCTTTATAGGACATTAAGAAGTAGCACTGCAGACACTAATTATCTTTGTTACAATATCATCTAATGATTACTTATTACCAGCGTTGCTTTCATTATTCAAAGTCCGGAATTTTAGCTCTGGATGTCTTCTGGTCATGAATGAAATTTTGCCAGGTATTTCCTGATAACACGAATTCCGGTACTGCATAACATCAGACAAACTATTATTTCCTCTGTTTTCAATCTAAAGAACGATGACTTCTTTGCCCTTAATTCAATTTGACAATATTACATGTGAAATCCATACCTGAAATTACTTTATACAATATCCTATTGAGATTACCAATTACCATAGTTATGAACATTGTGTATACAACATTCTGGGTTAGTTGAGTTATCAAACGTCCCTCGCAGGTCCTATTAAAGCTCTCAATAGTGTTCGTTGCTTTCTCGTATTTCTTATGCTAGCTCACTTGCTCCCTTTCACCGTAACTTGTTAACTTGTAACCTGTTTCACAGATATCACCGTAATGATGATAACTTATGGTAAACATTAATAACATTGGAATTATCCGAAAGATCATGCATTATTATAAAATATTGTGACACATTTTATGTTCTTAAGCATATTTCTCATTTTTGGTTGTTTGTTGTTGTTGGGTTTTTGTTTTGTTTTTTGGGTTTTTTATTTTAATACACAAAACCAGCTTCTTCAGAAATATAGCAAGGCACTTGCGATATCTGCTTAGTCCAGTCTGGCACGAAGAACGAAATGCCAGAAAACCTTTTTATAATTCACGAGCAAATACGTGTGCCGTCTACATTGATACCACTAAAGTCTGACGACGTAATTTACCTTAGATTGTATTATATATATTTTTTAATAGTAGGGTGGAAAATGAGACTATTTGAATGATGACATGTCCTAGTCCAAGCTAGAAACATGATGAGGTTCTTGCGTTCCTATAATTTTAAATTGCATTCATTTACCAATGTACTTCGGTTATTATAACCCAACACACCTGATCATCGTGCATACACAAACGTCATGGTAGGAAACAGGTATCTTCAATGAGGTATACAAATAGATCATGTACCTTTGCAGCGTATCGAGAAAACACTCCAAAATAACATCCATTAATTCAGTGTATAAACATGAATGTGATTTGTCCTGTCAAGGACTCCACTTGTTGCTATAAGTCCCAAGTGTATTTACAAATCAAGTTTATCTTACACATCTTATAGTAACGATACCAATATGAGTTTTCACAAAATGGAGTTAATGTTTCACTAACACCAATATTGCAAAGAATGAGTTTTGAATGATGACAGTGATGCTTAATGTATAATTTTCATCAGTGGATTATGATAAACATCACAGGTTATAATTATTTTGCTTTGCGTTCGTTCATAGATATTACTTTTGCTTTTCACTTGAATTCAACCTGTTAAGGACGAAGGTCGAATCCTCTTTGAAGGCTCTCTTCAAAAAGTTATTTGTTCTCATACTTCCGGGTTATACTGCATGGTTGTAATTAGGTTTATAAAGCTTAAATGATTCCCTATCGCTCCATGACGAATAGTTCACAGATAATTTAGCCAAAATATAAGTTGATATATTAGAAGTTTTGTTAGTGCGCACCTTCTTACTATTTTCGGATTAACAAACCTTCGGAATAACAAACCTTACATTATTTTTGGATTAACGAACCTTTGGAATATCGAACTGTTTTTCAATTTCAGATTGACGAATTTCCGGACGAACGAACCTTATGATCAACAAGCCATTGGAAATCTGAACTTTATTTAATTTTCGGATATTCGAATCTATTAGTTATTATGTTAGGATTAACGAACCTTCCAAATTCCAAATTTCATATCATTTTTAGACCAACGAACCTTCTGAATTACTCCGCAAATTTTCGAATTAAGGAACCCAATTTAATTTTTAAAATAACAAACATGTATTCAAAGGGAATTTGTGTGTTACGGAATAACGAACATCCGGAATGACGAACATTACCCATCGTAATCCCCAACTATATTCGTCGCTGTTGTGAAATTATTTACCGGTTTGCAAAATAAGTATAAAGGCATCTTTACAGTTCTGGTTCGCGAGGAATACTCTCATACACTGTGGAATTGAAGTGATCTTCTGTTTGGGGGGAAATTTCGTTTTCGTACAAATCTATCTTTGTGGAAGACAAGCTGTTGTGGCTCTCACAGCCATCATTGACGCTTTCACCAGGATCTGCTTCTAAAACGAGATAGCCATGTTCATCCATCTCATGCTCCACTCGTGACCCTCGGGTCATTGCATAAGGGCCAAATTCGACATTTCCTTCAATATTCCAGTAGGTAGGACAGTACTGCGGTTCTGGAATAGGCGCGGATTGTTCGGAAGCTGAGGGAATTTCGTGGTAAATTGACGATTGGCATTTCCCACATTTGTCATCTACACCTCTGGCCTGAATAGATGACGCCATGCTGATTTCTTTACCACATGGTGAGACACTTGGTTCAGGTTGAAATCTAGCAGCTCTGTGCAGACTGACATTGGAAAGGAGGTAGCCGTCTTCATCAATATCTTCTTCCTCTTTATTAAAATGCCTGGATTGAAGAAATATTACCTTCTTCTTCCCTTTCTTCTCTGAACCTGACATGTCCATGTATAGTGCTTTCGTGTTATCCGCTGCCTCATTATTACACTCGTGTTTACCACCCTGGTGTATGACGTCATGAGGACATGATCTAGTGTATGCTGAACCTCTCCCGCTCCTCTGTCTAGTTTCACGAGATCGGTCCGTTGAAGATGACGTATGACCCTGTATCAGGAAACCCACAAAAAATCGCCAGGAGGCATATCTATATGAGGATAGCTTCTGAAAAGGGAAATATCATTACTCAGCAAACTTTCATGTTTCCTCATCATCAAAATACATGATTGGATATCAAAACAAACAGGAATGATGTTATGGAGAAAAGGAGATCCAAAAAATACCGTCTATTCTAGTGAGTGCAATGAGTCAACTTATGTCAACGATTTGTGTGTGGACTAAGTTGACATTCAAAACTAAAAGCAACTACAGGTACAGATTGTCAGATAGACGTAGATCTCGGGGCACTTAGTTGCATTAGTTTAGCATGATCATATCAAAATATCAAAGGTACCGCTGACTGAAATATACAGTGGACTCCCGTTATAACGAAGTCCTCGGGACCGGCAGTTTTCTTTCGTAATATCGAAATTTCGTTGTAAACGAACAGTGTTAAACAATTAAAAAACAAAACAAAACATATAGTGGATAATTTTGCGGAATTGTATCATAACCGTGTTCGATATAACGAGAGTGCAGTGCACTGTAATCACCTACGTTTGCTCGATGGAATGAGATAAAAGAATTTGCTCTATATCAAAGCCCCCAACACGCTCTGAATTGAAATACACTCACAAACACACACGCATACACACATACACACACACACACACACACACACACACACACACACACACAAGTTGAAGGGTTTCTTGCTTTCTGCTCCTTTTTGAAGAATGCTCACCCCCTTAAGATATATATATATATATATATATATATATATATATATATATATAACACTTTCACATATAAAACCACAACCTGCGAACCCGAATTTATGTGTCGTTAATCACCTCTGCTGAGTTCTCATACGTGTTTTCTCGGTGACCGATGGCGCCACCAGATTTGTTGTCTGGATGTTGAGGCAAAACATAAGTGTCGATACTGGTAGAGTGCAATAAAACAACGCCGTCTGTTGAGCCTGGTGTCGAAGTGTTCAGAGGATTCAGCTGCGACTGCTCTTCACTTGAGTTGACATTTGACTGACCAGAAGCCTCTGTACGCCTGTATTACATTATGTAAAATAAAGAGGAAAAACGTTAAGGAGTGAATCCATACTGTCAAACTGGAGGAGATGTAATTATAGACCGCTTAAAAAAATAAAATAAAAATAAAAGAGTTATGAGACATTATTACTACGTAACCATAAATTAGCTAGTATAGTTTAATACAAAAGAAAGTTTGAACTTTTTGTTGAAAGTTTTGATGTGATTAGAATTCCAATGAGATGTAGCTTTCCTCTTTTTATTTTCAGTTTAGATTTGATTATTTTCATTATCAGTATGTTACAAAACATCATCAGGAGAATGCAATGATAGGTAAAACAGCAAATTCTAGCTGAGATGTTTTCTCCTCTATTTGATCCCTTGATAAGGTATGTTTATTCAGTGTTCACCGTTGTATTGGTGGTGAGATTTTGCGAAATAAGTAACAAAAATATCGTTATAATGACAGAATTACAAAATCAGAAATTCGATTCCCATTGACTTTAATCATACTGTTGTGATGACCTGTTACCACTAAATAAATAAACCACCCCTATTCCCTTTCCCCATATAATAGTTTGTATTAAAAAAAGTCACCTTTTCTTTTGATGTTTCCACCAAGCCATTATCATGGACAGCATGACAAGATCGGCGAAAACAACGCCGAGAAGGGTTCCCAAGATGTACGTAATGAAATTCATCCCACAAAGTTCGGTATCTGGTTCGGTATCTGGAAGATAAATCATCTAGTTATTCCATCGTCACCTCGAAAGCCAATGGAGGAAGAATTTGCTCTCGCAGTTTTTTTTTTTCTCTTTAATGATGACTATAGGCAGAAATGACGTTTGTTTTTGTTTTTCATAATCAGATCAAATCATTATGAAGAGAAATAGTTCTATTCCGTAACCTGGCAAGATTTCTCACTTTGCTGAATTATCGCAGTATACTAACATAAAAAAAAAATTGTTTTTGCTGTTGACGAGTGACTGCTAAGATAGCATGAGATCGTGAGAGACTTCAGAAAATCAGATTATTCGTGCCCGGTTTGAAGTGTTGTACTCATAGAAGTTCACACACCTGACGGAAAGAGCATAATTATGGGAATTATTACACAAATTCGTATAAGCAGATTCTGAAGTGATTACTGTAGTCGAAATGTTTATCACAACAGTTCCCAAGTCCCTGATTTACATTCAGGCAGAGCATTCAAACCTGACCAAAACTGTAAACGAATAAGGGATTAACAAAATTTTCTGTAAATGTTTACTTTGCATAGGCAGACGTAATGTACTTGATCGCTTTTGTAGGCCATATTCACGATTGGAGCTTTTTCAAGAAAATGCATTTCTGTTCGACCAACGCAATGTGTTCTATGACAGTAACGATACTACGAAGACCTGATAAAGTCGCCAGACATAATATGTTTTCTTCAGTCCCTGTTGAAAAAAAGCACATTACAACTTGCCATTTCTTCATGGACAATGGGTATTCTGACTTTTGAATATGCATCGTCTTTCTGTCTGTCTTGCTTTACTGTCTGCGACTTTCGTCTTATAATGTGTTCATTGAGATATGAACTCAACTCACAAACTTTCATATAAAAAAAGAACTGGGCCAACGCTTTATTGATTCCAATATTATTTTAGTATCAGACTTTTTTGTCATCATAAATAAAGCAGTAGCACTTTCATACCTTGAATTTAAATTCAAATAAAATGATGTCGAATTTACCATAAATTGTCACCCGTGGTTCGCTTTTGCCATAAAAACATGTTAACAAAAGGATTACCCTAAAATGTAGATCAATTGCACCAAAATAGTTTTGACGAAATTACTGCCAGTGAGAAGGGGAAAATGCAGTAAAAAAAAGCACTTGCTATATGGGTTGAATCAATTACTAAACTCACGTGACGAAGAAGTTACAGTAACTGTTGTCTCTCCAAATGACGTCTGAACTTGAATAGTCGGTCTATGCCCTGTGCATTTTAATCAAAACACAGGCAATACTGACAGTATACTAGTACATGTTGATGGGAAATCTCCTAATCAGTTTGTACTTTTTGTGACAGCACTTTTCTGTGCAATATTACAGTTTTCACACTTTCCAGATCGACAATACGTACATGCATATACAGAACAATTCTTGTATCTGTCAGATATCAGACTTATTTGCATGGTGATCAAAGTACAGCAGTAACAGTTTGTAGTGTATGAGTGCTCACAAAGGAGAAGTCGGCATTTTATTGAATTCATGAGATTGTCTTTGTTTTCTAACATGTCTCAAATCAACCGTTGCAGTCAAATGAAATAATACCACATTAACGACAACTGAATTTCGAGGAAGATGAACATTTTTTTAATTAATATTTTCGATAGTGATTGACATCATCTTTGACGTCATCTTTGCTGTTGTTGTCACGGTTTTTCAAAAGCGCTTTGAGGCTGGTCGAGATTGTGCTTCATGAGCATGCTATTATTATCTATTATAATTATCATAATCATAATCTTTAGGACATTTGTTACAACACAAAAAATTTTGTTCATGCGGATATGATGAGCTATATAACTGCAAGCCTTGGTACTTACCATTAGACGTGTTTTGCATACTTTGTGTGGGCTTTGTGCTGATGTTGACATCTTCCCACTCATCGTCTGTGAGCAAAAGACCCACACACAAAAATAGTGAGAACCACATAAACAGAATTCGTCCCATAGCGTGGCATAAAATGTCACTCAGAAACTTCATGGACTTAAAACGTTGTCTTATTGAAACGTAGTGATGAAAGCGCTGTAGTAATCTGTCATGAATCGCTTGTTAATGTTAAAAATACATTTCATCTCTTTTTGTATGTTTTCTAATAAAGGCGGGAAAAGATCCAGGGGCATTTTCAAAAACGCATCAGTCATTCTCATGAACATAAAAGACCGAGATAAGACTAATCTTTCCCAATGGTTTACATGTTAGGGTATCATTTAATCTGTGCATTACGAGTTGTATGATTTTAAGTTAATAAGTCTTGAATGATACAAACGCATTTGCATTACTTAGTTCAATTGTTCCATCAGGCGTGGAAGTATTAATTCAATGTCGTTCCTAATACAACCATCTGTCATTGTTCCACACTAATTGATGAGAGATTGGTTTGAAATACTGTGGTTATCCGAAATTAGGCAAGATTATACTGTAGGATGTATTTGCAAGTCACACCGTTGGTCTCCTTTCTGGCTTCACGGCAAGACGGAGTTGAAGTGTTCCAAACAGGGAAGTAGGTCGACCGCCCCTGGTAGTCCCATACACTGCATTGTCGCACTCCCGTTCACGACGAACTCTCTGCCACAAGCGAGAGTTATCTTGGACCCGAAGCGTGTGATATTCGAGTCCCAAAGACCGTTAGGCACAATCCCCGGATGATCACAAAACCCAACGGAGACTTTCAATGAATAAAGAAGGCAGGGATTAACTTCCCATAATCAATTATATATAATCCATGTTAATATGCAATCATGATAATAATGAAGGAGAATATATCACAATATATCTTTTTTTCCTACAACATAATAATTCACTTGTTAGTCCCTTAATTGGACCGACGCGACAATGAAGTACCCGCGGATCTCAGATCAGAAAGACCAGCACATACACAAACACACACACACACACACACTTTTATTACACGTACAAGGAAAATGTATGACTCAATTTTTCCAAGCCATGTATAGAATCACTAAGAAATATGAATAATACACTTACCCATATATCATACATAATAATTAATCCTTGTAGTTTCTGTAATCTTAATGTATGATGCCATCCACAAAGATAATAAAAAATCAGTGATAATCAATTGATCAGTGAACTCTTGTAAAATAACAATATTAAAAGACTCATGTATTATTTACCAGAAGGTTTGGAATAACTTGTTATTTCAATTAAAAGCAAGTACGTGCAATAACAAAGTACATTTTATGCCATCAGTGTGGACAAATTTGTGCTTCTGTGATGATCATTGAAGAAGTAGCAAATACAGTAGCCATGGAAATATATATACATATATATATATATATATATATATATATATATATTGAAGATCATTTTTGATAAGTTATAAACATTTCGAAACAATGTGGGCATTACAGATTTTAACTATCAGGACCACTTAACACCTACTACGTTGACTGATGTTTGGCTGCATTCATTTCACTCTCTGTTAAAAAAAAATACTTCTGATACTCACGGTTGAACGAATAAAATTGGTCGGATTCAAGCTGTGTCCTGAGAGGACATGTCCAATCGTGGGAAAAGCTTCCGCCAGAAAGGACGTTTGTATACACTTCCGACTGGAAACATATGCATCCCTCTTGATGCATGACAGCAACGTTATTATCTACGAGGTTTTCCAAACAGGCAGATATACACTCTTCGTCCGAATGAAGGCCAAATCCAAAGTTAGAAACGGCCTGAAATTCCTGTTGGTTATCCTTGTAGCATCCGAGAAATCCGGGTTCTACGCAGTTTCAAAATATGATGATGAAAACCAGCAAGTGCGGCTTTTATAATATCATCCTTATCATTTTTCATGCAGGTGTCAATAACTTTAGATGATTAAAATAGAGATAGAAAACATACAGTCAATGGAAATAAAGAGCATATTCAATTTAAGGAACAGGGAATCATCCAACAAAGGGGATTTGTAACTGCATACTGGCATAATGATAAGGGTTTTTTTCTCACAGTTTAAACAAAATCAAGTTCGTGATAATGTGTACGTAAACGTGTTTGATTATATTGCGAAATATATATATTTACATTTTGGGGGGGGGGGGGGGGTGGTGGAATCATTTCTTTATTCAAGGAATTATATAACATACATAACCAGGTCAATTATTTAGATAATTGCAGGTATACATCAAAACTTACAAATCACAATTGTAAGAACATATGATACAGATGACACCCGTGAAAATAATGCGCCGATTTCAACAATATAACATTTAACACTAACAATCATTATACAAATATATCAATTCCATAAACCAAATATATATTCATACAAACATGGATAAACATTTCAAGGAGGATTAAAGATTAAGGATCTCCATGTGAGGTTTTCTTTCTCAAACAGTAACTCTGAAAATTGTGTCTCTATCTTTTCCTTCCAATATTTTGCAACATCAACTTCAAGTGCCAATGGTACCCTACAACTCGAATCTCCGGACGTAATCCTCTGAAAGTCATGAATATTGTGATTCTTTTTTTTTCGATCTTTTCGATTTCTTTTTCAAAACACGAGCCAAAAGTGTGTTCACAAGTGAAGAGTGTGTACGCATAATTATTCATGGATTCTGTATATACCGTATGTCTTACCTCGGCATTTGAGCCTAACAGCTCTGTTTGAAGAACACTCGGTGGTTGTCGATAAGCATTCATCAAAACGTAGAGATCCTGTACATTGGTATCGAGGACAATTGAGCTATTCAATAGTTTCTTAATTTAGAGCTCACGATTTACTCAAATTAATGAAATTCTTGCGTAGAGTTTTGACTGATTTTTTAACTGATTTTTAATGATTGACAAATTGCCCTATAATGTACATCGACGTAAATATATGCATGGAATTAATCAGTTTTTAGTAGTAGCCACGAAAGAAAACATGGGCATACATACTTGCAGGATGGGCAGGATTTCAAGTTACGACCTTCTGATCACCGTACAGGCGTCTTATCCACTAGACCGCCGAGATGCCGCCCGACAGTTAATGCTGGTTGTATTCCTTATAGCATGCAGCGGGTACTGCGTATTTATTCAAATCAATGGAATTCTTGAGTCGATATTATTATTATTTTTTTTTTTTTTGGTGCGACTGATTGGCACACATCGACGTGAATATCGTGGCTACTACTAAAAACACTGATTCATTTCGTAGTTGTCAACGTTTATGTATAGGACGATCTGTCAGTCAGTTTCAAGAACTCACGATGTTACAAACAGTCAGCAAGAAATGACCCATGTAATGGAAAATTGTAATGATGTTAAGAGTAATAACCGAATAAGACGGGAATTTTAAAAGAAAACAAGTTATAACAATGAAAATAAATTGCACTATTCAACAAATATTGAGTGATGATTTTACCATGTGTTTTTAATCGAAATAATCTTGATCTTTCAGTGACTCAGAGGTATTGTACACTCGAGTACGCATCGAGTATTAATTTCATTGCCAAATTCTATAGTCACCGTTCGAACACGATAGGCGTTCAATCCTCTTCCATGCTGCTGTATGATTACTGATCAAAATCTGACCAGAGAACTCCTTTGCCGCTGGAAAGCCGAGCTCTGTGCACACCCGTTTCGCAGATGCGTTGGTAAATCCATCAAAGCAGACATAGTTGTCTGATCCGGTGACTAGAAGGCCGTCCAGGTGAGAGGGTCCGTCAACCAGCTTCACCGACGGTATTCCTTGAAGATTGATGAACAGTAGTTTCATGCTCTATTGCTTCAGTTTATTGGTATAGTACTGAATGGAATGCTCCATTCAAACATGGTATGAGTATTGAACGAGCACTTATTGTATTGAATGAGCACAACGTGTTGCAGGGTATTAGAGATAACACGGAGAATGATGATCACGCGTTTTGTTACAGAAAGTCATTGAATGAAATTCTCCCTACCATGCCTACTTTGACAAATGTTTTATTTACATCAATTCATCGAAAGAGTCGTCATTGTCATTTTTTTTTTTTGGATATGATCAAGACCGATGAACTTTACCCCGGGGAAGCTGTGCGTGTAACCTGAAAATGCTAATCGGAAATGAAAGAACACACTAATGAATATTATAATTATATAGTGTAATAGCTGAAGACATGCCTATGGTACACAGAATGCCTATTTGTCCAGATAGAATATCAACAGAAATTCAAATTCAAATTCAAATTCAAACTTTATTTTCACTTTCTTCCTTCAACAGAATGTACAAGAAACATTATTATGAATTTGACATGCGAATCGTTGCAAATGTATATAACCAAACAGGATTAACAACATGTTCATGTCTACATGATCAGTACAATAAAGATACACACACTCTATATACACCCTGAGAAAAAAAAGTGGAGGTACCCACTCAAAAGACTAAGCTTGTAACATGTGGATACCTCTGAGGGAAAGGGGGGAAATGGGGGGAAAACTTACAACTACAAAGAGTGCGGGAAACTGGGGAAGTGGGGAATAGAGAAAAAAAAAGATAGCAAAAGTATGAAAAAAAGGGAACAAAAAACAGGGAAAAGAGGAAGAGAGAGAGAGAGAATCCAAAAAATTGTTTGTTTGATAGATACTTTATTTTCTGCAAATCAATATACATTGTACATAAACTGAATAATCGTGAACATGGGAAATATACAAAGTATATTTGAAACAGAGTCGTTTGACTTGCATAAACAATGATATAAAAGGAAATTAATGATATTACAGTATGCATGTCTATGCAGCTGGGATTACAATAACAATATTATATTTAGGAAATGATAATGCAGAGGGCCGCCATTGTAAGCATTGCTTGAAAAGATGGCCGGCCCGAGGAAAAGGTAGGTAGGTAAATTGGTAAACAATACAAATTCTGCTGCGAGGATAGCAGGGGAAAATAAACTCTGATGTGTGAAGGTGGTGAATGTGCGTGCGAGTGCTTGAGAGTGCACAGGGGCAGATAGGCTGGGATTTGGAATGATAAAATTGGTTTGCTGGAAGAGGGAATGACTTACGATGTTGCTACTATCGGGAGACCAACATAAGTCATATAAATTATTCGGGCTTAATTCGTATTTGAAGTATACTGTGATAAAATATGCTTCTTTAAGTTTGCTTTGAATGAAAACAAGGAGGCACACTGTTTCAACTCTTCAGGAAGAGTGTTCCATGTATCCGGACCGTGATATCTAATCGACTTTTGAGCAAGTAAAAGCTTTGGATTACTTAAATGAAAATCATGGGAACGACGGGTAGGGTATGAGTGAATATGATCATTAGTAACTAGGGCATTATGGAAAAATGGTAATAAATTTCGAATGTGTTTGTACATAAATATAGCAGTTAAATATGAATGTATATCATGGGCCTTTAGGGTTTTTAGGCGATAAAATATGGGATCAGTGTGAGCCAAAAAATTTGAATGTGTGCATATACGAAGAGCCTTTTTCTGAAGAAGAAAAATTGTGTTCAATTTGGTTTTGCTACAGTTGCCCCATACAATATTACAGTACATTACATATGGTAGAAATAAGGTGTTGTATAACATCATTAAAGTTTGATCATTAATTAAGTATTTTATTCTCCTTAACACACCAGTTGCCTTAGATATTGCTGTTATAATATTCTGGACATGAGTATTCTAAGTTAGATTGTTATCTAGGGTCACTCCTAGGAACTTGGTTGAATGTTTCTCAGCAATGTTTATATCATCAATAGAAATACTTTGAGGAAGGGTGGGTTGAGATTGAAGCGTATGAAAATGTATAAAACATGTTTTATCAATATTCAATGAAAGCTTATTACTTCTAAACCATTTCGAAATATTACTCAATTCCATGTTAAATGTATCCACCAATGTTACAATATCCTTGTGGGAATAAAAAACATTGGTGTCGTCTGCAAATAAAATGAAGTTTAAACGAGGAGAGGAATTAATGATATCATTAATATAAATCAAAAAAAGTAGGGGCCCGAGGATAGATCCCTGAGGGACACCACATGACACGTTCAAATGGAACGAATGACTGGATTTAAATGCAACATATTGTTTTCGATGACTTAGATAACTTCTAAACCATGACAAAGTAATCCCTCTCACGCCATAATTATGTAATTTTTCAAATAAAATGTCATGATCAATAGTGTCGAATGCTTTACTAAGATCCATAAAAACTCCAATTATGTGCTCCTTTTTAATAAGCGCATCAATAATATTATCAACAGATTTAATTATAGCATAATCGGTAGAAAATCCTTTCCTAAAGCCAAACTGATTCACATTTAATATTTCATTTTCAATCATAAACAAGGAGAGACGCTTATAAACTAATTTTTCTAAAATTTTCGATATTGCAGGTAACAATGAGATGGGTCTATAATTTTTCACCAGTGATGGATCTTCTCTTTTATAAATGGGGATAACTTTGGCGATTTTAAAAGAGTCTGGAAACTCACCGTTAAGTAAGGATAAATTAAATATATGGGTGAGAGGGGCTGCTAAGGGGTAGATTATTTTTTTCAAAAAATTCACCCTTAATTTGTCAGGCCCACAGGAATTACTACATTTCAGAGATCGAACAATATCAATAATTTCTGATTCATTTATTGGAGTAAAAAACAATGAGTTTTGATTACTTTCAGGTAAGTAATCTTTATAATTTTTGATATCATTTATGGGAATAGATGCAGCTAAAGAAGGACCAACATTAACAAAAAAATTGTTAAAAATATTTGCAATTTGATCAGAATTAGTAATAACTTTATCATTATGGGTAATGCTATCAGGACATTCCGTAGGTTTCTTTTTGAGTATTTCATTAACAATCCGCCAAAGAGCATTTTTATCATCCTTATTAGATTCGAGTTTATTTGAAATATATGATTTACGTGAAACTCGAATCAAAGAAGTTAATCTATTTCTATATGTTTTATACCTTTTCACGTTTTCAGGAGTAGGTTTCCTCAGAGATATTTTATAAAGACGGTTTCGAGTAAGAATGGAATGTATAAGACCTTGAGTAATCCACGGTTGCCGGGCTCTTTTCCTTCCATTTACTTTGGGAGTTAAAGGAATATGTTTATCATAATAATCTAATAGTTTTTGTTAAAAAAAATCGTAGGAAGAATTAACATCTTGGAGTTCAAAGACTTCATTCCATTGTTCTTCGAATAAATCTTGATTCAATGACTCAATATTTTGTGGCGTTTCATTTCGATACATTTTCAAATATTGTTTGGGTTGGCGACGTATTGGAGTTATTACAGATTTATCATTAATCATAAAAATCGGTAAATGATCAGATATATCTGAATAAAGGATACCGTTCATACAGGTTTCAGTTATAACATTAGACAGTATATTATCTATTAATGTTTTACTGTTGGTGGTGTTATTTATTCTGGTGGGTTTATTGATGTGGGGATGCAGTGAGTTGGAAAGTAATATGTCATGGAAATGGGTAGGTTGTAATAAATCTATATTGTAATCTCCCATCAAAAAAATGGATTTTCTTTCTCCAAAAATTTCGTTAGCACATTGGTCGAAGTTGTCAATAAAAGATTGAACGTCATTTTGTGGAGGACGGTAAATAGTACCAACTATAATATTTTTCTCATTATCATTTAAGATTTCAATAAATGAACTTTCTGCTCCCTGAATACCCAAATCAGTTCGAATTTTAAATCTAATATGATTATTAACGTACATGGCAACCCCACCTCCTATGCCATGTTTTCTGTCATTACGAATAAAATTATAATTTTCAATGCCAAATAGGTCCGGGGAATTGGTGTGCAACCATGTTTCGGTGACTCCTATAACGGAGAATGGAAAATCATTGAGGGAACTTAAAAATAATTCAAACGTATCGAAATTTTTAGTTAAGCTTCTTGAATTAAGGTGAATTAAACTGAAATTAGCACAAGTCTGATTTGCCTTATTGAAAAAAAACTGACTGTTGAATTCATTGATAGTGAAATACTGGCTTGTGTGGTTGACTAGCTGTTGGTCATCTATTCCAAAATCAAAATCCATTTACAATGAGTGACATTACGCAGTAATGGCCTATCATGAAGTATGGTGCAACGGGAAGTGCAGTGCACACCGTATACACGGGATGTATACGATGAGGTGCATCGGTGCGTGACGTGCTGTAACTGACCATTAGGAGGAGTGACTGAAACAAAATTACTGACATGATCTGCAGGACTGCAGAGCATAGACACACAAAAACACAAGAAAGAAAAAAAAAAGTATTGAAGAGTAATAATCGACCGTAACTATCTGCCTTACGCAAAGCAACATAGAATCAAAACGGCAATAAACCAGCTCTGAATTTATCGGTTCTAACATTAACTTTAGAAAATAAACGTAAACTTTATAACTGAACTGAGAACAATATCACGATTTCGGTAATGAGAGTGACATGAACAGCAAAGTTTCTCGTAAATTTTACCACTGAATACCGGCAAAACCCGCGGTTGGTAAAGAGAGAGGGAGAGAGAGAGAGAGAGAGAGAGAGGAAGAGAGAGAATCTTTAGAGATTTTAAGAATAAAGTTTGAAACTTAAATCAAAATTGCAATGAGAAATCAATGTAAGTACACTATGGTCTAGCATCGACGTCAAGTCAATGAACCCATGGATCACCCCCCCCCCCCCCTCCACCCTCCGCAACAAGTCACCCAGTCAACCCGACGTACAACAACACATTATAACAATAAACAGAATTCTGCATTCGGGGCAACCTCATGCAGGCCACCGGTAATCATGGAAACCTCGGTGAGGCATGACAGAGGCATGCATAGAATACTTTGATCTAGTTTCAATAGTTTTAAAAAAAAAACAAGAACAACAACAACAAAACTTGATATTTTGGTCATAAATGAAAACGTACATGTATATGTTATGGGCTGAATGGGGACCCTGTTTGTGAGGCATGTGGTGGGTCGGAGAACGTCCCTTCGGCTGGAACAATTAACAAACATACATAACTTATGTTTACAAAAGTGAATATGCCATTACCGACTCAATAATATACATGTAGGAGACGTTGGTACAGGATGATTCCCATTGTACCCTATAGGGTCGCCTCCAGTTATCATACGGTTACAAAATGTAAAGGGAAGAATATAACACATTAGTACACTAATGCATACAACAATGATGCATACAACAAGGGCGAAAGCCCACAGAGACAATCAGCCAAGTGTTTTCGAAAGTGACACATTGTCGAGCAGCTTTCCAGCGGAAGAGATTCAACTGTGAGGACGAGAGGACGAGAGCACGTATAGAATACTACCAGGTAGTAAAAATAATATTGGTGCCTCGAGAGAAAGCAGCCTTACAGTGAAAGAAGAGAAGATGATATCGTGCTCACAGAAATATTACAAAATTAGATACATTCAGTTACATTATAAGACTTCAAAAGAAACATTTTCAATCTCTTTTTAAAAGAATTCAATGAAGGTGCATTTTTTATATCCATAGGAAGGGAGTTCCACAATCTTGGACCTACATAAATAAAAGTCTGTTGAGCTAGCAAGGTTCTTAACAGAGTAACTGAAATTCATTTGACTGTCTAGTTGGGTATCTATGGTATGTCCGGTTACGCATAAACATGGAGTTAAATACAAACGGGAGGCAATTATTATTATAAGTATACATAAACTGCCCTAATTGTAATAAAAACAAATCTTTAATTTTCAGAATCTTGTTATCGAAAAACAAAGGATCTGTATGTGAATATGGAACGGTATTACAAATAATGCGAAGAGCCTTCTTTTGTAACAGTAGAATCCTATCCAATAATAATTGATGCGTGTTTCCCCATACCAAAATTCCATAATTTAAATAAGGCAATATCAAAGATGAATACAATGTTAACAACGAATGCTGAGGAATAGACAGATTAATCTATTAATAACACCTATGTTACGTGAAATTTTCTTGCATACATTATCAATATGAAATTTCCAAGAAAGTTTGTTATCAACTATAACACCGAGAAACTTTATATGGGAAACACTTTTAAGACAGCGTCACCAAAACAAATGTCCATATTTAAATTATCTAAAGTGTTACTAAAAAGCATATATTTTGTTTTTTGGATATTCAAAGACAACTTATTTGCTTTTATCCACTCACATAAATTTTCTAATTCGGAATTAACTGTCTGCACAAGAATATTATTACTTTATGTGAGTAAAAAACATTTGAATCGTCGGCAAAAAGTATGAACGATTACACATCTGACGAAGCACAAAAATCTTTAATGTAAACAATAAACAATAGTGGGCCCAATAAACTACCTTGTGGCACGCCACACTTCAGTTCTCTCATATCAGAATTATGATTGTTCAAAAATACATATTGTTTGAGATCAGTTAGATAACTCCTGAACCACTCCAAGGCCTTCCCACGTATACAATAATGAGACAACTTGTAGAGTAAGATATCATGGTTTATAGTGTCGAAGGCCTTGGAGAAGTCCAGGAAGATACCAATCAAATGTGAGCGATTGTCTAAAGCATGTGCTACTTTGTCAACAAAATTAAGCAAAGCGTGACAGGTGCTATGCTTTTCTCGGAATCCAAACTGCGAATTTGTAAAAACATCACACATCTTTAGAAAATTCATCGTTCTTTTATATATAATTTTCTCTAAAATCTTGGACAAACAGATAATAAAGAAATAGGTCTGTAATTACTAACATCTAACTTATCTCCATTCTTATATATGGGAATAACTTTAGCTGCTTTCATTTGCTCCGGAAACACACCCGTTAACATTGACAAATTAAAAATATGTGCCAAAGGATCCGCAACAGAAGATATAACACTTTTCAAAATCATATTGCTTATGTCATCATAACCGGAACTTTTTTTGTTTTTCAAACCAGATACAATATCAGTAATCTCGTACCTCGTGGTAGGGGTAAAAAATATTGAATTCATATTATATCGATTTAAAAAATCAGAGAAATGTTTATTAGTATCGGGAATTTCTTGACCAAGGTTTTCTCCGATTGTTGTAAAATATATGTTAAAAACACTTGCTATATCAACATGATTATCAATAATTTCATCATTAAATCTCATTTTCGAAATACTTAACTTTTCATTTGCAATATTCATTGCTTGTTTCAATACGTTCCATGTACTTTTCATATCACACCTATATCTCTCTAATTGTTTATGATAATATTTTTTCTTTTCAATACGTATTATCTTAGTGAGAGTATTCTTATACAAAGTATATTTAATTCGTGCTTGTTCAGTTTTTTTCATTTTAAATACATAAAACAGTTTATTTTTCCTATTTATGGAAAGTAAAATAGACTTGGAAATCCATGGAAGCTTTGGAGTTGTTTTATAATTCCCCCGCTTATCCTTTCTTTTAGGAATGTGAATATCCATATGATTATCAAAAATTTCCAAAAAATTATTCAAAGCCAAATTAATGTCATCAGTATCAAACACACAATCCCAATTAACATTATCCAAGGAAGCACAAAAAGAAGACAAATTTTCTTGGGTTACTTTACGCCTCAAATATCGCTGGGATGAATTATTACTAATATGGCTAAATTTAAGGTGCGTCATTATTGGAAAATGATCAGTAATATCTGATAAGATTATCGACGAATTTGGAAGGGTTAAAACGTTACTAAAAATATTGTCAATTAGAGTGGCTGACTGACGTGAAACGCGTGTCGGTTTCGAAATAAGAGGTTAGAAAGAAAAGGATAAGAATGTCTCAAGAAATTCTCCCGAGATGTTGTCCGTTGTATGCTTTAAGAAGTCAATATTGAAATCACCGAATATAAAAGAGTTTGAGTTTATAAATAAAGGGTTTGTAAGCACCTCAGTGAGATATGATAAAAAGTCTCTGTTGTTGGAATTTGGAGGTCTGTAAATAATACCTATTACAATGTTTTTATTACCGGGAACAGTAATCTCAATGAAAAGTGACTCAACAATGTCATTCATTTTGCTAAGCTCATCAAGGACAGTGCATTCAAAGCAGCAAAGACAAAGACTGTCTTACAGAAAACTTTTTGCTAGGTCTCTAGATCTGTCAACAAAGCTATGATACAAAATTAATTCATGCAAATGACTTGTTTTGTAAGTCACACTCTATTCTTACTGCATCCACTCTGCAAAGTGGCAAATGGATGCCTGAATACAAAACATTGTCCCCTTTACGCGACTTGAATTTTATAAAACCTAGGAGGATCAAGAGAAGGAGTCCAACTGTCTAACTCCCTTTGAACCCATGTCTATATGGGTGAGAATTTTGAACGATGTACAATTGCCAATTTTCGTACCTTATGACATTCTTTCCCTAAGAACACGCCAGGATGATCTACGAAACCAGATTTTTTCATGTCATCTCAAAGATTGGTAAATTTCCTTTGAGGAAATATATGGTTTGGTTGACTTTTGCCTGATATTTTTCATTTCACAAGGACTTAAAGCGTAAAAATACGGTAAAAACGCTATTTTCACAATAATTTTTGTTTTTCAAACTAATGATGTGCATTTTTAATGGTACGTGGCATCTATTATCTGACCATGTTTTGGATCTGACATATTATGGGTATGTACCACAAAATTATAAGAACTTTATGAGCACGTACAAAACTACAGAGAACAATTAAAATATCAAAGTCCTAAACAGACGAACGTCCGTGATGCTTTTATTTCTATCGCTGCTGCAAATTGTACTTTGTTGTCCCAACTGTAACGTATACGAAAATTTGGTGTTCCACCTAATGAACATATCCTGCAAAAATTGTACGTCTGCTGGCTGTACATGGGACGTAATATTCTTTTATGCAAAATTATACTCAGTTTTCGTCACGGACGTGCTTCCGCTATTTTCTAATAAAGATCGTAGCCCATGAAACGTTATTGGCGATATTGTTCTGAGTCGTAATCAACTAAGATCTAGCAACACGATGATATGTTTGTTTTGAGTTTCTGTCCATCCTTTGTCAAATAGGAACCGAAATTGTATTTTTAGACGAACCTCCAAGAAAAAAAGAACGTCCGTGATGATTAAAACGTTTTCGAGTGGGACACCATCTTGCTTTGATGGCGAAGGTGCATTTTACCTTTGGCTCTCTTGCCGAGGAGCTGCATGCCATTTTTGGAGCGGACTGAGGTTCGTCCGCAGTTTTTGGACCATGCAATTCACCAAAAACCAAGCAAATAATTGATATTTTCTCTGAAAATTCACCTCCTGATCCCCCTCTGAGCAATACATATGTTATAAGGATGTCAAATTTCTTATAATTTGCATCGACAATACCTTTTCAAATTTTTGAAAGAGTTAGGAAGGCTAGGTACTCTCTGCCGATTAGTTATCCGTCCTGGAACATGACCCTAGTAGTAGAACGAACGTCCGTGATAATTCCAGAGAACGTCCGTGACGTATGCAATCCCTCCGATAGGGATAACTTGTCCCGAAAGTGTCCTGTATTCTTTTAAACTTTTGGCTCGAATAGCGACAAATATAGTTTTACAAAGTAAACAATGAGTTTAGAGCAGTACTTTCAGAATGTTTAAGGCGTTATGTGATCGTGATGAACAAACAATTGAAAATTTACTCACAATTTTACGCTTGTTTTCCCTCTAATTATACAAAAACAGCTAAACACTTTAAACAAAGTTATGGGAAAATGGAATTTTGCGTAATCTGTAATTTCTGTGCGTTTAAATTTCTTTCTAATGAGGTTCTGGAGACAATTTGTACTGTTACAGGTTCTGAAAGTTTCGCTCACGGACGTTCTGTCCGAGAAAGGAAATTTCTGACAATTACAAATATATCACTGCACATAAGATTAAAGTTAGTTGAAAATATTACCAAATCACCGAGCCACTCATACCCGAAAGTGAATAGCGTTCAGCACTCAATTTACCTGTAATAGCAAACGGAAAACGTTTTTTTCACGGATGTTCGTTGGTTGAATAAGTCAATGGATTACATAGTAGGAGAAAGAGGATCAGTGCCACTTTTTAGTGACAGGTGCTCTAAGTGTTTATCTTTTGAGTATGGTAGCTGCCGTCTCAAACAGAACACATCCAGTTTTGGTCTCCATAACGGACGTTCGCTGTAATTGTCATGATATTAAATGCCTTAATTCATTCTTATTTTTCTCTTCATGACGATTTTTCTTTCATTCCCTCAATAGCCTGAACATGCTGCGACCAAACAGAAAACAAAAACAAAACAAAACAAACCAAAACAAATCCGAAAAGTGCTACGCAATCACATTCAGGATAATGACGGAAGAAGTCTGGAATGAGCATGTGTTGAATAAGAAACGGAAAAGTTTCAAAAGGACGTGGAAGCGTTTGAATGAAAATGACTGAGAAACAGAGAAGGGATCGAGCTCCAACACACAGAGAAAAGAATTGCCAGTGCACTCCCGTTATACCAAATTCCTCTGGAGAAGTTTTTGTTTGTTTGTTTATGTTTTTTATTCATCGAAATGCCGTCACAAGCGAACAAAAATCATGCAGTATACAATTATTGTCTGATGAAAACACACAAATCCTCCGCTTATCATCACATGGTGTTGTTTTATACTCATCAATGAAAAGCAATATTCAATTGTAATTTTTTCCAAGATTTTTTTTTTCATTTTACATTTAAGAGACAGAGAGATCGTCAGTTTGTTTGTGCTTTTGTGCTTACTTTGAAAACACATGTTTAAAAAAAAGTAATGATTAAGAATAGGTTTAAGATTGCACTTTGATACGTTCGCTCTTCCAAGGATTCGTTACTCCGATGTCCAAAGGTTTGTTATTCCAAAATGAAAAAAAAAATGTAGTTAATTCAGGAGGTTTGTTATTAGAAATGTTCTTCGAAAAATAGATATTAAGGATCATTATTTTAGGTCCGTTCTTCTAAAAGTGGAATGGGCCTGATATTCGTTTAGGTGAAAACGGTTATTATGAGGTTTTGAAGTTGGAGGATTTTAGTTATTAACTTGTTTCTCCACATTTGAATAAGCGTACATAAGTTTTCATGTTCCAATTAATAAGCCTTTCGGATAACCTTCGGAGATTCCTATCATTTACCGAATAAAAAAGCTTCATGATTATACGAACTCTATCAATTTTCGTATTGACAAACTGTATGAATAACGAGCCTCCGAAATGACGCGCTACAAAAGGTTTGTTATAACAAACCATATTGTATAATATCGAAGTCACAAACATCCATCCAAGATATATGGACTTATTGTGTCTTATTATGACGAAACTTCGCAGTATCGAACCTATCATCATTTCTGACTGATATAATAACACAATTTTTTCTCGGTAACAGTGTGTAACACAAGGAGCAAACACAGAGGGATTTCTTCCTAACGTATTCGTTTGCCCTTCCCAGCTAAACTTCGTATTTCTATAACGGAGCGCATTTCTGTTGTTTTTCTATATCAATTCTTTGTCATAATTTTAGCTGTGACCATGTTCGTTATATAAAAAGCAGATTTTGCATTGTAGACTTTATTGAAGTTTAGGACCTGAATATTTACTTCATGATAGCGAAATTTTGATAAATATATTAGTTCTCAAGGATGGACTACGTCACTGAGATTACACGTACGTTTGTACGTTCATTTACGAGAGATGGAAAAAGCGTTTTCTTTGATTCCTCAGTATGAGAAGATAAACAAGCTTATATAATGGAGAATTGGTAATATCTGTTCAGGATTTTGCAGAGGAGTTTGGTCTCGACATGAAATTGCTGTTTGTTGTGAGTAGAATGCGTTTCCAACTCAAGAGAGCTGCATTGTTCAATATCTTGTTTGTTCCGAACGTCCGTGAGCTACATGCGAACCTCCGTGATGAAAACTATGCTATGTTTGTTGGGTGATAGAGACTGCCCAGATGAGATACATCTTAAAAAGGTATATTATTATTTGGGAGTGAGGATTAAAGTATAGGATAGTGAAATAAGAGGTGAAAATATTGAGTTTCTGTAAAATGCGCGTAAAGTGGAGAAAGTGTTTAGCGGAAGAGCAATATTTTCACAGAAATGACGAATTTAGTTAAATCATCAGTTGTCTACCATTACGTACAGGTTAAGTGTACAAGCTTAATATTCTACAATCACGTACACATGTCCCTTAAGATATTTCGTTAGGATTTTGAACTGAATCAGATCTTTGGAAACTATGTTAAATGGTATTCAAATGTATGTGCATTACTATTCCTTACGGACGTTCGCTACTCTGGACATGGTAAACTTCAGCGGTGAATAAAAACTTGTTCCTGTGGGAAAATCCTGGTATAATTGGGTTCATATTAAAGCTTCAGTTATACTCTTTCAGGTAAGATGAATGATTTGGATAATTTCCTACTTTTTAAATTTTGCCTTGTTTTGGCTCAATTGTACATCGTTCAAAATTCTGACCCATATATGAAGGCATTAAAGTAAAAGTATTTTGTATTTTGTATTTATTTATTTACCACTTGTGGGATGGATAGCCCTTTCAGCAAATTGCTGTTTTTCGAAGGGGTCCAACCAAAGTAAAAACAACATAACAATACACAAAACATTCAATAGGGGAGAGTAGTAAAAAACAACAACAAATGAAAAGAATGACTGTACAAGAAATACACAAATTTAGCTGAAACAGTAAACAAATATAAGTATACGCGAGGTACATATAAGGAAAAAAAAACTCAAACAATAAGGAGCAAAAAAAAATCAGAGGTAGGAGGGGGAAAAAAGAAGAGAGAGAGAGAAAAAAAGAGCTAAACAAAAATAATATCTCATACATTATACCAAATCAAAATGCCATAAACTCAATAATATAAAGTATTCAATGCAATTGGAATAGTCTTCAAATAACGTTTAAAACTCTCAACTGAAACAAATTTACCATATATTAATAATAATAATAATTCACAACATTTATATAGCGCGTTATTACATAAAATGTCTCTAAGCGCTATGGGAACAAGAAAACAATAGAAAGGGAAGAAGAGGAAAGTAAAGAAAGAAAGAAAGAAGAAGAAGGTACAGTTTCAGTAACGGTATAAGACATGAAACACAGTCATAATACTATTCAATAAACAAATACGTTTTTAACATGGATTTAAATTTGTCTACTGAGTCTGTTTGTTTCAAGCATTCAGGTAAACTGTTCCAGAGTTGAGGTGATGCTGACTGAAAAGCTCTAGAACCATAAGATTGTGTATTGACAGGAGGAGGTATTAAAAGTGATTTGTTGTTAGACCGCAAGTTCCGGGAGGGTAGGTATTCAGTTATCAACTGTTGAAGATAAACCGGTGCAATATTTCGCAAACATTTAAAAGTTAACAAAAGAATCTTGAAGTTAATTCGTTCGCGGATTCTTAACATATGGAGTTCTCTCAGTAGTGGGGTAACCGACTCACGTGAACGACGTTTAGCAATAAGCCTGGCAGCTGAATTTTGAACTCTCTGCAGTTTGTTGATTTGCGCATCAGGCAAACCATACAAGAGACTGTTGCAAAAGTCAATGCGAGACATAACTAGTGCCTGAGCGAGTCTCTGGGTTGTCTTTTTCGTCAGAAATTGGCGGATGCTGCCAATTTTGTGTAGGGCAAATGAGGCTGATCTGCACACATTGTTCACATGAGTTTTCAAAGACAGATTGTAATCAAATATGACACCCAAGTTCCTTGCATCTGTGCAGCATTGTATAGTAGTATCATCTAAAGAAATTGTACTAATTGGGCTTGAAATCCTGTGCCTGCTTGTGAAATGTATACATTCTGTTTTGCTTTCATTTAGCTTCAAACCATTCCGTATTGACCAACTCTTAATGTCCGAGACACATGCACTGAGTCTTTGTATAGAAGTAGACTGATGCTGCTTTTTGAAGACAAGGTAAATTTGAGTATCATCTGCATAGGTCATACACCTTATGTCATGGTGCTTGATGACATCCTCTAATGGAGATGAGAAGAGTGTAAAGGCCAGTGGGCCAATCACAGACCCTTGGGGAACTCCGAAGTTGGAGGAGGTGATTTGTGACTCAGAACCACCAACGACGACAGACTGGGTTCTATTAGTAAGGTAGGAATGGAACCATTCAAGGGCAGTGTCACTAAGTCCAAATCTATCATGCAAACGGCTAAGCAGGGCATCATGACTCACGGTGTCAAAGGCAGCCGAATAATCCAATAGCAGCAGAACTGCCTCCTCACCCTTGTCCAGAGAGAGAAGAATATCGTTTGTGACTTTTAGCAGGGCAGTTTCACAACTGTGGTGTGGCCGGTAGCCTGACTGCATCTCAGAGTAAAGATTGTGCTCAGACAGGTGATCTTGAAATTGAGACAACACGAGTCTTTCAATAATCTTTCCGAGGAACGGAAGATTAGAGACCGGTCTATAGCTCTTAAGTTCATCCGGACTAAATTTAGATGACTTCAGGATCGGAGTTATATGAGCATGCTTCAGAGAATCAGGGAAATGACCATCCTTGAGGGAAGCGTTGACAATGGATGTAATAACCGGAGTTAATTCATTGACACAGTTCTTCAGCAGCCAAGTAGGAATTGGATCACGTCGACTGGAGGTTGATCGAGACTCTCTAATAACTTTCTGAACTTGGCTCCGCACTATCGGTGAAAAAGCATGAAAACAGTGCTGAGTGCTTTGAAAACTGATGTGAGATAGATTATCCGAGGGTAATTTCTGAAATGACTTGACGAGGTCATCGATCTTGTCGGTGAAGAAATCAGAAAACCGATCGGCAAGAGATTCGTTTGGGTCGTTATCAGATGGGAGGACCTTTTTGGCACTGGCTGAAGTCAGACGATCAACCCTCTGGAAGAGTTGATGAACGTCACAGTCGTCAAGCTGCTCGGAGTAGAACTCTTGCTTTGCCTTGGCAAGTTGCTTGCTGTAGAAATGACATTCATTCTTAAGGATCTGGCGATTGATTTCAGTTCGGGAGTGACGATATCTTCTCTCCAGTTGTCTTACCCTCTGCATATATTATATCTAGGTCATTCCATAATTTTGCGCCACGATAGATGAAAGATCGTATACCATAATTAGTTTTGGGTTGGGGGAGTTTGAGTTTATGTTTGCCAGATCTCGTTACATATGGGGTTTCACGCACATGAAACATACTGCTTAAATATGATGGACAAAAATTATGGGTTATTTGGTACATAACGCATGCTGAGTGTTTTCTCCAACGCACACTAAGTCTTTCTAGTTTAAGTACATCATACAAATTTTGCGAAGGAAATAAATAATCCACATTCAGTACAATCCGAAGTGCCCGATTTTGTAATACTTGTAATTCATTAAGATAGGACTTGTATGTGTTTGCCCAAACTACATCACAGTAGTCAAAATTAGGCTGAATAATTGATTTGTAAAACAATAATGCCGTGCGTCTATCAATATACAATCTTATTCTACGAAATAGATATAACAACTTTAACACTTTTTTCTTCACATAATCAGCATGTTGTTTCCAACATAAATTCTGATCAATAATAACACCTAAGTATTTACAACATTCATTTCTCTTTATTTCATTATCATCTATATAAATATGACAACTGTTAAGTACTGTTTGGCACTTTTTCAATCGCTGATGTGTACCGAGAAACATTACTTCACATTTCTTTGCATTCACGGTGAGTTTATTTTGTTTGTATGGCATATCATTAACAAAAATAGAAAATAATAAAGGGCCTAGAAGTGAGCCCTGGGGTACACCACATTTCAAATCAGATTCAGTAGATATATAACCATTCACAGACGTATATTGTTTTCTATCTTCAAAATAATTTCTGAACCACCTCAGTGCATGTTGGCCAAATCCATACATTTCTAACTTCTGCAATAATATACAATGGTCGACTGTATCGAACGCTTTCTTGAGGTCGATTGTTACAAGACCAACAATATTACCTTTATCAATCGCATCCAACCATTTTTCTGTTACGTTTAATAATGCAGTTTGCGTTGAGTGCATTGGTCTAAAACCTGATTGACATTCTGTTAATATCTTATTTTCATTCAAAAAATTATTAACTTGATTATATACAACCTTTTCCATTACTTTGCCCAAAATCGAAATAACAGATATAGGGCGATAATTTTCAATGTCTGATTTGTCGCCGCCTTTGTGAATTGGAGTGATGCGTGCGCACTTCCACTGACTAGGTATAATACCAAGTTGCAGTGACTGGTTAAGAATGTGTGTCAGTGGCGGTGCAATAATGGAGGCTATTGGTTTCAGGAGCTTTGCGGGGAAATTGTCTGGTCCAGTAGATTTATTCAATGGGAGGTTCCGTAGTACTTCCTCAGTGTCTTTGGGCAATACCTTGTCAAAAAGAAACTTATTGGTAAACAGTTGGGGTGTTTGGGGATACCTTATTTCCTTCTGCGCAGAGTCAGATGCACTGTGTAGATTAGTACCTATGGTACAAAAATAATCGTTAAATGCATCTGATAATTCTTGTCCAGTTAAATGCTTATCATTATGAACAACAAAAATGGTTTGACTTTCCTTCTTTTTTTCAGGTGCTAAGTATCGTAGGGTTTTCCATACATTTTTCACATTAGAAGCAGCCGTTTCAATCTTAGTCGAAATAAAATTGCATTTTGCTTGACGAATTTTGCTTGTAACCAAGTTTCTGTTCTTCTTATAGTTATCCCAGTCACACTTTAATGTAGATCTTCTGGCCCGGCCTTTCAATTTATCTCTTTCTTGCATCAATCTCAAAATACTGTCGGTCATCCAAGGTGAATCTCTTTGCTTAATACGCCTTTTCCGTAGTGGTGCATGTTTATCAGCCACAGTCATGATCGCAGAAGAGAAAATAGAACAGGCCTTTTCCGGATCGTTCGATTGAAATACACAATCAAAATCAATATCATTAACATCATTAAAGAAAAGTTCTTCATCAAAATGTTTAAAACTTCTTCCGGTTTTATATTTATGCTGCCCAATACTACGACATTTGGACCTTCCAACAACACAGTATATCATATAATGATCACTAATAGACGTTTCAATTACTCCACTGTCACATATTTTGTCGTCACTATTACTAAATATAAGGTCAACTGTTGTCGTAGTACTTTGAGTTACTCTTGTGGGCTCATGAATGAACTGTGTAGCATTAAAGGACTCCATGATGTCCACAAGTTTTCTCGTGTGCCAGGGTATACATATACTCTTCACGTCACAATTCAAATCTCCCAATAAATAATAGGACATTTTCAAATCATCAACTTTCATCATTACTTTTTCAAATTCCACAAACAAATCATTACTCGAATTGGGAGGTCTATACCAACACATTACATAAAACGATTTTTGCAACTCAAGTTTTACTTCTATTACAATCAATTCCAACTTATCATATATATCAAATTCATCCTTACGTACAAAAATTATATTGTCTTTTATGAATACAGCAACGCCACCGCCTTGTCTATTTCTATCACGCCGTAATAATGTGTAACCAGGTATACTAATTTCACCATCATCAACCACAGGAGATAAGTGAGTTTCACTGAGAGTTATTATATCCATATCAGATGCAAGAGCAAAATTTCTAACTCCATCGATATGTTTCATCAACGATGCACAATTCAAATGAACAATCTTTAGGCCCTTTTGAGATTGTAAATTACTAATCTTACTCTTTACTTTATCTAATTCTTCAGTTGTCACTGCAATTGGCTCAGCGACCGTGTTTGTGGATTCTACTTCAATACAAGAGCTAAGAGAGTCACCAAACGGCAACATTTTCCAGAGACATACATTGCATGCCCAATCATCATTTGACTCAAAAAAAGATCGTGATTCGCTAGAACATTCAAAGTGACCCCAACAATTGCAAAGAGTACACAACATAGCATTTTGGTTATTTTTCACTGATTTTTTACAGAAAATACAAGGATATCTAGGAGGCATAGCAAAAAAAGAAAAAAAGAAAAAAAAAACTCACATTACAAATAAATCAGGGTAAAATAAAAACAGTGCAGAACATCCCAATTTCAAGTATATGGGTATTATATGAATTGGAATATATGAAAAAGCAAACAATAGATCGGCTTTTAGCTTCACACGAGTATGTTCCAAGCTGGATAAACCTCAACCGGGTCTAGGGCAATTATCCCCTGGGCACTTACCCAGGACCCTTCCCCGACCCTAACCCCAATCCTAATCCTGAACCTAATCCTAACCCTAATCCAAACTCTAACCCTAAACCCTTACCCTAACCCTAATCTTTACTCTAACCTTATCACTAACAAGTATTAGCCAGGGGTAATTGCCTTTGGGGGTAATTGCCTTGATACGCCTCAGCCATCATTTCTCTATGGAAGCTCTTTATAAGTTTTAATGATGGTAATAACTTTTCGCCATCCCTTGGTATAAAAAATTAGCGACACACAATGGTATAAAGACCAGGGAATGCGCTAACAGAAATTGCGCAAAGATTGAAGAAATAAAAATAAACATCACTCGACTGGGCACTTCCGGGCAATCACTTAACATACTACTCTATAAAGAACTGTACTTGGAGACTATGCCATATTAGTTTTATTCGTCGGAATTAAGCGGAAAAGTGATGAAATCGGTTTTCCAGGAGGTTGCACTTTCAAACACTCGTCTTTCACAACACACACAGCTTTGATCCATACTTTTGCGTATATTTCTGGACGGAATTTACTTACGTATCATACGTTTTATCATGAAGGCGAAATCTCATTTCAGTTAGTGAATAATAAGCAATATATCTCCTACAATATTTTAGAGTTCGGAAAAGTGACAAAATCGGTTTTCCGGAAGGTTGCACTTTCAAACACTCGTCTTTCAACAACACACACAGTTTGATCCATACTTTTGCGTATATTTCTGGACGGAATTTACTTTCGTATCATACGGTTTTATCATAAAGGCGAAATCTCATTTCAGTTAATGAGTAATAAGCAATATATCTCCTACAATATTTTAGAGTTCGAGATGAATCTTAATTGAGATTGCTCAGAAAGATAATGGTTTCAAACCTCTGACAGGAAAGGCATAAGCATGATTTTATTCATGTGAACTGCTCTTGTGCCTCTATTCTCGGAAACTTACAGCTGCTTTAATAACTATTAGCCAGGTGGAAATCTAACCTCCTTGGTAAAACATTGAAAGAAACTTTTTCAAAGTCGTGAACACAGGCTGCTAACGTGGATTAAGATTGAATAATATCTATATTGCAAGCAATTCATGAGAAATATTATTCTCTCTACAATAGTTTTCACTGAAGTAGGCACAGATACTATTGAATGCATAAAGTCAAAATTTGTTTAGTTCACATAGCCACCAAGGAAGAACTTTACAAAAGGAAATAGCCACTGCTATATATGACGGTCTTTGGTGAGTGAAAGTTCAATGTCACACACACACACACACACACACACACACAAGAGAGAAAGATCACGTTCCAAGAAAAGAATAAGAGAAAAGAGAAAGTAATTTGCGACAGTAGTAAAAATCATATACAGATTATATAGATATTCATATTTATATACTCATGCAAATAACGCTATAACAATATACAGTACTTACCCCCGTAACAAGTTACGTTGATCTTGAATTTAACTGGGTAGGTATATATACCGTAACAATAGCTTCACTCGATGGGTAAGAGATAAAGTGGAGGAAGGCTGGTTTTGACCGAGAATTAGGACAGAAGTCTTCGTGTTTGACATTTCATCGATCATGTTGAATGCCGTGAATCTATTGTTAATGGACTCCAAGGTAGAGACAATTCGCCGTCCAAGAGGTGCCCGTAGAACCCAGCTATTACCGTTTTTAACGCAGCTTCTGTCACACCATATCTCATGTTCCAGCGGCTTTCCCGAACAGTTAAAAGTAAATTCAGCTGGAGATTAAAAAACAACAACGCAATGATAAACAGATCTTGTGGTATTTTGTTTTGTAAAAAAAAAAAGAGAGAGAGAAAAGCACTATGAAAATATTTATAGGAATACGGATATTCAGCAAAAGCTTTAAAAACAATCTAACCTACGTTCTATTTCTAGTGGTTCTTTCGTCTTTTTAGCTGTCATAAGACAAAAATGTTGTAGACTTTAACCAGTGTATCTCAATGAAAATTGTAGTGCTTTTAGTACTTTTGAAAGTCTGAATAAAATGTTAGGTATACATACCTGTCGTTTGTAAGTCTAGCGCTGAAGAATTCACGAAAGGACAGCAAAAGATGAAACAGGCAAACCAAAACCAACCGGACTGCATTCTTCCTTCCATTGCGAGAAAAGCAATATGGAAAAACGATATCTGACTATAGTAATTCTCAGAAGAATGCCCACGCCGAGGCAGTCTAATTTACTGCATAATGAAGGTATACAATATATTTGTTGTTCTATTATCCTTCCCTTTGTTGTAAAATGTAGAATTGAGCAGTGTCCACTTCTGCTTATTTGTGCCTGCTGATGTCATTCAAAAAGTAGAATCAGATTTGCTCACGTGAGACTGCGCAACTGCACGACCACTCCCTGCGTTTACCCTTTCGAAGTTGAATTGTGATATCTCTTCATGTTTCCAAGGCCTTCAAGGAAGTAGTGCATTAAGAAATGCAGTAACCACTTGAAAATGTCAATCAGATGTTCTCTTTTCATTACAACAGAAACTCCGTCCCTCGATAGATATGATTAGTTTCATTACTTTTGTTTCTGCAATTTTTTCTGCTTTATATAGGGTAATAATGGCTCATGTCCTTTAACAATCTGCATGCCTGATATCTACACTCTTCACTGCGTGTGATTCAAATCATCGTGCCAGATGTTAGTTTTGAACATCAAAGTAATTTATGTAGGATGTTATGATCAGCATAACTTGGAGATGCTTGGGGTGGTTAGAACGTTAAGATGATCTTCTTCCGACCTTCTCTCAAGGCATCTTGAAGAAAGAAAGGCATTTTTAAACATTTTTAGCCCCTGTATGAAACTCAAAACTGTTAGGCAAGTGTGATTTAAAAACAATAAGTATTAATACAGTTGTTGATTTGAGATCATCCCAAGAGAATGACACGCACGAGTCATACGGCCCACGAGTTAAGCATTGAAAGAAAGTCCACGGGTCATACAGCCCATGAGCTCGACACGAGGCAAATAATGCCCATGAGTCCGACACTAGGCAAAAAGGCCCACGAGACAATAAAGTGAATATTAAAATTTGGCACAGATTTATACTTTGTGTTTATGCTAGAATGTAAAATTCATACGATCTCTTCGGTAATGCAAGCACTTTTGGATGAATTCGGGAAAAATCAGCGAAGGTTTTTCTGACGTCAAACAGTAGCAAGGCCAGCGAATGCTGACAATGACCTTTGGCGAAGTGTTCGGGGTGGGTAAGTGCCTGAGAGACATGGAATTTTACCTTCTATTTGAAGATTATTTGGTTACTGTTGATGTTTTAAAAGCAGATCATTCAAAATGAAAGATTTACTTTGCAAACGTTAGATTCATTTTGCACTGGCATGGCATTTATCCGGATAGATACCAATTAAACGCTCACCAAGGAAAACAGTTACACCTTTGAGACCGGGCGTTTTCTTCTATCGCTCCTCGCCTATGGAACTTCATCCCATATTTTTTTTCCGTGAAATTGACATGGTAAAGCACTTCAAAACCTCCCTCAAGACTCAATTTTGTTTAACCAGGCATTTAATTGCTAACTTTCTGCAGGAGTCTGCGCCTTTGAATGTTTCTACAACAGATATTTGACACTATACAAAATCATCATCATCATCAGTCTGTGCATTATCTTTATAGAGGACGTAGTCTGCTCTTGCTTGCTGATTCCATTCAGTGACGTCACAAATATCAGGCGTATTTTGCGAGAATCTTTAGGTTTTCGAAATAGACAGGAGAATTGTATTCTCGTCGATTTATGTTATCTTTTCCGTGAGGTCGGGAATTGTAATAACTGGAGCAGGCTTTAAAACTCTATTTGCAATTTCACGAAATGTTATTCATGTTTAATATCTTTGAATGGGGGGGGGGGGGGGGGGGGGGTTAAGCCCCGTGATGTAATGAGTGTCGAACTCGTGGGCCTTGTTTATTTAGTGTTGGACTCGTGGACTGTTTTTGCCTAGTGTTGATTCATCGGCCTTATTTGCCTCGTGTAGTGTCAAGTTCATGGGCAGCATGGCTCGTTAGGTCTATGACTCGTGGGCTGTACGACTCGTGGGTGTCGAACTCGTGACGTGCACCCGTGAATTTTCCTTTCCTTTGCAGAAAGCCTTATCATCTATCAATCCAAAGAACGAATCCATTTCCTCCTTTTTTCTGTTTGACATGAATTTGTGATATTTGTTATTATTTCAAGAATAACTCTACCTTTCAATCTTATGAATCAAAAGAATAAACGTTCATTTAAAGTATACAAAGCGGGGTCTCTGTTTTTCGGTCCGTTCTTTTCTTTCCCATCATCTAGAAACCCAATGTCTCTGTTTTAAGTTTTTGGTCATAAAATACTAACATCGACTAAACTAAATATGTATAAAGATGTATAGTCACTATCAATTAAAAAACAACAGAATATCACGACTTAATTTCGGTTAACCTAAAAGCGGCGATGAATGAGTCATTGTGGAAAAGTGCAAACCCGGAAGCGGTTTACCACTGCAGGGACTTTTAAACTGAAGAAAACTATCATTCAGCAAAACTTTCTGTCAGGAAAATCATTGCACAATCAAACTTATCTTTTACGTGGCCACTAAGACCAGGCGTCCACTAGGGCGCGGACAAGACGTGGAAAGCAAATTTGTTAATTCCACACTCATTCGGCAACCAAAAGTGGAAGTAGCACTCTTCGCTCCGAGTAAACTTTGTTTTTTGTTGCGTTCTTTTCAGAAATCATTTTCATTTGAGGGATTTTTAATAGTTGCTCTATACAGTGCATCGTTTTGTTCGCTTTAAATGTGACCGCCCAACTCAAAATCCACAAAAGTGGAACTAAGTCAAAATCTTATACTGTGTGTGTATATATATCTATATATATCTATATATATATATATATATATACATATATATATATATATATATATATATCTATATATATATATACATAAAATATATATATATATATATATATATATATATATATATATATATATATATATATAGCAATGATAATGTCACAACAGAGGAATACATTAAATGCCAATCTTGATTTTAATTCAAAATCCGAATTTTCGGGGGTCCTCCCCCTTCGTCAGGGATGACAGTGCGAATGAATTTTCACCCACCCGAAAATTCGGATTTTTAATTAAAATCAAGATTGGCATTTAATGCATTCCTCTGTTGTGACATTATTATTGCTATTTCTAGTACTCCCAATACGCGGAGCAACTACAATATACATATTGTAAATCTAAAAATTCTTGATGTTATCGCAGTTGTTTAGTTTTCTCGTAAGTTTTTTTTTTCTCAAGGGCATGGTTCTTTCTTATATCTAAGTTTACATATATTTGTATATACAGGGTTAGACTAACTTTTTTCCCTCTCTCTCTCTCTCTGGTGTCCTACACGTAGGAATAAAAACACATTCACGCACGAAACGTAGACTGTGCTATACAATAATCATAATTATCAGAAGATAGTTTGTTTTTTATTTTGCATATAAGCCCCTGCTTTTCTTCTTACAATTTTTAATTGCACTAGCTGTTATCACAATTACATACGCATAAATGGTATCTTATGCATTCTGTTCCATGTAGGTAAGCGTAATTGAAACTTAACTCTCTTTCCACTCCTTCAGAGACAGCTGAAAAGCTTTGTGGACAACGCATTTTTTCCTTGAAAAGAGAAATAATCCTCACGGACGCAAATTCACCGCACAAAGGCAATAAACAACTGCCTTAATTGATTGTTTGCTATGATAACCAATAATAATGTGATGTTAATGTTAAGTGCATCTATTTTTACATAGGAAATTAGCCTACAAATGTCCATTAAGATTACTTGCGATTCTTGAGTTCAACTGACCTCCTCTATCTTATATCTCACGCAAATGTGGACAACCAAGCAAATGATGAAAGATTCGTCACGTATATTTCTGATTCGTCACCATGTTGCAGATATTTAAACAAGCACATTTCAAATAGGTGATTTAGATGACACACAAACTGTAACTTCGGAAACCATTCATTCAAAATCTGTACTTCGACATGTCATACCTGTGTTAGTTCCAAAGTCGTTCGGTATTTGAGCAGCATTATTACCTTTTCTATTTCATTTGCTAGAATGCTAACTATCATATCATATGCTAAAATGTAGCAAAATTTTCATGTCATTTCTATTGAAACTGCGTATATGTTATTTACAATTTCTTTGCCCTTCTTGTGATGGGTTTGGGTAATGAATGGTACAAAATTTTTACCATCGACAAAACTCCAGAACTGATCAACTCTGTCATGACTCTTTCAGAAAATATACCAAATTCAATTCAATTCAATTCAATTCATTTTATTTTCATACTTCTCATTTATGAACATTACAACAGAAACCAGACAAGTTCTTTTACCTTGTGAACAATGTGCAGAAAACAAACAATATACATGGTGATAACACAGTAATTACATGTAATGATAACTGGTCAAAATCGAAATCGAAATGGGGTTGATCAAAGAGAAGTATGACGGGACCTACATGAAAGCTAGCTTGTTTGGCTGTAAGCCCCGAGTAATCAGTGTTTGTGTAAAAGAAACGGAGAACGGATAGAAGATAAGACCAGAATGATGATGTAAGGTTGCCAAATTTTATGTAATAAAAAGAAGAAGAAAAAGAAGAAGAAGAAAAACAAACAAACTATACGTTAATATGAACTTACTGTGACCGAGCCATCATTATTTTACAGCCTACTTTGGTATATATACTATAAACTATTTTTGCATTAAAACTTTCACCAGGATATGATCAGTAAGACACAAAAAGTAACATGTACAACTATTAAGCCATTTGGTGCCTGCCGTCAAGCTCTGCATAGAAGGTTAAAGAGGGGTAGAGGGAAAGAGGAAGAGAGGGAAACGAAGTAGAATGTGGAATTGCTAATGATGAATTCAGAGAGCCCGATGACAAGACCCTAAATGGATCTGCAACGTGTTGACAAAATGTTTGATTGGACAATAACATACCACAGTATTACATAAGACATTACGACTGTTCAGTATCTGCAAAATATGCACTCAATAAAAACTCTTTTAATTTACGTTTAAAGGAATATAAAGACGAGCAGCTTGTTACTTCGGGGGAGAGGTCATTCCAGTATCTAGGGCCCGTATACATTATCGTTTTTTTTAGCGAAAATTGTTCCGAGTACGTGGAAGGTGAAATGCGTCACTTTGGCGGGTAGGATAATTATGAATCAAATAGTTTTTTCTGAACATGCTAGTAAAAACATCCGGTAACTCGTTGGCAGAAAATTTGTACATAAATATGCCGACGTTGTAACTGAACAGATCTGATATTTTCAGTATTTTATTTTTCAAAAATAAATCATTCGTGTGGGACAAATATCCGACATGGTTGATATTTCTGATGGCACGTTTTTGAATACGGAAGAGTATATCAAGAAGATTTCTAGTTGCATTCCCCCACACAAGAATACCATAATTAAGGTACGGAGTAATCAAAGTAGAATAAAGATTAAGCAGAATTTGACTTGGAAAAACACTCTTAAGTTTATTAAGAACACCCGTATTTTTAGAAAGAATATTACTTAAATAACTAACGTGGGATTCCCAAGATAAATCACTATCAATAAAAAGCCCTAAAAATTTTATACTACTGACTTGATTTAATTCAATTTCATTAAACTTAATATGAAAATGAAGGGTTTTAAGACTATTGCTAAAAAGCATACAATGAGTTTTATCAATATTAAGTGACAATTTGTTGGCGTATATCCAAGATTGCACAGATTTAAGTTCTTTATTCACTGTGTTAACAAGAGTATAAGGATCTCTGTGTGTAAAAAACAGATTGGAGTCGTCAGCAAAACATATAAAGGAAAGAATTGGCGAGGAACTAGGAAGATCGTTAATGTACAAAATGAACAATAGTGGGCCTAGTAAGGAGCCCTGTGGAACACCACATGAAATTAACTTTAACTGAGAATCACGGCCATTTATACTCACAAATTGTTTTCTGTTTGATAAATAATCTCGAAACCAGTCCAAAGCCTTCCCACGTATACCATAATGTCGTAGCTTGTAAATCAAAATATCGTGGTCAATTGTGTCGAAGGCCTTCGAAAAATCAAGAAAAACTCCAATAGTGTGGGAGACATCATCTATAGCATGAGCAACTTTATGGATAAAAGTGAGTAAGGCATGGGTCGTACTGTGGTTTTTCCTAAAACCAAACTGGGAGTTACAAAAAACTTCACACTTTTCGAGAAATTTGTGTGTGCGCGTATATACCAACCTTTCAAGAAGTTTTGAAAATGAAGTTAACAAAGATATAGGGCGATAATTTGTCACAGATTCTTTTTGTCCTTTTTTAAAAATTGGTACTACTTTAGCTATTTTCATTTTTTGTGGAACTATGCCAGTAGATAACGATAAATTAAAAATGTGTGTTAATGGTATAACTATTTCATTAATGATGTTTTTAAGGAGAAAATTGGTGATTCCATCACATCCAGAGCTTTTCTTAGTGTTCAAGTTTTGCACGATATCTTTGATTTCTTCTTCAATGACAGGTTCAAAAAAAAAAGAGACTGCTGATTCTGGTCTTTTAGAAAGTAATAAAAATCAGTATTTGAATGCGGAATACTGCTGGCAAGATTAGGTCCTATGCTTACAAAGTATTCATTGAATACTTCTGCCACATCAGCTTCATCTTCAATGTACTTATCATTATTAATAATATGCCTAGGTGGTTCGATGTTATTTTTAGTGTTCAGCGCTTCATTTATCACCTTCCACGTACTCTTGATGTCATTTTTATGCTTGATAAATTGCTTTGAAAAATACATTCGTTTGGCTAAACGTATGGATGATGTAAGAACGTTGCGATAATGCACATACCGAGACCGAGTTCGACTGTTAGGATCACTTCGGTATTTGTAGAAAAGAGCATTTTTACGGTTAATAGACCTCAGGAGAGATTTCGTAATCCATGGTTTCTTTGGAACCTTTTTACGGTTTGAACGAGTAAATGGCTTAATAGTCCGGCAGCCGAGGGGGCTAAGTACTTTTTCTCTGATATAGTTTTTTTTTTTTTGTTGTTGTTGATTATTCATCTTTGGGGTCTCAACAATGATATTCAGGTGGGTGTGGAGCTCTCACCCTTGGGCAATTTTAATTATTCAAAATGGCGTCCAAAATGGCCACCATGAAGCCTTAAAGCCAGAAAAATGTCACTGAAACACTAGTATTTCAATTAGAACACTTATCTAAAATAGTAATATTAGTATAATGTCTTTAGTTGAGCAGAGTGTGGTTGCCATGGTAACCATCAAATAATTGGAACAAACCTCAAAACAAAGTTAGAAAGGTATGCAAAATACACAAAAATGCTTGTTATTTGTGCGACGTGCACAAAATATCAATTACCTGAATACCCCTTACAAAGAAAGTCTTAATGAAGTAACCATTAATCTAGCTTTTATTTATATTTATAGTTGCCATAGCAACCTAGACTTGAATATAATTGTGAATAAGTGCCGAAGGATTGAACTGCAGTATAGCAATGATGTGAAAATGTGATATATCATATTTCAGGTCTTTACTCCACACATGCCTATATCGGTTACACATACCGGTACCTCCCTCTGTTATATGAAGTTGATATGCCCTGGTTGCCATGGTAACTGCTCAATGTCACTTTCAAGGACAATCCCATACTAGTAACATGCATACATTGCAACAAAATTGTTTGACACTATTAAAGTTAGATGGCAAGAGACTAACATCTTTGTGTAATACTTATTGGTGGATAAACCGACTGTTAGCAGGGATGTGCATGGTTTCATTTGTTTCCAAGTTGTAATATAAATAAAATCATTACAATGTGAAATAATTTCATGGTTTTGTCAAATTATTTGAACATACATTGCAATATTACAACCTGCATAAATGTCCTCAAAATCGTTCATTAAGTGTTATGTGAAAACAACATTTCAAAATGAGACTTCCTATGTGGTACAAGGTGAAGGCTATAATGAAATAACTTTCACATTCATGACATTGACATCGATACATACATTGTTCGTAATAAACTACAATCCTTGAGAATGAAATAATCCAGTTTGTTTCATGATTTTTGTTAATTATCTTACTGTACTTGCCTGTAGTTTTTATTCATGAGTCATGCATATTAATTTAACCGAAGTTGATATTATACAAGTGTAGAAGGCAAAAACACTCTGAAAAAGAAAATATATGTTTGTTGTAATTTTCTGTAAAAAAATAACATATTATGACTTACTTTTCTTGTTTCATTTCTGTAGTACATGTAGGTTTCTAAATTAGGTCATGTTAGTTTTTAAGATTCAGGTTTGTAGCTTATTCTTACTTTGCTTGATCATGCGAGGGATTATAGTATCTAAGACATAGGGAGGGATGAGCAAACTTAAAGAATCTTAAATATCTTACTTGATTCTCACCCTATTCTTCCTTACCACTCTCTCTCTGTTCCCTTCTCTACCGTCTCCACTTGTACAACTTCAACTTCCAACCCATTACTATCCTCCGCTCTTCACTTTTGCCCTCCTTACTATTCCCATGTGTCGCTTGCCTCTTCAATACTCCTCTTTCTAGTCTCTTCTGCCAAGCAACGATGTGGTTACGTACACATGTTGTCACCGCAAACCTTTCTCCCTCAAACATGAAGAAGTTCCATTGCAAAATATCATTACGCAAAACTTTACTTTTCACTGTAATACACAGAGCCGACGCAAACAAGGGGTGAGGGCTTTTTTTTTTTTGGGGGGGGGGGCATAATACATAGGAATATATAGGGTCTTACCACTAGGATCCCTACACTTTTTTATATTTAAGAGGCACAAGAAAAGTGGGATAGGCCCCCCTCTCCTTTTTTTTTCTTGTCAGCTGATTCAGCCTATTAACCCCGGAAGTAGCATCAGAAAATAATAGTTAAGCCCTCTTCCCCCTTTGCTTGTCAGTAAAACCCAGAAATGGCACCAGAAATATAAACTGGGCCGCCTCACTTTTAAAACATAGCGCCAGCCACGATATGAGTGGTTCTGATAGGGGATGTTTAAGAATAAAGTGCATTATGAGTGTTTTAACTTCTTAAATTTTCATATCTTTCTATGCTTGAATTTAGGATAAAACCGATTTTGTTAGCTAAGATTTATTTCTGGCTACTTGTAAGCCGATTTTTAATCTTATCTTTATGGTTTGACATCGTGGTTTAAGTCTCAAACAAGTAGCACATGTCTTCTAAAGGTGGTCCAACTCTCCTCAAGACATGGCTCAACTCTCCTTACACTGCAGAGTGTTAACATTTATTTTTCTGCAGAAAGTTTTTTTAACTTAGGCAATGACCTAGAACAGTACATGTATAAGAAATTTTCATAGCTACAAGACAGGTTTATAGTTGTACTTCAATTTAGTAACAGACACTTGTTGTGAGCAAGGATTGATTAGGAAACATATCCAAAAATAGAAAAAGTAGCTCAATTCTCCTGCATCTCCTCTACTTGATATCATAAAATTTTCTTTAATGTATAGAATTTGATGATGTTTCAAGACATCGTAGGCAATTATCTCTTCAGATGATACTCTCATGGTAACATGTATAACACCAAGAAAAAGGCAAGTTCCCATGGCAACGATGTAGTCAGTTTCGTTTACGGATTGATAAGCTTCCTATATACACAGGTTACTCATATACATTCTGAGATATCCCAGGACTATACATTCGTATGTTAAATATCATGTCTGCAACCAGCCAAAGAGCAAGTATCCATGGCAACCATCTACTCAGGTCCTTTAAGTAAAATAGTTTCTATGATTTTGTGCCAAACATTCAGGTCACCATGTCCCTCATGCAACAATCACAAACACAAACCCGATTCCATATCATTTTGTATTTATATTGTGCATTTTAGGGATTTTAAGCTAATTATTCAATGTTTACCATAGCAACTGTCTTGCAACAAATGTAAAAAAAAATGTCTTATTTTAGTTGTTGGACCTTTGGACAAATGCTCCAACCCAACCATTGGTATAGTAGCACTTAAAACACATGATTACATACATTTTCCTAGTTTGAGGGCTGTGTGGCGGCCATGTTGGACGCCATTTTGAATAATCAAAATTGCCCAAGGGTAAGAGCTCCACACCCACCTGAATATCATTGAAGAGACCACAAAGATGAATAATCAACAGAGAAAAAAACTATATCAGAGAAAAAGTACTTCGGCCAAAAAATGACTTTTGGCTGCCGGACTATAACGGGTATAATGGAATTGAATGCGGATGATAATATTTGTGAAAAGTGTTCAAAAGCTAAATTTGCATCGCTTTGGTTATTAACAATTGACCAATTAACGGATCCTAGTCTCTCCCTAAGTCTATTAAGATTAGTTTCTGACATTTCTCGAAAACCAGAATTGGGCGAATAAAAAGAGGCATTACTTATGTTAACATTGGGCAGAACAGCGAAAATCGGAAAATGATCGGATACATCAGACACTATTACACCAAACGTGATATTGGAAAAAGAACTATTAAGAAAGATGTTGTCAATTAGAGTTTCTGTGACATCTGAAATTCGAGTGGGCTTCTTTATAAGAGGTGAAAAGGACTCGGATAACATCACATTGAGGAAATCTTGGCATGCGGAGTTGGTATGACAGTCTAAAAGGTTGAAATTGAAGTCACCCATGATAAAACAACTTTTATTCTCCAAATATTTATCAGCTAAAAGTACGGATAAAGATTCAATAAATTCAGTGGGGCTTGTATTTGGAGGTCTGTATATTTCACCGACAACAATACTTTTTCTATTTGGAACCCTAATTTCAATGAAAATACTCTCAATAACTTCAGACATTAAATTGAATTCGTCTAAGAGTTCATAATTCAAATTCTGAGTGACGTAAAGCCCAACTCCGCCGCCTTTTTTACCTGCCCTGTTTTTTGTCAAAAGTGTGAAGCCATCAATGGTAAATAGCGAAGAAGGTGATGTTTCATTTAACCAGGTTTCACTGATTCCGATAACCTGACTATCAAATTTAACTTGATTCACGAACATATTGAATTGATCAAAGTTTTTGTTAATACTCCTTATGTTAAAGTGCGAAATAAAAAATTGGTTTGGATTAGAATGGGATAATGAAATTATGTCGTCTTCAATGTGGTATTCTGTGGGTGGTATTTGAGGACTGGTGTCGTTTACATCAGAATCAAGTATCAGTTCGTGAGCTTGTGAGTTCAAAAAAACTAATTATATCAGGGTTATTACCCTCTTCGCTATTTGTGGCATGTACGGGTACATCCTCTTTGTCTTGTGCATAAGCAGACATAACAACAATTCCATTATTCATATCATTCACACTATTTGACTCAGCCATTGTGAAAAAGTTTCAGAACAGTGGGTATATTGCGTAAACTTGTTGACACAAAACTCTGCTTTTGAACTTGTTTGCTGCTTGCTGTTTAGAGAGAAGAGACATTCACCTGGCTGAGTTATATAATATGCTTGAGTAGCTGGCAAAGGAATGTCTGTAAACAAAACATGAGCAAGCATTATGCGTAAACCAAGCTTGAAGTACGAGTACAATTTTTGTCTTGAGGTAGGGATTTCACGGGATGATTTACAAAGAAAAATACCTGTGTTTGTCAGTACAAGCAGCAAGAAGACTGTGTAAAAAGCAGGGAGAGACACTGGAATGACTATTTTCCCCTTTGAAGAAATGTGACACATTTGAGTAGCTACGTACGTACAGACATTGACAGCAAAAATGTCGGTTGTACGGTTACAACCAGAAAATAAGAAACACTTGAAACATGTTAACAGCTTGTGTTCACTGGGTGTGGAATAATGACAGGGGGTGTGAATTTGGCTACTGGAGTATCTGCATACCAGAAAAAAAAGGGACAAGTTCATGTGGTCACAAATAAGAATTGTGTCGATACATTTTGTGCTATTATCATAGGCATTTAAAAGTGCACACTTGGCACACATATAAAAGAAATTAAAAATCTTTGTGGAGCTTGCGTTTGGCATTTCAACATAGATATACCTTCTGTAAAAAACAGAAGGAATAAATGACGTTGAACATAATGTGCATAGATCAAAACTTACTATATCAAACAAGGTAAACGCAACTGTCTCAACCTTTGAGAACAGAAGCAGGAATACCATTAACACGAGAACGGAATTATACATTTCTTTAACCGATTCCAATAGAGACAATTTGTGGTCACCCCTCCCTCCTATACATGTGAACAGAATGACGAGCAGAGGTGACATTTTCTTTTTTCCTCTTGTCAACCCTTTTCTATTGTAAACAAGGAAAAAAGTATCATTATGATACAGATTCTGAATTACATATTAGTGGTACAATGTACCCAATGTCATCACTTGTTGGTTGCTGTTGGAGAAAAAAAAAACAACAACAGCAATAAAGTTGGAGGTATGTATTAAAATCATTCATATTGGGTTTATTATAACCTGCAGTTGAATGCAACAAGATTCATGTCAAGCCATTTACGTACATACCAATGCACAATCCGTGAAATTGTGTAGAAAAACAAATATTACATTATTTCACAGCAGTAGGCGAGTCGTTGAACATAATTTGATAAGGGTAAAATAAATGACAATTATCCGGTTTAACGACTGCCTTGGTAATAAGACAACAGTGGGCTACAGCATAAAACACACTGCTCAAGTATTGTTGCAAACTGATTGTAATGGTGTGGATACGTATTTCGAACTGAGTATGATTAAGGTGTGAAATACGAATTACCTACGAGACCTATTAAGGGCGACGTTCGTTCGTGTCAAAATCAATTAAAATTACATATTTCAGATGGACTTTGCTAATGTGAAACGATTTTACTGGGAAGCATACTATGGACGACGTCCGTTCATGTCCAAACCAGTTGTGAATTACAAATCAAATTTGGTTAACAAGCTGGTTGGAAAACGTACTGTTCGTACGTAACAAAATCGACTAGTTTGGTATACACAGCATTTAAATACAGAGTCACAGGCTGCATCAGCACCTTTCAGACCAAGTTCATTCTTCTCGCAAAAGTGATAACAATGTAAATCAGTATCAAAGTTCAGTTGTGTAGTAAATGAGGTTTAGAAGGGCACGTACATTTTATGTGGACTTCTTCAAAATAAATGTGGAATGGTGAACTAACCAGATAAGTTGCGCTAAGAGTTTGCGATAGGGGATTCGTCGCTTACCGTAAACGCTGTAGTTTTGTGCTGATAAATCCTTGGGTCACACGGAGATGTTTAGAGGGAAAAAGCAGAAAACTAACGAACGCAGTAAATGACTTAGCCGAAGATTGCAATGAAGATTTAATCTTTGTATTGGTTCCACACTGCTGTGCCTCTTTCCTTCCAGTAGAGCAGCACTCTGGTACCAGCCACTGATATTTTGGTGGAAACATTTCTTTCCTTCCTCATGTTGTACGCGATTTTCGCGAGGGAACTTCTCGTAGCTTTAAGGGCGGGTGGGAGATCCGTGCGAACGGTTATTCTGCGGGTTTCCTGCGGGTCAGTGGCAGCTGAGGCGTTGGCTGACCGTGGCTGGCGCTGGCGTTGGCGCTCATCAAACGCAGCGAGGACTTTATTTCTGTCCTTCATGTAGACAAATTTTGCGATGATGGCGCGAGGGGCTGGGGCTTGGGGAGAGCCCTCGTTGGGTTGGGTGGGTGCATTGCGTCGGGGAAGTCGATGCGCATTGACCAGGGCGATGGTGGCGGCTTCGTCGTGGCTCAACCCTAGGTAGACAAAGGTATCTCTAAGCAGATTCTCCACGTTTTCGTCGGGGGTTTCCTTTATTCCGTAGAACAGTAGGTTCATGCGACGACAATAGATTTCCATCAATGTCAAACTGTCCTGAAGCCTAGAGATTTCTTCCGCCGTTTTTTTCTCTACCTCTGGAAGCCTTTTTTTCTCAAGTTCGTCGAGCCTGGCGGAGTTCATCGATGTAGAGTCTTCCAGTTCAGAAAGTTTTTGATAGTGCCAATCTCCTGTGAGAGTGCATCAAGCTTAGCACACACAGTTGATGATGAGCTAGTTATGCTTCGCTGAATATCTGCTAGCGTTGGCTCGGTAGGTTCGGCATTACCGCTGTCTTGGGGTCGCTGGCTCACCTCTCCCCGGGCATGTTGGGTAGTGGGCACTCTATCCTTGCTGGTTTGTCGCGTAGTGCGGCTCGCCATTTTTGCAATACAGCACCTTGAGAACGATGAAACTGTTCAAATTTGGGAATTTTCAGCTTTCCTTGGAAACTTCGTTTCAACGAGAGTCAACAGTTTTTGATAGACTATCAAAATGAGAAAAACATAGGGTTAAGCGGTACAGCTTCGTCAGGGATTTGGGTAAGAAGAAATGGGGCGGTGGCCACTATCGGAGAGAGTTAGCGATCCACGTCCGTCTCCATCGGTGTCTGCGTGCTGACACCAAGACTGACTATATAGGTTGAATTATGTCGATCACCTATTTTGAGTCCTCACGTAAAGTTGGAAGTGACAACTTTGTGTTGATTTTGTGATTTTTATGCTAAAATATAGGAAAACGTTCATGTCATTTCTGTTTGAACTGTGCATATACAGTCCGACCTCTCTATCCGGACATGTAGGGACCTGAGCTAATGCGGATAAGGGATTTGATACTCAATGTTTCATACGCGCAGCTGCCGACGAACGATCGCCTGTACCGTGCCTTGATTTAATGATAAATTTTTCTGTCCATGTTCCTACGGTGATTTGGGGGGGGGGGGGGGGGTAGTAAATGTCCGAATGCAGGTTAGAAGAAAAATAGATGTAAATGTATCTTCATTATATTGAGAATAATATTTAATTCATGTGGGTTCGTCTAGGAATTTTGTTTGAGTTTGAAATTCCCCTTTTCCCCGTAATTATTAGATTAAAAAAAAAAATCACGCCGAGATCGCATCCGGATAAAGGGAGGCCGGATAGGAGAGGTCGGACTGTATGTAATTGACGATTTCTTTGCCGTTCTGTACATAGGATTATGGTAATGATGGGCACAAACTTTTCATCATTGAAAAGCACTCCAGAAGCTTATTAATTCTTTTATTACGGAACATATATCAGTTAAAAACATTACACATATCAATATAGAAAAACAACCATCATACATACAAGCGTGTCCATCGTTACGATACCACGAGATAACATTTCACTCCAGTCCAGTGATGAAGACAATACCGTGAGTGAATGGAATTCTTTAAAATCATACCCTATTCTTTTGGTCACACGTTATAATTGTTACGGTTTTAGCATCACATATATGTATCAATTTAACATGAGTTTGATATTCTGTCAAGTTCATATGTTATCTATGTAATCATGAAATACATGCTTTAGTAATGGATTCATTCTGATCTCACTGCGACAATTTGGTTATCAAGTATGAGAACTTGTAAGTTTATTACACACGGATGCATGCATTTTTCCTTGTATATGGTGACTACATCAACTTCAATTTCTGTCTTGCTCGTGTCACCCATCACCTTGTAACAGATTACTATAGTGACAATATAGTCTCCAAACTGCGTTTCATTTAAAATTATTACAGACCTGTCATGTACAGCTCTTCAGTTTGTTTGTTTGTGTGTTTGTTTGTTTGTTTGGTTTTGTTTGTTTGTTTATTTTTTTTGGGGGGGGGGGGTTGTCAGTTGAGCTGATAATACGCCGTAATCTTTGTACATGTACACGGATGTAAGCACAGTTATTACCATGGCTTAATCCTTGAAGGCATGAAATCTTAGAGGAAAAAGGAAAAATGTTAATAATAAGCTACTTGGTTGAATTTATACACTATATTACATCATCAAACTTTGAGGTATCCAGCAACACTATAATGATACATCAAAAAAAAAATTAATCGCTATCTGAATCATTTTGTTTCTTTTGCAATTTTGTCTATTACTTTACTATAACATGTCGTTCATATACTTAATTTGCATATTGATTTTAGCAATAAAGTGAAAGATTTCAAAATAACGGTCACAAGTATATTATACTTTCTAAGAACTTGATGATATGTGCTGTTTCGGTATATACATTCTGTGAGAACTCATAGTGTCCTCTTTCAAATAGCCACCTACATATTAGTGTAGTTCATATAGATTTCTTCCTGCATCGTTGGCTCTGACTCAACCCTAGAAGCTCCTCGTGTTTTATCCACCTGTGCATACAGCTCCTCACACGGCGGCGGTTCTACGATTGAAATGTTACCTACTGTTTTGTTCACCGTCGCGTACATGTCCTCTCGGGTTTGGGATCTTGACGTATAACTCTCCGGGTTCTGAATCTCAGTGTCGTGACAACCATTGAAGCTGTCCCCTTCCATCATCTTAGGACGAAGATCATTGGCGAAGTCTTTTCCAGGATTCAACAGACTATAATCTCCAGAGTCGAAAGCTTCAGGACATCGCGGTTGCTTGTTGGTATCAATGTCACCTTGTTGCTGCGGATTCAGCTGATAGTAGAAGACGTCTTCAGAAGGCATGGCTTTTATGGCATCCTTGCTGGAACAGGGCTAATCATATTTTCTGCCAGGGTAGATCTTATGCTGTGAAGTTTGGCCAATAGGTGACAGACCAGGGTTGCGACTTCCTGTTCTGTCGTCAGGGAAAGCATGATTGAGGCGATCGTACTCGCTTTCTGTAGGCATTTCGGATGAATCGTGAAATAACGACAGTGAATTGTAATAACTGTCATCAAACAAGCACGCTTTACCAGTGGATCTAATGGCACCATTCATCCTCCCGTCCAATTTACAAAGGTCTACAGCCTGGTAGTCATTATCATCTCCGTAAGCACACGCTGGTTGGTCCAGCGATGTCTCCTGCAGGCCACAATATTCATTATCAGAAGGAATATTCATTGAGGTCAAAGAAGTGCCGATGCCGGTATTTATGTGACTTTCGTCAGGAACTGTACAAGGGAAGCCACGATTTATGCTGATAAAGGTAGAAAGCCCCTCGTCTATCTCTTCAGCATCTTGGTAGATGTGACTAGTGTGCCCGAGATGGCCCTCTCTGTCTCCGACGGTGTTGCCCAGAATATGAGGCAAAAAGCTACCAGCTGTTGTAGCATTGGGATTGGTAGCGTCCGACAAAACGGTATGATCCGTCGTGATTGGCTCTTGTACAGAAGTGTCGATGGGATTCATCTGAAGCTGCCCGCCATTTTGGTGAACATTTGGCTGATGCGAGGTTTGGGATCTCCAATGTCTGCAATTTAATGGGGAAATTCAATTTATGATTTTACGCATGTGACCGTGCATCGCAAAGCCACCAAAAAGTCGCCATACATGGATTTTTAGTTAAGAGTAGATTGTGGAAGAGCAGAATCTAAGATTTAAAATGAAATATATACGTCAGTGCAAACAGACTTGCCAAACCAATTTAAACAATGGAAAGACAGGCACGCTTTGCAAAAGTGTGTAGTCAAAAGAGAGGCTTTCAACTTTCGGGTCTATAGGCAAATGCGTAATTTCCCCCAGCTGTCTGCAATGAATGGAACAAAGAAAAAAGATATAAATTTCCATGAAAATCACAATTAAGTGGTTATTAAACTAAACTGAAAGTTTACTCATCATTAAAGTACGTTATATTTATGGCCAATATAAACTTCAAATGCAACATTAGTGTGATTTCAATTATTAGAGATGAAAACTGTTTGAAGGGTTTCTAGTGTTTTAAATCGGTAAATCTGAGAAAGCCTACATCAGACCGAAACAAAGTATTTGAAAAACTGCAAAAGAATCATGGTGCGCAATCACATAGTATAGTGTCGTTGTATCGACAGCGCTTGACGCGTGACCATGTAGTTTACCGTAATAAAGTCGGAAATCCTAGAGCTGACAAAAAGAGGTATATTCATTTTGCCCTTTCTTCGTGTTCACCCGTGCCACTTTACTTTTGATTAGGTTCATTTCAATTTGAAGGTCTAGTAAGCTTGACTGCCTATTGTTATATCATTCGAGGCTTTCTCCCTGCACCCTATTCAGACGACTGGTGAGAATTTTCAATAATTAAAGACTCGGTAGCACTGGAAAATGTGGGTGTCCGATTGAATCGGTCTTAATTCGCTGCCCACCGAGGCATATTCGAAACAACGAATAGTGCTCGTCAGCCAGTTGTTTTAGGGACGATTCTAGTCAAGATTTTTCTTCTCCCCTTCCCTCTTTTTTTTTTTAATTTTAGGCTGAGTATGTACTTGCACACCAGTGATCAGTGATAAAACTGTGCACAATTTGTTACGGGGATTTTCGAATATACCCGAACCGGGCCCGCCTTTCGAATCCATGTATCCCCACGACACGGGGTCTTTAAAAGATGCAATTTTTATTTTAAAAAATAATAATATTTACGAAATCAGCAAATTAAATCAAGATGAATGTCTTTTATTGTTTTAAAACAATACCACAAGGCTGACTCAATACTTGGACTTGGACTGGGAGAGATACTCATCTCGTATGATAATCCTGCATTCACAAATTGGCAGTCTAACCACTCACACTCGCTTGACAGCCTCCAAAATTCAACTCCACATCATTTTGTCTTTGCTTGTTTTTCTGTGTTGTCCGTATCCTTTTCTCTAGTTTTTTGACTGTGTAAACATAGGCGGCTCCTTGCCATTGATTTGGTGGTGGTTTTCGTAAAATATGTTGAAAAAAATACTGTATCAATGAAAGTTTTGGGCGACAGATGGAATAATAACATGATAAAATGTCTGGCGACCAGAAACTCGGGTTTTCGTGATAACAAGTCCACCCACCAATAGTTATGTAAGAAGAATACAAATCAGCAAACTTACTTCAACATTCATGTGCAGTCAGTAATGTACACTCACTTCTGAATATGCTTTACTCGTTTCCTGGGTTGCATACAATGATTCCACACCCTAGATTTACAAACTACTTTTCACAAAAATTCACACCCCCATTCCCTTACAGCCCATATAATAGTTTGTATTAAAAAAAAAAAAGTCACCTTTTCTTTTGATGTTTCCACCAAGCCATTATCATGGACCGTATGACAAGCACGGCGAAAACAGCACCAAGAAGGGTTCCCAGGATGTAAGTAATAAAATTCATCTCATAAAGTTCGGTATCTGGTTCGGTATCTGGAAGATAAATCATTTAGTGAGTCCATCGTCACCTTAAAAATCAATGGAGGAAGAATTTGCTCTCGTAGTTTTTTTTTTCTCTTTTATGATGACTATAGGCAGAAATTACGTTTGTTTGTTTTTATAATCAGATCAATCATTATGAAGAGAAATAGTTCTATTCTGTAACCTGGCAAGATTTCTCACTTTGCTGAATTATCGCAGTATACTAACATTTTAAAAAAAAATGTTTTTTGCTGTTGACGAGTGACTGTTAAGATAGCATGAGATGAGAGACTTCAGAAAATCAGATTATTCGTGCCCGGTTTGAAGTGTTGTACTCATAGAAGTTCACACACTTGACGGAAAGAGCATAATTATGGGAATTATTACACAAATTCGTATAAGCAGATTCTGAAGTGATTACTATAGTCGAAATGTTTATCACAACAGTTCCCAAGTCCCTGATTTACATTCAGGCAGAGCATTCAAACCTGACCAAAACTGTAAACGAATAAGGGATTAACAAAATTTTCTGTAAATGTTTACTTTGCATAGGCAGACGTAATGTACTTGATCGCTTTTGTAGGCCATATTCACGATTGGAGCTTTTTCAAGAAAATGCATTTCTGTTCGACCAACGCAATGTGTTCTATGACAGTAACGATACTACGAAGACCTGATAAAGTCGCCAGACATAATATGTTTTCTTCAGTCCCTGTTGAAAAAAAGCACATTACAACTTGCCATTTCTTCATGGACAATGGGTATTCTGACTTTTGAATATGCATCGTCTTTCTGTCTGTCTTGCTTTACTGTCTGCGACTTTCGTCTTATAATGTGTTCATTGAGATATGAACTCAACTCACAAACTTTCATATAAAAAAAAGAACTGGGCCAACGCTTTATTGATTCCAATATTATTTTAGTATCAGACTTTTTTGTCATCATAAATAAAGCAGTAGCACTTTCATACCTTGAATTTAAATTCAAAAAAAAATGATGTCGAATTTACCATAAATTGTCACCCGTGGTTCGCTTTTGCCATAAAAACATGTTAACAAAAGGATTACCCTAAAATGTAGATCAATTGCACCAAAATAGTTTTGACGAAATTACTGCCAGTGAGAAGGGGAAAATGCAGTAAAAAAAAAGCACTTGCTATATGGGTTGAATCAATTACTAAACTCACGTGACGAAGAAGTTACAGTAACTGTTGTCTCTCCAAATGACGTCTGAACTTGAATAGTCGGTCTATGCCCTGTGCATTTAATCAAAAGACAGGCAATACTGACAGTATACTAGTACATGTTGATGGGAAATCTCCTAATCAGTTTGTACTTTTTGTGACAGCACTTTTCTGTGCAATATTACAGTTTTCACACTTTCCAGATCGACAATACGTACATGCATATATACAGAACAATTCTTGTATCTGTCAGATATCAGACTTATTTGCATGGTGATCAAAGTACAGCAGTAACAGTTTGTAGTGTATGAGTGCTCACAAAGGAGAAGTCGGCATTTTATTGAATTCATGAGATTGTCTTTGTTTTCTAACATGTCTCAAATCAACCGTTGCAGTCAAATGAAATAATACCACATTAACGACAACTGAATTTCGAGGAAGATGAACATTTTTTTAATTAATATTTTCGATAGTGATTGACATTATCTTTGACGTCATCTTTGCTGTTGTTGTCACGGTTTTTCAAAAGCGCTTTGAGGCTGGTCGAGATTGTGCTTCATGAGCATGCTATTATTATCTATTATAATTATCATAATCATAATCTTTAGGACATTTGTTATAACACAAAAAATTTTGTTCATGCGGATATGATGAGCTATATAACTGCAAGCCTTGGTACTTACCATTAGACGTGTTTTGCATACTTTGTGTGGGCTTTGTGCTGATGTTGACATCTTCCCACTCATCGTCTGTGAGCAAAAGACCCACACACAAAAATAGTGAGAACCACATAAACAGAATTCGTCCCATAGCGTGGCATAAAATGTCACTCAGAAACTTCATGGACTTAAAACGTTGTCTTATTGAAACGTAGTGATGAAAGCGCTGTAGTGATCTTTCATGAATCGCTTGTTAATGTTAAAAATACATTTCATCTCTTTTTGTATGTTTTCTAATAAAGGCGGGAAAATATCCAGGGGCATTTTCAAAAACGCATCAGTCATTCTCATGAACATAAAAGACCGAGATAAGACTAATCTTTCCCAATGGTTTACATGTTAGGGTATCATTTAATCTGTGCATTACGAGTTGTATGATTTTAAGTTAATAAGTCTTGAATGATACAAACGCATTTGCATTACTTAGTTCAATTGTTCCATCAGGCGTGGAAGTATTAATTCAATGTCGTTCCTAATACAACCATCTGTCATTGTTCCACACTAATTGATGAGAGATTGGTTTGAAATACTGTGGTTATCCGAAATTAGGCAAGATTATACTGTAGGATGTATTTGCAAGTCACACCGTTGGTCTCCTTTCTGGCTTCACGGCAAGACGGAGTTGAAGTGTTCCAAACAGGGAAGTAGGTCGACCGCCCTGGTAGTCCCATACACTGCATTGTCGCACTCCCGTTCACGACGAACTCTCTGCCACAAGCGAGAGTTATCTTGGACCCGAAGCGTGTGATATTCGAGTCCCAAAGACCGTTAGGCACAATCCCCGGATGATCACAAAACCCAACGGAGACTTTCAATGAATAAAGAAGGCAGGGATTAACTTGCCATAATCAATTATATATAATCCATGTTAATATGCAATCATGATAATAATGAAGGAGAATATATCACAATATATCTTTTTTTCCTACAACATAATAATTCACTTGTTAGTCCCTTAATTGGACCGACGCGACAATGAAGTACCCGCGGATCTCAGATCAGAAAGACCAGCACATACACAAACACACACACACACACACACACACACACGCACACACTTTTATTACACGTACAAGGAAAATGTATGACTCAATTTTTCCAAGCCATGTATAGAATCACTAAGAAATATGAATAATATACTTACCCATATATTATACATGATAATTAGTCCTTGTAGTTTCTGTAATCTTAATGTATGATGCCATCCACAAAGATAATAAAAAATCAGTGATAATCAATTGATCAGTGAACTCTTGTAAAATAACAATATTAAAAGACTCATGTATTATTTACCAGAAGGTTTGGAATAACTTGTTATTTCAATTAAAAGCAAGTACGTGCAATAACAAAGTACATTTTATGCCATCAGTGTGGACAAATTTGTGCTTCTGTGATGATCATTGAAGAAGTAGCAAATACAGTAGCCATGGAAATATATATACATATATATATATATATATATATATATATATATATATTGAAGATCATTTTTGATAAGTTATAAACATTTCGAAACAATGTGGGCATTACAGATTTTAACTATCAGGACCAATTAACACCTACTATGTTGACTGATGTTTGGCTGCATTCATTTCACTCTCTGTTAAAAAAAAATACTTCTGATACTCACGGTTGAATGAATAAAATTGGTCGGATTCAAGCTGTGTCCTGAGAGGACATGTCCAATCGTGGGAAAAGCTTCCGCCAGAAAGGACGTTTGTATACACTTCCGACTGGAAACATATGCATCCCTCTTGATGCATGACAGCAACGTTATTATCTACGAGGTTTTCCAAACAGGCAGATATACACTCTTCGTCCGAATGAAGGCCAAATCCAAAGTTAGAAACGGCCTGAAATTCCTGTTGGTTATCCTTGTAGCATCCGAGAAATCCGGGTTCTACGCAGTTTCAAAATATGATGATGAAAACCAGCAAGTGCGGCTTTTATAATATCATCCTTATCATTTTTCATGCAGGTGTCAATAACTTTAGATGATTAAAATAGAGATAGAAAACATACATTCAATGGAAATAAAGAGCATATTCAATTTAAGGAACAGGGAATCATCCAACAAAGGGGATTTGTAACTGCATACTGGCATAATGATAAGGGTTTTTTCTCACAGTTTAAACAAAATCAAGTTCGTGATAATGTGTACGTAAACGTGTTTGATTATATTGCGAAATATATATATTTACATTTTTTTTTTTGGGGGGGGGGGGTGGTGGAATCATTTCTTTATTCAAGGAATTATATAACATACATAACCAGGTCAATTATTTAGATAATTGCAGGTATACATCAAAACTTACAAATCACAATTGTAAGAACATATAATACAGATGACACCCGTGAAAATAATGCGCCGATTTCAACAATATAATATTTAACACTAACAATCATTATACAATTATATCAATTCCATAAACCAAATATATATTCATACAAACATGGATAAACATTTCAAGGAGGATTAAAGATTAAGGATCTCCATGTGAGGTTTTCTTTCTCAAACAGTAACTCTGAAAATTGTGTCTCTATCTTTTCCTTCTTTTGCAACATCAACTTCAAGTGCCAATGGTACCCTACAACTCGAATCTCCGGACGTAATCCTCTGAAAGTCATGAATATTGTGATTCTTTTTTTTTCGATCTTTTCGATTTCTTTTTCAAAACACGAGCCAAAAGTGTGTTCACAAGTGAAGAGTGTGTACGCATAATTATTCATGGATTCTGTATATACCGTATGTCTTACCTCGGCATTTGAGCCTAACAGCTCTGTTTGAAGAACACTCGGTGGTTGTCGATAAGCATTCATCAAAACGTAGAGATCCTGTACATTGGTATCGAGGACAATTGAGCTATTCAATAGTTTCTTAATTTAGAGCTCACGATTTACTCAAATTAATGAAATTCTTGCGTAGAGTTTTGACTGATTTTTTAACTGATTTTTAATGATTGACAAATTGCCCTATAATGTACATCGACGTAAATATATGCATGGAATTAATCAGTTTTTAGTAGTAGCCACGAAAGAAAACATGGGCATACATACTTGCAGGATGGGCAGGATTTCAAGTTACGACCTTCTGATCACCGTACAGGCGTCTTATCCACTAGACCGCCGAGATTCCGCCCGACAGTTAATGCTGGTTGTATTCCTTATAGCATGCAGCGGGTACTGCGTATTTATTCAAATCAATGGAATTCTTGAGTCGATATTATTATTATTTTTTTTTTTTTTGGTGCGACTGATTGGCACACATCGACGTGAATATCGTGGCTACTACTAAAAACACTGATTCATTTCGTAGTTGTCAACGTTTATGTATAGGACGATCTGTCAGTCAGTTTCAAGAACTCACGATGTTACAAACAGTCAGCAAGAAATGACCCATGTAATGGAAAATTGTAATGATGTTAAGAGTAATAACCGAATAAGACGGGAATTTTAAAAGAAAACAAGTTATAACAATGAAAATAAATTGCACTATTCAACAAATATTGAGTGATGATTTTACCATGTGTTTTTAATCGAAATAATCTTGATCTTTCAGTGACTCAGAGGTATTGTACACTCGAGTACGCATCGAGTATTAATTTCATTGCCAAATTCTATAGTCACCGTTCGAACACGATAGGCGTTCAATCCTCTTCCATGCTGCTGTATGATTACTGATCAAAATCTGACCAGAGAACTCCTTTGCCGCTGGAAAGCCGAGCTCTGTGCACACCCGTTTCGCAGATGCGTTGGTAAATCCATCAAAGCAGACATAGTTGTCTGATCCGGTGACTAGAAGGCCGTCCAGGTGAGAGGGTCCGTCAACCAGCTTCACCGACGGTATTCCTTGAAGATTGATGAACAGTAGTTTCATACTCTATTGCTTCAGTTTATTGGTATAGTACTGAATGGAATGCTCCATTCAAACATGGTATGAGTATTGAACGAGCACTTATCGTATTGAATGAGCACAACGTGTTGCAGGGTATTAGAGATAACACGGAGAATGATGATCACGCGTTTTGTTACAGAAAGTCATTGAATGAAATTCTCCCTACCATGCCTACTTTGACAAATGTTTTATTTACATCAATTCATCAAAAGAGTCGTCATTGTCAATTTTTTTTTGTGTGTGTGGATATGATCAAGACCGATGAACTTTACCCCGGGGAAGCTGTGCGTGTAACCTGAAAATGCTAATCGGAAATGAAAGAACACACTAATGAATATTATAATTATATAGTGTAATAGCTGAAGACATGCCTATGGTACACAGAATGCCTATTTGTCCAGATAGAATATCAACAGAAATTCAAATTCAAATTCAAATTCAAACTTTATTTTCACTTTCTTCCTTCCACAGAATGTACAAGAAACATTATTATGAATTTGACATGCGAATCGTTGCAAATGTATATAACCAAACAGGATTAACAACATGTTCATGTCTACATGATCAGTACAATAAAGATACACACACTCTATATACACCCTGAGAAAAAAAAGTGGAGGTACCCACTCAAAAGACTAAGCTTGTAACATATGGATACCTCTGAGGGAAAGGGGGGAAATGGGGTGAAAACTTACAACTACAAAGAGTGCGGGAAACTGGGGAAGTGGGGAATAGAGAAAAAAAAGAAAGCAAAAGTATGAAAAAAAGGGAACAAAACACAGGGAAAAGAGGAAGAGAGAGAGAGAGAATCCAAAAAATTGTTGATGCATACACCAAGGGCGAAAGCCCACAGAGACAATCAGCCAAGTGTTTTCGAAAGTGACACATTGTCGAGCAGCTTTCCAGCGGAAGAGATTCAACTGTGAGGACGAGAGGACGAGAGCACGTATAAAATACTACCAGGTAGTAAAAATAATATTGGTGCCTCGAGAGAAAGCAGCCTTACAGTGAAAGAAGAGAAGATGATATCGTGCTCACAGAAATATTACAAAATTAAATACATTCAGTTACATTATAAGACTTCAAAAGAAACATTTTCAATCTCTTTTTAAAAGAATTCAATGAAGGTGCATTTTTTATATCCATAGGAAGGGAGTTCCACAATCTTGGACCTACATAAATAAAAGTCTGTTGAGCTAATAGCAAGGTTCTTAACAGAGTAACTGAAATTCATTTGACTGTCTAGTTGGGTATCTATGGTATGTCCGGTTACGCATAAACATGGAGTTAAATACAAACGGGAGGCAATTATTATTATAAGTATACATAAACTGCCCTAATTGTAATAAAAACAAATCTTTAATTTTCAGAATCTTGTTATCGAAAAACAAAGGATCTGTATGTGAATATGGAACGGTATTACAAATAATGCGAAGAGCCTTCTTTTGTAACAGTAGAATCCTATCCAATAATAATTGATGCGTGTTTCCCCATACCAAAATTCCATAATTTAAATAAGGCAATATCAAAGATGAATACAATGTTAACAACGAATGCTGAGGAATAGACAGTTTTAATCTATTAATAACACCTATGTTACGTGAAATTTTCTTGCAGACATTATCAATATGAAATTTCCAAGAAAGTTTGTTATCAACTATAACACCGAGAAACTTTATATGGGAAACACTTTTAAGACAGCGTCACCAAAACAAATGTCCATATTTAAATTATCTAAAGTGTTACTAAAAAGCATATATTTTGTTTTTTGGATATTCAAAGACAACTTATTTGCTTTTATCCACTCACATAAATTTTCTAATTCGGAATTAACTGTCTGCACAAGAATATTATTACTTTATGTGAGTAAAAAACATTTGAGTCGTCGGCAAAAAGTATGAACGATTACACATCTGACGAAGCACAAAAATCTTTAATGTAAACAATAAACAATAGTGGGCCCAATAAACTACCTTGTGGCACGCCACACTTCAGTTCTCTCATATCAGAATTATGATTGTTCAAAAATACATATTGTTTGAGATCAGTTAGATAACTCCTGAACCACTCCAAGGCCTTCCCACGTATACCATAATGAGACAACTTGTAGAGTAAGATATCATGGTTTATAGTGTCGAAGGCCTTGGAGAAGTCCAGGAAGATACCAATCAAATGTGAGCGATTGTCTAAAGCATGTGCTACTTTGTCAACAAAATTAAGCAAAGCGTGACAGGTGCTATGCTTTTCTCGGAATCCAAACTGCGAATTTGTAAAAACATCACACATCTTTAGAAAATTCATCGTTCTTTTATATATAATTTTCTCTAAAATCTTGGACAAACAGATAATAAAGAAATAGGTCTGTAATTACTAACATCTAACTTATCTCCATTCTTATATATGGGAATAACTTTAGCTGCTTTCATTTGCTCCGGAAACACACCCGTTAACATTGACAAATTAAAAATATGTGCCAAAGGATCCGCAACAGAAGATATAACACTTTTCAAAATCATATTGCTTATGTCATCATAACCGGAAATTTTTTTGTTTTTCAAACCAGATACAATATCAGTAATCTCGTACCTCGTGGTAGGGGTAAAAAATATTGAATTCATATTATATCGATTTAAAAAATCAGAGAAATGTTTATTAGTATCGAGAATTTCTTGACCAAGGTTTTCTCCGATTGTTGTAAAATATATGTTAAAAACACTTGCTATATCAACATGATTATCAATAATTTCATCATTAAATCTCATTTTCGAAATACTTAACTTTTCATTTGAAATATCCATTGCTTGTTTCAATACGTTCCATGTACTTTTCATATCACACCTATATCTCTCTAATTGTTTATGATAATATTTTTTCTTTTCAATACGTATTATCTTAGTGAGAGTATTCTTATACAAAGTATATTTAATTCGTGCTTGTTCAGGTTTTTTTTTTCATTTTAGATACATAAAACAGTTTATTTTTCCTATTTATGGAACGTAAAATGGACTTGCAAATCCATGGAAGCTTTGGAGTTGTTGTATAATTCCTCCGTTTATCCTTTCTTTTAGGAATGTGAATATCCATATGATTATCAAAAATTTCCAAAAAATTATTCAAAGCCAAATTAATGTCATCAGTATCAAACACACAATCCCAATTAACATTATCCAAGGAAGCACAAAAAGAAGACACATTTTCTTGGGTTACTTTACGCCTCAAATATCGCTGGGATGAATTATTACTAATATGGCTAAATTTAAGGTGCGTCATTATTGGAAAATGATCAGTAATATCTGAAAAGATTATCGACGAATTTGGAAGGGTTAAAACGTTACTAAAAATATTGTCAATTAGAGTGGCTGACTGACGTGAAACGCGTGTCGGTTTCGAAATAAGAGGTAAGAAAGAAAAGGATAAGAATGTCTCAAGAAATTCTCCCGAGATGTTGTCCGTTGTATGCTTTAACAAGTCAATATTGAAATCACCGAATATAAAAGAGTTTGAGTTTATGAATAAAGGGTTTGTAAGCACCTCAGTGAGATATGATAAAAAGTCTCTGTTGTTGGAATTTGGAGGTCTGTAAATAATACCTATTACAATGTTTTTATTACCGGGAACAGTAATCTCAATGAAAAGTGACTCAACAATGTCATTCATTTTGCTAAGCTCATCAAGGACAGTGCATTCAAAGCAGCAAAGACAAAGACTGTCTTACAGAAAACTTTTTGCCAGGTCTCTAGATCTGTCAACAAAGCTATGATACAAAATTAATTCATGCAAATGACTCGTTTTGTAAGTCACACTCTATTCTTACTGCATCCACTCTGCAAAGTGGCAAATGGATGCCTGAATACAAAACATTGTCCCCTTTACGCGACTTGAATTTTATAAAACCTGGGAGGATCAAGAGAAGGAGTCCAACTGTCTAACTCCCTTTGAACCCATGTCTATATATGAAGGCATTAAAGTAAAAGTCGGAGTATGTTCCAAGCTGGATAAACCTCAACCGGGTCAAGGGCAATTATCCCCTGGGCACTTACCCAGGACCCTTCCCCGACCCTAACCCAAATCCTAATCCTGAACCTAATCCTAACCCTAATCCAAACTCTAACCCTAAACCCTTACCCTAACCCTAATCTTTACTCTAACCTTATCACTAACAAGTATTAGCCAGGGGTAATTGCCTTTGGGGGTAATTGCCTTGATACTCCTCAGCCATCATTTCTCTATGGAAGCTCTTTATAAGTTTTAATGATGGTAATACCTTTTCGCCATCCCTTGGTATAAAAAATGAGCGACACACAATGGTATAAAGACCAGGGAATGCGCGAACAGAAATTGCGCAAAGATTGATGAAATAAAAATAAACATCACTCGACTGGGCACTTCCGGGCAATCACTTAACATACTACTCTATAAAGAACTGTACTTGGAGACTATGCCATATTAGTTTTATTCGTCGGAATTAAGCGGAAAAGTGATGAAATCGGTTTTCCAGGAGGTTGCACTTTCAAACACTCGTCTTTCACAACACACACAGCTTTGATCCATACTTTTGCGTATATTTCTGGACGGAATTTACTTACGTATCATACGTTTTATCATGAAGGCGAAATCTCATTTCAGTTAATGAATAATAAGCAATATATCTCCTACAATATTTTAGAGTTCGAGATGAATCTTAATTGAGATTGCTCAGAAAGATAATGGTTTCAAACCTCTGACAGGAAAGGCATAAGCATGATTTTATTCATGTGAACTGCTCTTGTGCCTCTATTCTCGGAAACTTACAGCTGCTTTAATAACTATTAGCCAGGTGGAAATCCAACCTCCTTAGTAAAACATTGAAATAAACTGTTTCAAAGTCGTGAACACAGGCTGCTAACGTGGATTAAGATTGAATAATATCTATATTGCAAGCAATTCATGAGAAATATTATTCTCTCTACAATAGTTTTCACTGAAGTAGGCACAGATACTATAAATGCATAAAGTCAAAATTTGTTTAGTTCACGTAGCCACCAAGGAAGAACTTCACAAAAGGAAATAGCCACTGCTATATATGACGGTCTTTGGTGAGTGAAAGTTCAATGTCACACACACACACACACACACACACAAGAGAGAAAGATCACGTTCCAAGAAAAGAATAAGAGAAAAGAGAAAGTAATTTGCGACAGTAGTAAAAATCATATACAGATTATATAGATATTCATATTTATATACTCATGCAAATAACGCTATAACAATATACAGTACTTACCCCCGTAACAAGTTACGTTGATCTTGAATTTAACTGGGTAGGTATATATACCGTAACAATAGCTTCACTCGATGGGTAAGAGATAAAGTGGAGGAAGGCTGGTTTTGACCGAGAATTAGGACAGAAGTCTTCGTGTTTGACATTTCATCGATCATGTTGAATGCCGTGAATCTATTGTTAATGGACTCCAAGGTAGAGACAATTCGCCGTCCAAGAGGTGCCCGTAGAACCCAGCTATTACCGTTTTTAACGCAGCTTCTGTCACACCATATCTCATGTTCCAGCGGCTTTCCCGAACAGTTAAAAGTAAATTCAGCTGGAGATTAAAAAACAACAACGCAATGATAAACAGATCTTGTGGTATTTTGTTTTGTAAAAAAAAAAAGAGAGAGAGAAAAGCACTATGAAAATATTTATAGGAATACGGATATTCAGCAAAAGCTTTAAAAACAATCTAACCTACGTTCTATTTCTAGTGGTTCTTTCGTCTTTTTAGATGTCAAAAGACAAAAATGTTGTAGACTTTAACCAGTGTATCTCAATGAAAATTGTAGTGCTTTTAGTACTTTTGAAAGTCTGAATAAAATGTTAGGTATACATACCTGTCGTTTGTAAGTCTAGCGCTGAAGAATTCACGAAAGGACAGCAAAAGATGAAACAGGCAAACCAAAACCAACCGGACTGCATTCTTCCTTCCATTGCGAGAAAAGCAATATGGAAAAACGATATCTGACTATGGTAATTCTCAGAAGAATGCCCACGCCGAGGAAGTCTAATTTACTGCATAATGAAGGTATACAATATATTTGTTGTTCTATTATCCTTCCCTTTGTTGTAAAATGTAGAATTGAGCAGTGTCCACTTCTGCTTATTTGTGCCTGCTGATGTCATTCAAAAAGTAGAATCAGATTTGCTCACGTGAGACTGCGCAACTGCACGACCACTCCCTGCGTTTACCCTTTCGAAGTTGAATTGTGATATCTCTTCATGTTTCCAAGGCCTTCAAGGAAGTAGTGCATTAATAAATGCAGTAACCACTTGAAAATGTCAATCAGATGTTCTCTTTTCATTACAACAGAAACTCCGTCCCTCGATAGATATGATTAGTTTCATTACTTTTGTTTCTGCAATTTTTTCTGCTTTATAGGGTAATAATGGCTCATGTCCTTTAACAATCTGCATGCCTGATATCTACACTCTTCACTGCGTGTGATTCAAATCATCGTGCCAGATGTTAGTTTTGAACATCAAAGTAATTTATGTAGGATGTTATGATCAGCATAACTTGGAGATGCTTGGGGTGGTTAGAACGTTAAGATGATCTTCTTCCGACCTTCTCTCAAGGCATCTTGAAGAAAGAATGGCATTTTTAAACATTTTTAGCCCCTGTATGAAACTCAAAACTGTTAGGCAAGTGTGATTTAAAAACAATAAGTATTAATACAGTTGTTGATTTGAGATCATCCCAAGAGAATGACACGCACGAGTCATACGGCCCACGAGTTAAGCATTGAAAGAAAGTCCACGGGTCATACAGCCCATGAGCTCGACACGAGGCAAATAATGCCCATGAGTCCGACACTAGGCAAAAAGGCCCACGAGACAATAAAGTGAATATTAAAATTTGGCACAGATTTATACTTTTTGTTTATGCTAGAATGTAAAATTCATACGATGTCTGCGGTAATGCAAGCACTTTTGGATGAATTCGGGAAAAATCAGCGAAGGTTTTTCTGACGTCAAACAGTAGCAAGGCCAGCGAATGCTGACAATGACCTTTGGCGAAGTGTTCGGGGTGGGTAAGTGCCTGAGAGACATGGAATTTTACCTTCTATTTGAAGATTATTTGGTTACTGTTGATGTTTTAAAAGCAGATCATTCAAAATGAAAGATTTACTTTGCAAACGTTAGATTCATTTTGCACTGGCATGGCATTTATCCGGATAGATACCAATTAAACGCTCACCAAGGAAAACAGTTACACCTTTGAGACCGGGCGTTTTCTTCTATTGCTCCTCGCCTATGGAACTTCATCCCATATTTTTTTTTCCGTGAAATTGACATGGTAAAGCACTTCAAAACCTCCCTCAAGACTCAATTTTGTTTAACCAGGCATTTAATTGCTAACTTTCTGCAGGAGTCTGCGCCTTTGAATGTTTCTACAACAGATATTTGACACTATACAAAATCATCATCATCATCAGTCTGTGCATTATCTATAGGACGTAGTCTGCTCTTGCTTGCTGATTCCATTCAGTGACGTCACAAATATCAGGCGTATTTTGCGAGAATCTTTAGGTTTTCGAAATAGACAGGAGAATGGTATTCTCGTCGATTTATGTTATCTTTTCCGTGAGGTCGGGAATTGTAATAACTGGAGCAGGCTTTAAAACTCTATTTGCAATTTCACGAAATGTTATTCATGTTTAATATCTTTGAATGGGGGGGGGGGGGGGGGGTTAAGCCCCGTGATGTAATGAGTGTCGAACTCGTGGGCCTTGTTTATTCAGTGTTGGACTCGTGGACTGTTTTTGCCTAGTGTTGATTCATCGGCCTTATTTGCCTCGTGTAGTGTCAAGTTCATGGGCAGCATGGCTCGTTAGGTCTATGACTCGTGGGCTGTACGACTCGTGGGTGTCGAACTCGTGACGTGCACCCGTGAATTTTCCTTTCCTTTGCAGAAAGCCTTATCATCTATCAATCCAAAGAACGAATCCATTTCCTCCTTTTTTCTGTTTGACATGAATTTGTGATATTTGTTATTATTTCAAGAATAACTCTACCTTTCAATCTTATGAATCAAAAGAATAAACGTTCATTTAAAGTATACAAAGCGGGGTCTCTGTTTTTCGGTCCGTTCTTTTCTTTCCCATCATCTAGAAACCCAATGTCTCTGTTTTAAGTTTTTGGTCATAAAATACTAACATCGACTAAACTAAATATGTATAAAGATGTATAGTCACTATCAATTAAAAAACAACAGAATATCACGACTTAATTTCGGTTAACCTAAAAGTGGCGATGAATGAGTCATTGTGGAAAAGTGCAAATCCGGAAGCGGTTTACCACTGCAGGGACTTTTAAACTGAAGAAAACTATCATTCAGCAAAACTTTCTGTCAGGAAAATCATTGTACAATCAAACTTATCTTTTACGTGGCCACTAAGACCAGGCGTCCACTAGGGCGCGGACAAGACGTGGAAAGCAAATTTGTTAATTCCACACTCATTCGGCAACCAAAAGTGGAAGTAGCACTCTTCGCTCCGAGTAAACTTTGTTTTTTGTTGCGTTCTTTTCAGAAATCATTTTCATTTGAGGGATTTTTAATAGTTGCTCTATACAGTGCATCGTTTTGTTCGCTTTAAATGTGACCGCCCAACTCAAAATCCACAAAAGTGGAACTAAGTCAAAATCTTATACTGTGTGTGTATATATATCTATATATCTATATATATATATATATACATATATATATATATATATATATATATATATATATATATATCTATATATATATATATACATAAATATATATATATATATATAGCAATGATAATGTCACAACAGAGGAATACATTAAATGCCAATCTTGATTTTAATTCAAAATCCGAATTTTCGGGGGTCCTCCCCCTTCGTCAGGGATGACAGTGCGAATGAATTTTCACCCACCCGAAAATTCGGATTTTTAATTAAAATCAAGATTGGCATTTAATGCATTCCTCTGTTGTGACATTATTATTGCTATTTCTAGTACTCCCAATACGCGGAGCAACTACAATATACATATTGTAAATCTAAAAATTCTTGATGTTATCGCAGTTGTTTAGTTTTCTCGTAAGTTTTTTTTTTTCTCAAGGGCATGGTTCTTTCTTATATCTAAGTTTACATATATTTGTATATACAGGGTTAGACTAACTTTTTTTCCCTCTCTCTCTCTCTCTCTGGTGTCCTACACGTAGGAATAAAAACACATTCACGCACGAAACGTAGACTGTGCTATACAATAATTATAATTATCAGAAGATAGTTTGTTTTTTATTTTGCATATAAGCCCCTGCTTTTCTTCTTACAATTTTTAATTGCACTAGCTGTTATCACAATTACATACGCATAAATGGTATCTTATGCATTCTGTTCCATGTAGGTAAGCGTAATTGAAACTTAACTCTCTTTCCACTCCTTCAGAGACAGCTGAAAAGCTTTGTGGACAACGCATTTTTTCCTTGAAAAGAGAAATAATCCTCACGGACGCAAATTCACCGCACAAAGGCAATAAACAACTGCCTTAATTGATTGTTTGCTATGATAACCAATAATAATGTGATGTTAATGTTAAGTGCATCTATTTTTACATAGGAAATTAGCCTACAAATGTCCATTAAGATTACTTGCGATTCTTGAGTTCAACTGACCTCCTCTATCTTATATCTCACGCAAATGTGGACAACCAAGCAAATGATGAAAGATTCGTCACGTATATTTCTGATTCGTCACCATGTTGCAGATATTTAAACAAGCACATTTCAAATAGGTGATTTAGATGACACACAAACTGTAACTTCGGAAACCATTCATTCAAAATCTGTACTTCGACATGTCATACCTGTGTTAGTTCCAAAGTCGTTCGGTATTTGAGCAGCATTATTACCTTTTCTATTTCATTTGCTAGAATGCTAACTATCATATCATATGCTAAAATGTAGCAAAATTTTCATGTCATTTCTATTGAAACTGCGTATATGTTATTTACAATTTCTTTACCGTTCTTGTGATGGGTTTGGGTAATGAATGGTACAAAATTTTTACCATCGACAAAACTCCAGAACTGATCAACTCTGTCATGACTCTTTCAGAAAATATACCAAATTCAATTCAATTCAATTCAATTCATTTTATTTTCATACTTCTCATTTATGAACATTACAACAGAAACCAGACAAGTTCTTTTACCTTGTGAACAATGTGCAGAAAACAAACAATATACATGGTGATAACACAGTAATTACATGTAATGATAACTGGTCAAAATCGAAATCGAAATGGGGTTGATCAAAGAGAAGTATGACGGGACCTACATGAAAGCTAGCTTGTTTGGCTGTAAGCCCCGAGTAATCAGTGTTTGTGTAAAAGAAACGGAGAACGGATAGAAGATAAGACCAGAATGATGATGTAAGGTTGCCAAATTTTATGTAATAAAAAGAAGAAGAAAAAGAAGAAGAAGAAAAACAAACAAACTATACGTTAATATGAACTTACTGTGACCGAGCCATCATTATTTTACAGCCTACTTTGGTATATATACTATAAACTATTTTTGCATTAAAACTTTCACCAGGATATGATCAGTAAGACACAAAAAGTAACATGTACAACTATTAAGCCATTTGGTGCCTGCCGTCAAGCTCTGCATAGAAGGTTAAAGAGGGGTAGAGGGAAAGAGGAAGAGAGGGAAACGAAGTAGAATGTGGAATTGCTAATGATGAATTCAGAGAGCCCGATGACAAGACCCTAAATGGATCTGCAACGTGTTGACAAAATGTTTGATTGGACAATAACATACCACAGTATTACATAAGACATTACGACTGTTCAGTATCTGCAAAATATGCACTCAATAAAAACTCTTTTAATTTACGTTTAAAGGAATATAAAGACGAGCAGCTTGTTACTTCGGGGGAGAGGTCATTCCAGTATCTAGGGCCCGTATACATTATCGTTTTTTTTAGCGAAAATTGTTCCGAGTACGTGGAAGGTGAAATGCGTCACTTTGGCGGGTAGGATAATTATGAATCAAATAGTTTTTTCTGAACATGCTAGTAAAAACATCCGGTAACTCGTTGGCAGAAAATTTGTACATAAATATGCCGACGTTGTAACTGAACAGATCTGATATTTTCAGTATTTTATTTTTCAAAAATAAATCATTCGTGTGGGACAAATATCCGACATGGTTGATATTTCTGATGGCACGTTTTTGAATACGGAAGAGTATATCAAGAAGATTTCTAGTTGCATTCCCCCACACAAGAATACCATAATTAAGGTACGGAGTAATCAAAGTAGAATAAAGATTAAGCAGAATTTGACTTGGAAAAACACTCTTAAGTTTATTAAGAACACCCGTATTTTTAGAAAGAATATTACTTAAATAACTAACGTGGGATTTCCAAGATAAATCACTATCAATAAAAAGCCCTAAAAATTTTATACTACTGACTTGATTTAATTCAATTTCATTAAACTTAATATGAAAATGAAGGGTTTTAAGACTATTGCTAAAAAGCATACAATGAGTTTTATCAATATTAAGTGACAATTTGTTGGCGTATATCCAAGATTGCACAGAGTTAAGTTCTTTATTCACTGTGTTAACAAGAGTATAAGGATCTCTGTGTGTAAAAAACAGATTGGAGTCGTCAGCAAAACATATAAAGGAAAGAATTGGCGAGGAACTAGGAAGATCGTTAATGTACAAAATGAACAATAGTGGGCCTAGTAAGGAGCCCTGTGGAACACCACATGAAATTAACTTTAACTGAGAATCACGGCCATTTATACTCACAAATTGTTTTCTGTTTGATAAATAATCTCGAAACCAGTCCAAAGCCTTCCCACGTATACCATAATGTCGTAGCTTGTAAATCAAAATATCGTGGTCAATTGTGTCGAAGGCCTTCGAAAAATCAAGAAAAACTCCAATAGTGTGGGAGACATCATCTATAGCATGAGCAACTTTATGGATAAAAGTGAGTAAGGCATGGGTCGTACTGTGGTTTTTCCTAAAACCAAACTGGGAGTTACAAAAAACTTCACACTTTTCGAGAAATTTGTGTGTGCGCGTATATACCAACCTTTCAAGAAGTTTTGAAAATGAAGTTAACAAAGATATAGGGCGATAATTTGTCACAGATTCTTTTTGTCCTTTTTTAAAAATTGGTACTACTTTAGCTATTTTCATTTTTTGTGGAACTATGCCAGTAGATAACGATAAATTAAAAATGTGTGTTAATGGTATAACTATTTCATTAATGATGTTTTTAAGGAGAAAATTGGTGATTCCATCACATCCAGAGCTTTTCTTAGTGTTCAAGTTTTGCACGATATCTTTGATTTCTTCTTCAATGACAGGTTCAAAAAAAAAAGAGACTGCTGATTCTGGTCTTTTAGAAAGTAATAAAAATCAGTATTTGAATGCGGAATACTGCTGGCAAGATTAGGTCCTATGCTTACAAAGTATTCATTGAATACTTCTGCCACATCAGCTTCATCTTCAATGTACTTATCATTATTAATAATATGCCTAGGTGGTTCGATGTTATTTTTAGTGTTCAGCGCTTCATTTATCACCTTCCACGTACTCTTGATGTCATTTTTATGCTTGATAAATTGCTTTGAAAAATACATTCGTTTGGCTAAACGTATGGATGATGTAAGAACGTTGCGATAATGCACATACCGAGACCGAGTTCGACTGTTAGGATCACTTCGGTATTTGTAGAAAAGAGCATTTTTACGGTTAATAGACCTCAGGAGAGATTTCGTAATCCATGGTTTCTTTGGAACCTTTTTACGGTTTGAACGAGTAAATGGCTTAATAGTCCGGCAGCCGAGGGGGCTAAGTACTTTTTCTCTGATATAGTTTTTTTTTTTGTTGTTGTTGTTGATTATTCATCTTTGGGGTCTCAACAATGATATTCAGGTGGGTGTGGAGCTCTCACCCTTGGGCAATTTTAATTATTCAAAATGGCGTCCAAAATGGCCACCATGAAGCCTTAAAGCCAGAAAAATGTCACTGAAACACTAGTATTTCAATTAGAACACTTATCTAAAATAGTAATATTAGTATAATGTCTTTAGTTGAGCAGAGTGTGGTTGCCATGGTAACCATCAAATAATTGGAACAAACCTCAAAACAAAGTTAGAAAAGTATGCAAAATACACAAAAATGCTTGTTATTTGTGCGACGTGCACAAAATATCAATTACCTGAATACCCCTTACAAAGAAAGTCTTAATGAAGTAACCATTAATCTAGCTTTTATTTATATTTATAGTTGCCATAGCAACCTAGACTTGAATATAATTGTGAATAAGTGCCGAAGGATTGAACTGCAGTATAGCAATGATGTGAAAATGTGACATATCATATTTCAGGTCTTTACTCCACACATGCCTATATCGGTTACACATACCGGTACCTCCCTCTGTTATATGAAGTTGATATGCCCTGGTTGCCATGGTAACTGCTCAATGTCACTTTCAAGGACAATCCCATACTAGTAACATGCATACATTGCAACAAAATTGTTTGACACTATTAAAGTTAGATGGCAAGAGACTAACATCTTTGTGTAATACTTATTGGTGGATAAACCGACTGTTAGCAGGGATGTGCATGGTTTCATTTGTTTCCAAGTTGTAATATAAATAAAATCATTACAATGTGAAATAATTTCATGGTTTTGTCAAATTATTTGAACATACATTGCAATATTACAACCTGCATAAATGTCCTCAAAATCGTTCATTAAGTGTTATGTGAAAACAACATTTCAAAATGAGACTTCCTATGTGGTACAAGGTGAAGGCTATAATGAAATAACTTTCACATTCATGACATTGACATCGATACATACATTGTTCGTAATAAACTACAATCCTTGAGAATGAAATAATCCAGTTTGTTTCATGATTTTTGTTAATTATCTTACTGTACTTGCCTGTAGTTTTTATTCATGAGTCATGCATATTAATTTAACCGAAGTTGATATTATACAAGTGTAGAAGGCAAAAACACTCTGAAAAAGAAAATATATGTTTGTTGTAATTTTCTGTAAAAAAATAACATATTATGACTTACTTTTCTTGTTTCATTTCTGTAGTACATGTAGGTTTCTAAATTAGGTCATGTTAGTTTTTAAGATTCAGGTTTGTAGCTTATTCTTACTTTGCTTGATCATGCGAGGGATTATAGTATCTAAGACATAGGGAGGGATGAGCAAACTTAAAGAATCTTAAATATCTTACTTGATTCTCACCCTATTCTTCCTTACCACTCTCTCTCTGTTCCCTTCTCTACCGTCTCCACTTGTACAACTTCAACTTCCAACCCATTACTATCCTCCGCTCTTCACTTTTGCCCTCCTTACTATTCCCATGTGTCGCTTGCCTCTTCAATACTCCTCTTTCTAGTCTCTTCTGCCAAGCAACGATGTGGTTACGTACACATGTTGTCACCGCAAACCTTTCTCCCTCAAACATGAAGAAGTTCCATTGCAAAATATCATTACGCAAAACTTTACTTTTCACTGTAATACACAGAGCCGACGCAAACAAGGGGTGAGGGCTTTTTTTGGGGGGGGGGGCATAATACATAGGAATATATAGGGTCTTACCACTAGGATCCCTACACTTTTTTATATTTAAGAGGCACAAGAAAAGTGGGATAGGCCCCCCTCTCCTTTTTTTTTCTTGTCAGCTGATTCAGCCTATTAACCCCGGAAGTAGCATCAGAAAAAAATAGTTAAGCCCTCTTCCCCCTTTGCTTGTCAGTAAAACCCAGAAATGGCACCAGAAATATAAACTGGGCCGCCTCACTTTTAAAACATAGCGCCAGCCCCGATATGAGTGGTTCTGATAGGGGATGTTTAAGAATAAAGTGCATTATGAGTGTTTTAACTTCTTAAATTTTCATATCTTTCTATGCTTGAATTTAGGATAAAACCGATTTTGTTAGCTAAGATTTATTTCTGGCTACTTGTAAGCCGATTTTTAATCTTATCTTTATGGTTTGACATCGTGGTTTAAGTCTCAAACAAGTAGCACATGTCTTCTAAAGGTGGTCCAACTCTCCTCAAGACATGGCTCAACTCTCCTTACACTGCAGAGTGTTAACATTTATTTTTCTGCAGAAAGTTTTTTTAACTTAGGCAATGACCTAGAACAGTACATGTATAAGAAATTTTCATAGCTACAAGACAGGTTTATAGTTGTACTTCAATTTAGTAACAGACACTTGTTGTGAGCAAGGATTGATTAGGAAACATATCCAAAAATAGAAAAAGTAGCTCAATTCTCCTGCATCTCCTCTACTTGATATCATAAAATTTTCTTTAATGTATAGAATTTGATGATGTTTCAAGACATCGTAGGCAATTATCTCTTCAGATGATACTCTCATGGTAACATGTATAACACCAAGAAAAAGGCAAGTTCCCATGGCAACGATGTAGTCAGTTTCGTTTACGGATTGATAAGCTTCCTATATACACAGGTTACTCATATACATTCTGAGATATCCCAGGACTATACATTCGTATGTTAAATATCATGTCTGCAACCAGCCAAAGAGCAAGTATCCATGGCAACCATCTACTCAGGTCCTTTAAGTAAAATAGTTTCTATGATTTTGTGCCAAACATTCAGGTCACCATGTCCCTCATGCAACAATCACAAACACAAACCCGATTCCATATCATTTTGTATTTATATTGTGCATTTTAGGGATTTTAAGCTAATTATTCAATGTTTACCATAGCAACTGTCTTGCAACAAATGTAAAAAAAAATGTCTTATTTTAGTTGTTGGACCTTTGGACAAATGCTCCAACCCAACCATTGGTATAGTAGCACTTAAAACACATGATTACATACATTTTCCTAGTTTGAGGGCTGTGTGGCGGCCATGTTGGACGCCATTTTGAATAATCAAAATTGCCCAAGGGTAAGAGCTCCACACCCACCTGAATATCATTGAAGAGACCACAAAGATGAATAATCAACAGAGAAAAAAACTATATCAGAGAAAAAGTACTTCGGCCAAAAAATGACTTTTGGCTGCCGGACTATAACGGGTATAATGGAATTGAATGCGGATGATAATATTTGTGAAAAGTGTTCAAAAGCTAAATTTGCATCGCTTTGGTTATTAACAATTGACCAATTAACGGATCCTAGTCTCTCCCTAAGTCTATTAAGATTAGTTTCTGACATTTCTCGAAAACCAGAATTGGGCGAATAAAAAGAGGCATTACTTATGTTAACATTGGGCAGAACAGCGAAAATCGGAAAATGATCGGATACATCAGACACTATTACACCAAACGTGATATTGGAAAAAGAACTATTAAGAAAGATGTTGTCAATTAGAGTTTCTGTGACATCTGAAATTCGAGTGGGCTTCTTTATAAGAGGTGAAAAGGACTCGGATAACATCACATTGAGGAAATCTTGGCATGCGGAGTTGGTATGACAGTCTAAAAGGTTGAAATTGAAGTCACCCATGATAAAACAACTTTTATTCTCCAAATATTTATCAGCTAAAAGTACGGATAAAGATTCAATAAATTCAGTGGGGCTTGTATTTGGAGGTCTGTATATTTCACCGACAACAATACTTTTTCTATTTGGAACCCTAATTTCAATGAAAATACTCTCAATAACTTCAGACATTAAATTGAATTCGTCTAAGAGTTCATAATTCAAATTCTGAGTGACGTAAAGCCCAACTCCGCCGCCTTTTTTACCTGCCCTGTTTTTTGTCAAAAGTGTGAAGCCATCAATGGTAAATAGCGAAGAAGGTGATGTTTCATTTAACCAGGTTTCACTGATTCCGATAACCTGACTATCAAATTTAACTTGATTCACGAACATATTGAATTGATCAAAGTTTTTGTTAATACTCCTTATGTTAAAGTGCGAAATAAAAAATTGGTTTGGATTAGAATGGGATAATGAAATTATGTCGTCTTCAATGTGGTATTCTGTGGGTGGTATTTGAGGACTGGTGTCGTTTACATCAGAATCAAGTATCAGTTCGTGAGCTTGTGAGTTCAAAAAAACTAATTATATCAGGGTTATTACCCTCTTCGCTATTTGTGGCATGTACGGGTACATCCTCTTTGTCTTGTGCATAAGCAGACATAACAACAATTCCATTATTCATATCATTCACACTATTTGACTCAGCCATTGTGAAAAAGTTTCAGAACAGTGGGTATATTGCGTAAACTTGTTGACACAAAACTCTGCTTTTGAACTTGTTTGCTGCTTGCTGTTTAGAGAGAAGACGACATTCACCTGGCTGAGTTATATAATATGCTCGAGTAGCTGGCAAAGGAATGTCTGTAAACAAAACATGAGCAAGCATTATGCGTAAACCAAGCTTGAAGTACGAGTACAATTTTTGTCTTGAGGTAGGGATTTCACGGGATGATTTACAAAGAAAAATACCTGTGTTTGTCAGTACAAGCAGCAAGAAGACTGTGTAAAAAGCAGGGAGAGACACTGGGATGACTATTTTCCCCTTTGAAGAAATGTGACACATTTGAGTAGCTACGTACGTACAGACATTGACAGCAAAAATGTCGGTTGTACGGTTACAACCAGAAAATAAGAAACACTTGAAACATGTTAACAGCTTGTGTTCACTGGGTGTGGAATAATGACAGGGGGTGTGAATTTGGCTACTGGAGTATCTGCATACCAGAAAAAAAAGGGACAAGTTCATGTGGTCACAAATAAGAATTGTGTCGATACATTTTGTGCTATTATCATAGGCATTTAAAAGTGCACACTTGGCACACATATAAAAGAAATTAAAAATCTTTGTGGAGCTTGCGTTTGGCATTTCAACATAGATATACCTTCTGTAAAAAACAGAAGGAATAAATGACGTTGAACATAATGTGCATAGATCAAAACTTACTATATCAAACAAGGTAAACGCAACTGTCTCAACCTTTGAGAACAGAAGCAGGAATACCATTAACACGAGAACGGAATTATACATTTCTTTAACCGATTCCAATAGAGACAATTTGTGGTCACCCCTCCCTCCTATACATGTGAACAGAATGACGAGCAGAGGTGACATTTTCTTTTTTCCTCTTGTCAACCCTTTTCTATTGTAAACAAGGAAAAAAGTATCATTATGATACAGATTCTGAATTACATATTAGTGGTACAATGTACCCAATGTCATCACTTGTTGGTTGCTGTTGGAGAAAAAAAAAACAACAACAGCAATAAAGTTGGAGGTATGTATCAAAATCATTCATATTGGGTTTATTATAACCTGCAGTTGAATGCAACAAGATTCATGTCAAGCCATTTACGTACATACCAATGCACAATCCGTGAAATTGTGTAGAAAAACAAATATTACATTATTTCACAGCATTAGGCGAGTCGTTGAACATAATTTGATAAGGGTAAAATAAATGACAATTATCCGGTTTAACGACTGCCTTGGTAATAAGACAACAGTGGGCTACAGCATAAAACACACTGCTCAAGTATTGTTGCAAACTGATTGTAATGGTGTGGATACGTATTTCGAACTGAGTATGATTAAGGTGTGAAATACGAATTACCTACGAGACCTATTAAGGGCGACGTTCGTTCGTGTCAAAATCAATTAAAATTACATATTTCAGATGGACTTTGCTAATGTGAAACGATTTTACTGGGAAGCATACTATGGACGACGTCCGTTCATGTCCAAACCAGTTGTGAATTACAAATCAAATTTGGTTAACAAGCTGGTTGGAAAACGTACTGTTCGTACGTAACAAAATCGACTAGTTTGGTATACACAGCATTTAAATACAGAGTCACAGGCTGCATCAGCACCTTTCAGACCAAGTTCATTCTTCTCGCAAAAGTGATAACAATGTAAATCAGTATCAAAGTTCAGTTGTGTAGTAAATGAGGTTTAGAAGGGCACGTACATTTTATGTGGACTTCTTCAAAATAAATGTGGAATGGTGAACTAACCAGATAAGTTGCGCTAAGAGTTTGCGATAGGGGATTCGTCGCTTACCGTAAACGCTGTAGTTTTGTGCTGATAAATCCTTGGGTCACACGGAGATGTTTAGAGGGAAAAAGCAGAAAACTAACGAACGCAGTAAATGACTTAGCCGAAGATTGCAATGAAGATTTAATCTTTGTATTGGTTCCACACTGCTGTGCCTCTTTCCTTCCAGTAGAGCAGCACTCTGGTACCAGCCACTGATATTTTGGTGGAAACATTTCTTTCCTTCCTCATGTTGTACGCGATTTTCGCGAGGGAACTTCTCGTAGCTTTAAGGGCGGGTGGGAGATCCGTGCGAACGGTTATTCTGCGGGTTTCCTGCGGGTCAGTGGCAGCTGAGGCGTTGGCTGACCGTGGCTGGCGCTGGCGTTGGCGCTCATCAAACGCAGCGAGGACTTTATTTCTGTCCTTCATGTAGACAAATTTTGCGATGATGACGCGAGGGGCTGGGGCTTGGGGAGAGCCCTCGTTGGGTTGGGTGGGTGCATTGCGTCGGGGAAGTCGATGCGCATTGACCAGGGCGATGGTGGCGGCTTCGTCGTGGCTCAACCCTAGGTAGACAAAGGTATCTCTAAGCAGATTCTCCACGTTTTCGTCGGGGGTTTCCTTTATTCCGTAGAACAGTAGGTTCATGCGACGACAATAGATTTCCATCAATGTCAAACTGTCCTGAAGCCTAGAGATTTCTTCCGCCGTTTTTTTTCTCTACCTCTGGAAGCCTTTTTTTCTCAAGTTCGTCGAGCCTGGCGGAGTTCATCGATGTAGAGTCTTCCAGTTCAGAAAGTTTTTTATTGATAGTGCCAATCTCCTGTGAGAGTGCATCAAGCTTAGCACACACAGTTGATGATGAGCTAGTTATGCTTCGCTGAATATCTGCTAGCGTTGGCTCGGTAGGTTCGGCATTACCGCTGTCTTGGGGTCGCTGGCTCACCTCTCCCCGGGCATGTTGGGTAGTGGGCACTCTATCCTTGCTGGTTTGTCGCGTAGTGCGGCTCGCCATTTTTGCAATACAGCACCTTGAGAACGATGAAACTGTTCAAATTTGGGAATTTTCAGCTTTCCTTGGAAACTTCGTTTCAACGAGAGTCAACAGTTTTTGATAGACTATCAAAATGAGAAAAACATAGGGTTAAGCGGTACAGCTTCGTCAGGGATTTGGGTAAGAAGAAATGGGGCGGTGGCCACTATCGGAGAGAGTTAGCGATCCACGTCTCCATCGGTGTCTGCGTGCTGACACCAAGACTGACTATATAGGTTGAATTATGTCGATCACCTATTTTGAGTCCTCACGTAAAGTTGGAAGTGACAACTTTGTGTTGATTTTGTGATTTTTATGCTAAAATATAGGAAAACGTTCATGTCATTTCTGTTTGAACTGTGCATATACAGTCCGACCTCTCTATCCGGACATGTAGGGACCTGAGCTAATGCGGATAAGGGATTTGATACTCAATGTTTAATACGCGCAGCTGCCGACGAACGATCGCCTGTACCGTGCCTTGATTTAATGATAAATTTTTCTGTCCATGTTCCTACGGTGATTTGGGGGGGGGGGTAGTAAATGTCCGAATGCATGTTAGAAGAAAATTAGATGTAAATGTATCTTCATTATATTGAGAATAATATTTAATTCATGTGGGTTCGTCTAGGAATTTTGTTTGAGTTTGAAATTCCCCTTTTCCCCGTAATTATTAGATTAAAAAAAAAATCACGCCGAGATCGCATCCGGATAAAGGGAGGCCGGATAGGAGAGGTCGGACTGTATGTAATTGACGATTTCTTTGCCGTTCTGTACATAGGATTATGGTAATGATGGGCACAAACTTTTCATCATTGAAAAGCACTCCAGAAGCTTATTAATTCTTTTATTACGGAACATATATCAGTTAAAAACATTACACATATCAATATAGAAAAACAACCATCATACATACAAGCGTGTCCATCGTTACGATACCACGAGATAACATTTCACTCCAGTCCAGTGATGAAGACAATACCGTGAGTGAATGGAATTCTTTAAAATCATACCCTATTCTTTTGGTCACACGTTATAATTGTTACGGTTTTAGCATCACATATATGTATCAATTTAACATGAGTTTGATATTCTGTCAAGTTCATATGTTATCTATGTAATCATGAAATACATGCTTTAGTAATGGATTCATTCTGATCTCACTGCGACAATTTGGTTATCAAGTATGAGAACTTGTAAGTTTATTACACACGGATGCATGCATTTTTCCTTGTATATGGTGACTACATCAACTTCAATTTCTGTCTTGCTCGTGTCACCCATCACCTTGTAACAGATTACTATAGTGACAATATAGTCTCCAAACTGCGTTTCATTTAAAATTATTACAGACCTGTCATGTACAGCTCTTCAGTTTGTTTGTTTGTGTGTTTGTTTGTTTGTTTGGTTTTGTTTGTTTGTTTATTTTTTTTTTTGGGGGGGGGGTTGTCAGTTGAGCTGATAATACGCCGTAATCTTTGTACATGTACACGGATGTAAGCACAGTTATTACCATGGCTTAATCCTTGAAGGCATGAAATCTTAGAGGAAAAAGGAAAAATGTTAATAATAAGCTACTTGGTTGAATTTATACACTATATTACATCATCAAACTTTAAGGTATCCAGCAACACTATAATGATACATCAAAAAAAAAATTAATCGCTATCTGAATCATTTTGTTTCTTTTGCAATTTTGTCTATTACTTTACTATAACATGTCGTTCATATACTTAATTTGCATATTGATTTTAGCAATAAAGTGAAAGATTTCAAAATAACGGTCACAAGTATATTATACTTCCTAAGAACTTGATGATATGTGCTGTTTCGGTATATACATTCTGTGAGAACTCATAGTGTCCTCTTTCAAATAGCCACCTACATATTAGTGTAGTTCATATAGATTTCTTCCTGCATCGTTGGCTCTGACTCAACCCTAGAAGCTCCTCGTGTTTTATCCACCTGTGCATACAGCTCCTCACACGGCGGCGGTTGTACGATTGAAATGTTACCTACTGTTTTGTTCACCGTCGCGTACATGTCCTCTCGGGTTTGGGATCTTGACGTAAAACTCTCCGGGTTCTGAATCTCAGTGTCGTGACAACCATTGAAGCTGTCCCCTTCTATCATCTTAGGACGAAGATCATTGGCGAAGTCTTTTCCAGGATTCAACAGACTATAATCTCCAGAGTCGAAAGCTTCAGGACATCGTGGTTGCTTGTTGGTATCAATGTCACTCTGTTGCTCCGGATTCAGTTGATAGTAGAAGACGTCTTCAGAAGGCATGGCTTTTATGGCATCCTTGCTGGAACAGGGCTTGCTATATTTTCTGTCAGGGTAGATCTTATGCTGTGAAGTTTGACCAATAGGTGACAGACCAGGGTTGCGACTTCCTGTTCTGTCGTCAGGGAAAGCATGATTGAGGCGATCGTATTCGCTTTCTGTAGGCATTTCGGATGAATCGTGAAATAACGTCAGTGAATTGTAATAACTGTCATCAAACAAGCACGCTTTACCAGTGGATCTAATGGCACCATTCATCCTCCCGTCCAATTTACAAAGGTCTACAGCCTGGTAGTCATTATCATCTCCATAAGCACACGCTGGTTGGTCCAGCGATGTCTCCTGCAGGCCACAATATTCATTATCAGAAGGAATATTCATTGAGGTCAAAGAAGTGCCGACGCGGGTTTCTATGTTACTTTCTCCATGAACTGTACAAGGGAAGCCACGATTTATGTTGATAAAGGTAGAAAGCCCCTCGTCTATCTCTTCAGCATCCTGGTAGATGTGACTAGTGTGCGCTAGATGGCCCCCTCTATCTCCGACGGTGTTGCCCAGAATGTGGGGCAAAAAGCGACCAGCTGTTGTAGCATTAGGATTGGCAGCATCCGACAAAACGGCATGATTCGTCGTGATTGGTTCTTGTACGGAAGTGTCGATGGGATTCATCTGAAGCTGTCCGCCATTTGGGTGAACATTCGACTGATGCGAAGTGTTGGATCTCCATCGTCTGTAATTCAATGGGAAATTGAATTCATAATTTTAAGCATTATGTGACCGTGCATCGCAAAACCACCAAAAAGTCGCCATACATGGATATTTAGTTAAGAGTAGACTGTGGAAGAGCAGAATCTAAGATTTAAAATGAAGTATATACTTCAGTGCAAATAGACTTGCCAAACCCATTTAAATAATGGAAAGACAGTATACACACTTTGCAAAAGTGTGTACTCATAAGACAGGCTGGAAAGTTTATTGTCTAGGAAAATGCATAATTTCCCCCAGCTGTCTGCAATGAATTAAACAAAGAAAAAGATATAAATTTCAATGAAAACCACAATTAAGTGGTTATTAAAGTAAACTGAAAGTTTGCTCATCATTAAAGCACATTATATTTGTGGCCAATATGAACTGCAAATGCAATATCAGCGTGTTTCAATTATTAGAGGTAAAAAGTATTTGAAGGGTTTCTAGTGTTTTTAATCGGTAAATCTGAGAAAGCCTACATCAGACCGAAACAAAGTGTTTGAAAAACTGCAAAAGCATCATGGTATCATGGCGCGCATTCACATTGTATAGTGTCGTGGTATCGACAGCGCTTGACGCGTGACCATGTAGTTTAGCGTAATAAAGTCGGAAATCCTAGGGCTGACAAAAAAAAAAAATACATATATATTTATTTTGCCCTTTCTTTGTGTTCACCAGTGCAACTTTACTTTTGATTAGGTTAATTTCAATTTGAAAGTCTAGTAAGCTTGATTTCCTATTGTTATATCATTCTCGGCTTTCTCCCCGCACACAAGTCAGACGACTGGTGAGAATTTTTAATAATTGAAGACTCGATAGCACGGAAAAATGTGGGTGTCCGATTGAATCGGTCTTAATTCGCTGCCCACCGAGGCATATTCGAAGCAACGGATAGTGCTCGTCAGCCAATTGTACGGGACAATTCCAGTCAAAAATTTTTCTCCCCCCCCCCCCTTTCTTTTTTTAATTTCATTTTTTAGGTTGAGTATGTACTTGCACATCAGTGATCAGTGATAAAACTGTGCACAATTTGTTACGGAAATTTTCGAATATACCCGAACCGGGCCCGCCTTCCCAATCCATGTATCCCCACGATACGGGGTCTTTAAAAGATACCATTTTTCATTACGAAAAATTATAAATATCATATTTTTTCCGAGATCAGCAAATCAAATCAAGATGAATGTCTTTGATTGTCTTTAAAACAATACCACGAGGCTGACTCAATACTTGGACTGGAAGACATACTCATCTCGTATAATAAGCATGCATTTACAAATTGGTAGTCTAACCACTCACACTCGCTTGACAGCCTCCAACATTCAACTCCACATAATTTTGTCTTTACTTGTTTTTCTGTGTTGTCCGTATTTTGTCTTTAGTTTTTTGACTGTGTATACATAAGCGTCTCTTTGCCATTGATTTGGTGGTGGTTTTCGTGAAATATGTTGAAAAAATACTGTATTAATGACAGTTTTGGGCGACAGATGGAATGATAACATGATAAAATGTCTGGCGACCAGAAACTCGGGTTTTCGTGATAACAAGTCCACCCACCAATTATGTAAGAGGAATGCAAATCAGCTAAATTACTTTAACATATTCAATGTACACTCACTTCTGAATATGCTCTACTTGTGTCCTGTGTTTCATACAATGATTCCACACCCTAGATTTACAAACTAGTTTTGACAAAAATTCACCTTTTCTGTTGATGCCTACACCAAGCGATGGACAGTATGCCAACTACAGCAAAAAGAACGAGAAGGGTTCCCAGGATGTACGTAATAATATCCTTCCCGTCACTCTCATTATCTGGAAGATAAAGCATTAACTTATTTAAGATATGGATACACGATATTAATGTATGAACTGTATATTCCTAATGTCACATTTTATTTCGATACAATTACTAAAAAAAAAGATGTAATTAAAATGTTTAATAAAAACATCTATATTGAAATGAATTATAGATTATGTAAACATACATACTATGAAAATAGTTTGGATAGTAAAGTAGTAATTTAAGTGTATTACATCAAAATCTGATCTATAGGCAGTGGGTTTAGAATTTCCAAAATTATAAAAGAATAACGGGGGAACAAAATAATTATGGTCATTGATATTGCTTACTTTATACTTCACAGTATCACTTGGCCCTTTTGCACAATGACAAAGATGTAATTTCATTGCACTTGTAACCTATTTTCCCTCATTAAGCTTCTTTTTTTTTCAGGAAAATGCCTTTTCATTAGATCAGCGAATATTTGCGTTACGATATAGTCACATCACCACGAAAATCTGATAATCGATGAATAGTTCCTGTTGAAGAACGGCGCTTTGCAGCATTTCTTCATAGACATTTTTGTTTTTCTTGTATCATAAGAATTAAACACTTCTTCTGTCTGAGACAGTAACAACTTCAAAATTTGAATCCAGGTCATTGATTCACGATGAATTCACTATGAACAAACGATGAAGAACCAAATCTAGTGTGTTTCCATCTAAACAAACTGGTGAAACAATTGATGTATTTTATTCAATAAAAGCGAAGTAGTCCTGATGTAATTATGCGTATGCTATTAATACGTTAAGAGGTAAAAGTGGAAACACTAGAAGTAAATACGGGTCGAATCAATTACTAAACTCACCTGACTGAGACGTTTCAGTTGTCGCTCGCAATGGCGTAATGTCTTGGGTAGTCTGCGTCTGCCCTGTGCATTGAGATAAACCTACCGTTTATATTGATGGTATACATGGCAAAGATAAAAGGGTCTTAAACACATATTCTCAAGACGGAAAATACGTTCATAATAGATTTATCTATCTGTAAGATATCAGACTTTTGTACGTGGTGATAAACGTACGAAAATTTGTAGACCATGAATGCTCATAATGGAGATGTTGACACGCACAGGCCGCCGAAACTCACCCCCAACCCCCCCCCCCCAAAAAAAAAAAAAAAAAATCTGGCTCTCCAGAGGACTCAGAAATCCTGATAGCAAAAAGTCAAAAGAAAAAAAATCCAAAATTCTGTCATGAGATTCTTCCCCTCAAAGGGAAATATACACTACACAGAAAATTGACCCTCGACCCTCTTTGGCGCAGTCATCGCCCTATCAAACACACACACACACACACACACACACACACACACTCTCTCTCTCTCTCTCTCTCTCTCTCTCACACACACACACACACACACACACACACACACACACAAAGTCACATGGTCCCTGCACTGTATTGAATTCATGTCATTGTCTTGTAATTGTATGTCCCAAATTAATTTTAATAGTTACCCCAAAAAAAAATGAAGTGATAGGCTTTGTAGATAACAGAAATTTAAGCAGCTAGACGTCATTTACTCTCGATGCCTGCGAACTTCATATTAGTAAATTACCATCTTTTTTGTTGGTGGTGATGTTTATTCCAATCGTTCAGGGGCCTTCGATCTTACACTCGAGGACAATTCCAAATATCAATTACTGTTAACATTGCGATCATTTTATCATTGCACACAAAGTTTTGCTCATGTGTTACACCGTACTTGTCAATGCAGTACATACCCTGAGAAGTGCTTTCTATACTTTGTGTAGGCATTGTGGTGAAATTGCCATCTTGCCAATCTGCGTCTGTGAAAAAAAACATTCCCATCCACACAAAAAAATGACAAACTTATGGAAAGATGTGTGAAAGCGCAGTAAAAAAAAAAAGATGAAATTCAGTAACTTCATGGAGTTCAAATCAGTGGTGCCTGTGGTGTCGTAATCTTGCGTGATCAGGTGGTAAAATTGCCCATCTCTTTGGCATATTTTCAAATTAAGAGAAGGCAAACATGCAGTGAGCATTTCAGAGCACGTATCATGCTCATGAAGACGATATACCGATTATAAAAATAGATTGATGTTTCCCAATGAATTACTTCACAGGATACAACACGATTGTGTATAATTTCGAGAAATGGGAAATTTTGTTGTTAAGCATTGTCTCCTGTCGATTTGATTGATTTGATTTCATTTATTTCCGCATTCAATGAGATACAAATTTAACTGCACAAATTTCAAAAGCACAAAGACAAAGAATAGCAAGTGCAGTGAAATAAATCGATAACAGTACACAAAGATACACATAAGTGATGGCATTGAGCAGTATACATACACAGAAACATGAAATAAAATATACAGTATTTTTTCAGTAAATAACAGAGTTAATTGAATGCAGGAGACCGCCATCGTAAGCGATTAAGCTTGAAATGGATGGGGGCCCCAATGCATTTGAATGACTACGAGTAATTTCAATTTTTCTCCAATCATGTCTATCAAATATGGCAATATTAATTCCCATACTGGTGTGCTCTACGTGTTGTGTTTTAGGTGAAGGCTCAAAATGGTATACATTTTTATCATCCGCACTCAGATGACGATAACTCTCGGAAAGTATAAATGCTTACCAAAAAAAAAAAATCCGCAAAAAAAAAAATTATAAGTTAGATTATCATTTGCAGTTCCTCCCTTTTGGGTATAATGTAAAATATTGTATTTTTATTTCTCTTACACTATTGCACAAAGCAGAGATTTTAAAGATTATAATCACTAAAAATATTGTCAAATTGATTTCAGGATATGCCGTTTGTTTTACTTTCGACTGCACGGCAAGAAGGGACCGAAGCGTCCCAAACCGGGAAGTAAGTCGACCATCCTGGTAGTCTCACACATTGCAGTGTCGAACTCCCGTTGACGGCGTAACCTTTGTCACAGCTGAGAGTTATGTTCGACCCGAAGCTCGTGACTTCCGAGTCCCAACTTCCATTGGTCACAATCCCAGGATGATCACAAAATCCGACAGAGACTTCAATAAAGGAGACATGTATAGTGAATTCCCGTGAGCCATGAGGGAAAATTTGAAATGATCATATCATTACGATATATTACATGGAATAATCATTATGAAGAAAGATACTAAATTGTGTAAGCAGATTCACTCTTGTATCTCTTTTGGTAAGGTTCAGATGCCTGTTCATCTGCCAAATTAAAAGACCAGCTGACCAACACAGAACGTAAACATAATCTGATAATTATAAACATTGATTGTATCCGATAACAGTAAATATATATGATGAAGTTTATTTTTGTTATTAAACATGTTAAAGGTATGAACCTGACAAAGCATATATATTACAGGTATCAACAGTCGCTGACAAATTATACTGTCGTCATTATCATCACCGATGCTTGCCTACATTTATTTCACTCTCTGATGTCAAGAAATCTTTGCTTGTCGGATTACTCACGGTTAAATGAATGATGTCGGTCGGAGTCAAATTCTGTCGCAAGTGGACATGTCCAATTGTGATAAAAGTTTCCGCCAGAAATGATCTGCGCATACGTTTCGGACTGATAGCAAATGCACAATCCTTCATGCATGACAGCAACGCCATTGCTTTCGGACTGTCTTCTACATGTAGACATGCACTCGCTTTCCGAATCAACGCCAAATCCGGTGTTAAACTCTGTTTGAAAGTTTAGTTGGTTGTCTTTGTAGCATCCAAGAAATGCAGGCTCTACGCAGTGATAGAATATTATGATTATTTCAGCCTTCCAATACCTGATACATGTACTTTGAAGTGTGCATTATGGCCAATACATTTTAACAACAGCTAACACTATTCACAAATCATCCCTGAAATTACAGTTTGATAAGTGTTTCTGTTTGAATACAGGTTAATTACTTTACATCTGTAGCGCCTGAAAATATCAAACACATACATACATGCATGCATACATACATATATGTGTGTGTCTGTCGCAAGTGGACATGTCCAATTGTGATAAAAGTTTCCGCCAGAAATGATCTGCGCATACGTTTCGGACTGATAGCAAATGCACAATCCTTCATGCATGACAGCAACGCCATTGCTTTCGGACTGTCTTCTACATGTAGACATGCACTCGCTTTCCGAATCAACGCCAAATCCGGTGTTAAACTCTGTTTGAAAGTTTAGTTGGTTGTCTTTGTAGCATCCAAGAAATGCAGGCTCTACGCAGTGATAGAATATTATGATTATTTCAGCCTTCCAATACCTGATACATGTACTTTGAAGTGTGCATTATGGCCAATACATTTTAACAACAGCTAACACTATTCACAAATCATCCCTGAAATTACAGTTTGATAAGTGTTTCTGTTTGAATACAGGTTAATTACTTTACATCTGTAGCGCCTGAAAATATCAAACACATACATACATGCATGCATACATACATATATGTGTGTGTCTGTCGCAAGTGGACATGTCCAATTGTGATAAAAGTTTCCGCCAGAAATGATCTGCGCATACGTTTCGGACTGATAGCAAATGCACAATCCTTCATGCATGACAGCAACGCCATTGCTTTCGGACTGTCTTCTACATGTAGACATGCACTCGCTTTCCGAATCAACGCCAAATCCGGTGTTAAACTCTGTTTGAAAGTTTAGTTGGTTGTCTTTGTAGCATCCAAGAAATGCAGGCTCTACGCAGTGATAGAATATTATGATTATTTCAGCCTTCCAATACCTGATACATGTACTTTGAAGTGTGCATTATGGCCAATACATTTTAACAACAGCTAACACTATTCACAAATCATCCCTGAAATTACAGTTTGATAAGTGTTTCTGTTTGAATACAGGTTAATTACTTTACATCTGTAGCGCCTGAAAATATCAAACACATACATACATGCATACATACATACATATATGTGTGTGTGTGCTGACAGCGGAATCTATGGTTCTGAACAGTGTCTAGTTTCATTCCATCATACACAATTAGCGACTAAAAGAACACTATGTTCGCATACATCAAACACACTAATTCACTCTTTCCATGCGACGTATATAATATAGAGTCACACAAAGGCATAAGAATAGATATCAATATGTTTGCGAACGTCTGGACTTTATGAATGATAAGAATATATAAATGTTTTCATAAGACATTTTGAATCTCTTACCTCGGCATTGGAGTCTAACAATCCTGTTTGAGAAACACTCGGTTGCTGTCAAGCAGTCCATTACACGCAGCGAATCTGTGTATTGATATTGTACAAATCGTTCATGAAATAGATAAAGTTTGAACGCCGCATTTCTCATAAAAGTTTGATACACAGATAACGGCTGTCATGTGTAATATGTTTGTAAAGAGAAAATAGCTACATAGTAACAAAACACAACGACAATATCAGCAATGAACGCAATTGGGCATTAATAAGTTTGTGTGAAGAGAAAACGAATCTTATTCTAATGAACGTTTGATTGCTGCGTTTATACCATTAAGTACTGTCATCCAGCGTCAAAGAACGTAGTCATTTGTAAGTATTTTTTTTTCATCATTGTGTATGTCTGTAGCAAGAAAACTGGCAGTATAGTTTAAAAAGAGAGTTTATTATATAAGGAGTTTTGAAATATCGGGAAATTAAAACTGTTGCACGTTAAGAAAACGAATCATGGCAATGACAAAAGGCCTACCTCATTAGCTTTAGTTTATGTATTTCCATCTTTAAATATATTGCAGAGTTACGTCGGACACAAAGTGTGCTTCGTAGCGATCAAGTTTATTTGATGCGATACATGCTATTCTTTCTGGGATATGGTATACATATACATTCACACATTCTGATCTGCATGCATGCAATTCTGCGGTTACCTTTACGACATGACACCACTTGAATCCTGTGTCGTGTTGCTGTAGTCATACTGGCCAAACTTGAATGACCCGTAAAGCCCTTTGCAGCCGGGAAGCCTAGCTCTTCGCAGACCAATTCAGCAGCTTTGTCGGTAAATCCATCATAGCAGACGTATTTATCCGATTCGATAACCACCAGGCCTTCAAGGGGAGAGGGTCCGTCAGCCAACTTTACCGATGGTATCTCTTGAAAATTAATGACCAAGGTTCGAAATGTTATTTAAGGTAACTAATAATCTATAAGCAATCATTCATGTCGTAGCTCATTCGAGGTGAAAACGATTATCAGAATTATGGTCTAAATCCTTCTTCGAGTTATACACTGTATAGTTTCCCCTTAACAGTTTCTCAAAAGGAACAGAAGAAGCAATGCGATTTATAATTTTTTGTCGTTGTTTTTAATACAGATCTCACTCTACTTTAATTCTCCTCCCCACATTATTTTGGGAACAATATGACGAAACTAAATAAACTTTCGTGAGTCAACTGGCACTAATTGAATGAATGAATTGCTTTATTGCTTTATTGTCCATAAAGGAAATTCTCTTTTCACTGGTTTTTTTACATGTAGTCCACATAATGAACAAGACAAAAAATTTCAATTACATATTACAAATTGACAAATTCATCATAGTTCAAAGGTACATATTGCATAACATATAATTCTGCTTGCCCAATGTATACATAAGGATAGCATATGAAATATACCAAGTATGGATAATATACAACTGTCTTGTAAATCAATTTTGGCCAAAAAGTTCTGTATCATATAAGTCATAAAAAGAAAACTTTCAATAATTGCTCATATAATGTTTTCGTTTAAAGAAAAAAAAACAATATAATGATCTTTAATTACAACATATGAGTTTAAGTTACGAAAATATATATATATATGGTGAGATGTATGTGTGTGCAATAGCATTTGAGAGTAATATGAGATATAGTGTGAGTAAGGGTGGTATGTATTTTGTATGTGTGAGTGTGTGTATGGGTGCGTGCGTGTGTGTGTGTGTTTGTGTGAGTAAATTCTTCTTACACACAAATATTTCAGAATTACGTCATCAATGTAATGTTACATCAATGTTACATCTGATACACCAAAAGAAAAATGAGATTATCCATAATTATTACAATCAATTGATATCTGGGTAAGGTATTCATGACGGGTGTGACACAGACCTTCGGACTTGCGCATTATAGAGATGTATGGCGTTAGGGATAAACGATTGCCTGAAACGGGTTTTCTGAGTACGTGGAACACACAAGCGAATACCTGAACGGTTGAAGGTAAAGTTTTCGTTGAGTGGGTGGGTGGGGTCCTGCATAATCTTCCGCAGTATGGAAGCAACTCTCTCTTGATAGACATCATCGAGGGATGGCAAGTCTAGCCCTAATAGGCGTTGGACTATTTTTCTGGGACGATTAAGCTTCTTCAAATCACATTTTGTTGCTTGAGCAAAATAACACACAATATTATAAGTTAGAACACTCTCAATGGTGGAGTTGTAGAATAGAGCAACGAGTCTGTCTTCCACATGAAGCTTTTTCAGGGTCCTAACGAAATAAAGCCTCTGATTTGCTTTTTTCTGCAATGATTCAATATTTTTTGACCAGTTTAGTGAGTTGCTTATGGTCGTACCCAAGTACTTGTATTCCTGGACTTGTTCCACTTCTACCCCGTGAATTGTAACTGCCCTATGCTCAGTAGCATTACGTCTGTGATCTATGATCAACTCCTTTGTTTTCGACACATTTAACAGTAGGAAATGATCATCACACCATTTTACAAAACTTTCAACTGTGCTGGTGTATGCTTCAATATCATCAGATGCAAGATAACCTGTGATGACAGTATCATCTGTGTATTTTATGATGCTACACTGATTTGACGAACATCGACAGTCACTGGTGTACAATGAAAAAAGTACTGGGGACAGGACGCATCCTTGCGGTGCTCCTGTGTTCAGAATTTTCATACTAGATTGAACATTACCCATTATAACCTTCTGAGGTCGGTTACTGAGGAAATCTTGGATCCATAGAATGATTTGAGGGTGCACATTAAAAGAAATCAATTTTTGTGTCAAAAGGTGAGTTACAATAGTATTAAATGCACTAGAAAAGTCAACAAAGGTAGATCTTACATACGTCTTACTTTTGTCCAAGTGGGAGTACATTTTGTGCAAGTATGTTAAAACTGCATCTTCGACGCCCCTCTTACTTCTGTATGCGAACTGCATGGGATCGATTTGAGAGGAAGAGTAGTTAAGAAGATGTTTAAGTACTACCTTCTCAAAGCACTTCATCACGCTACAGGTAAGTGAGATCGGTCTGAAGTCATTAAACTCCGATGCCTTCTTTTTCTTTGGGATGGGTTTGATTAATGACATCTTCCATAGGCGGGGGATAGATCCATGGTCTAATGAACATTGGAATATCTTAGTTAAGATACCCGATAGTTGACTCTTACATAGGGTAAGGATTTTGTTGCTGATACCATCAGGCCCAGGGGCCTTATTAGGACGCACTGAACCAAGCACAACCCTAACCTCGTGTTCAGTGAGGTTTACATAGTTTTCAGAACCCATTTCAGTTAGTGCATTTCTTAAACTACAAACAATAGCCTCATTCTGCAGGGTGAAGTCCACCTCAAATCTGCAAAAGAAATCATTTAAATCATCTACAAAAGTTTGTGTGACCTCGAAGTCGACGGTAGCCGACTTCTGTTTATACCCTGTGATCATGTCCATTGTTCTCCATGCAGAAGCCGGGTTATTTTCACTGAAGTTTCTTTCCAGCTTCTCTTTATATGACAGCTTACACTTATCAATCTGTCTTTTTATATCTTTTTGCAGCACCTTTACACGTGTTTTATCACCTCCTGTTAATGCAGCATTCTTTTCCTTTAACAGGTCCCTAAGTTCCTTTGTTACCCAGGGCTTATTATTTGGGTAAACCTTAAAAGTCTTTCGGGGCACGATGGCATCAACGTTGAACTTAATGTAGCTGGAGATTATGTCCGTGGCCTCTTCCAGTGAATCGGCTGCATAGAACAATACATCCCAATCCGTGCAGTCAAGCGAAGCACGGAGTTTCTCAGTAGCATCATCTGTCCAGGCATATCGTTGCTTGGTAACCGGTCTGCAGCGTTTCAGTCTCGGTTTATAGGTCGGCAATAGTTGTACGTTAAGATGATCAGATTTCCCCAGCTGGTGACATGGTTTAGCGGTATATGCATTCTTCACATTCCCGTAACACAAATCGAGTGTGTTGTTGCCCCTTGTTGGGATTGTAACATACTGGTCGTAAGTTGGCAATGCATTTTTCAGGCGACACTGATTGAAGTCACCCATGATGAGAATGGGGGCATCGGGGGACCCAGATGCCAGTTGTTGTACTTTTTCCGCTAAGCATTCGCTCGCTACAGTAACATCAGCTCGTGGTTGTATGTACACTACTGTTACAAAGATCTGTGGAAACTCACGGGGGAGATAGAAGGGCCGTAGTCCTACCGTGATGAGTTCAATATCTGGCGTGCATACAGTATAGAATCCATAAATGCAATTCATACGTGACCTAAAGATCAATAATAACGCTTATTATTCTAGATATTATAAGCGAATGTCGAGATATCAATCTATTAACTAATAGTCGGTGAGCCTACTTGACGGCTTTCTGTTCATCCGGTAGTGGAATAAACATTTGCATCAATTTGAGTACAATATACAATACAATAATACATTATGACAGATACGGATACAGAATGATGGCTAGTATGTGAATTGATTTTCACAACAACACTCATGGGCAACGACACAACACATGTACAACGGCATTAATAAACTCTTTCTGTTTTGCATTTTTTAAGAATAATGGCCAGGATATCTACCAACGAAGTATTAAAAAAATAAATAACATGTCAGATTTGCCGGATACTCCCCATTGCAATTGCCATCGAGTATCTTCAAGGACAAAGTACTGTCGCAAATTTTATTTCGTGTATTTCTCTTCCCTGAGCCATAACAATCCCATGAAATGATTTGATTTAATTCAATTCAATTCATTTTCATATTTCTCAATGAAGAAATGTACATCAAATTTGATAAGATAAAGTCAATCAAATTAGCAGGCTAGGATGCACAGTAAATTATTGTGAACATATAAAAAAAAACATGACGGTCACTCTTCGTAAATTTGGCTCTCTGTATAAATGCTAGAGAAAAATGATGGAACCTACTTAAAAGCAAGCTTGTTAAGCGTAGGTCCCAAATTCTGAACAGAGGATATACCAAAACACATAAGGAGCACGGCTGCAACATAGCACCAAAATATAGAAAACAAAACTAAAAGGCAAGGATATCGGGGAAATAACAGATTCTTCTCAAATATATATGGTGAAAACAAACAAATAACCACATTCTGCAGACGTATATGAACAGTTGTTCTAGAGATGTTAACAATAGTATTATGGTGTGATAACACGATTTGAACAATACTGCAAACACTCGACATGTGGGTCCTCAGAAGAGACATGGGAAGCCTTTATAAGGGAGAGAGAACATGCATGTACCAAGGAGGTTTTATACATTGGAGTTCCAACTGGGTGTAATTATTCAAACAGTAAAATAATGTCAGATTCCTCTTATGACAGGTGCACTTGTGCCTTTGATGATCGATGTTTCAAGCCGCCGTCTTGCTGAGCAATCTGAAGATTCATTTTGAACGTTATCATACTGTTGGTCATATTTTGCTTATTCATTTATCAAATGAAATGAAATTTCACTCAATGATAAAGCATGTAAAACAAAAGTCAATCCTTTCCAGAAATTTGTGCAAAAGTGTAAATCAGAGCTGTATCATATGAAAATGTTTAAAACTGTAGCATCCTGGATAGCTGGTTTTATCACTTTTCCGCATAATTTCCACAAATGAAACTAATATGGAATAATCTTCAAGTATAATTCTTTATTGATAGGTATATCAAATTAGTGCCCGGGTATGCCCAGTCGAGAAATTTTCATCTTTATTTCTTGCTCAGTTTCTATTCGCGCATCCTCGTGTCTGTACCACCTACCTTTTATAAGAAGAGATAGCGAAAAGTAATGACCAACACAAAGACATATCTTCCTTTGAAAGTGGCTGGTGATTATGCAATGAGACACAAGTCAATTGTCTTCCTATCTGCGCGGCAGATCCTGTTTGGCACATGCTTCAAATATCTTTTAGCGGCGGCTTCGAACATCTAGCAAGAAATAAGTCGGTTGTGACTCCATTCTCTAGAACCTCCTTTTCAAGTTGATTTATTTCACTTCCAACAAACAAATAATAAGAAATACAAAGAAACGCTCATATACACAGACGTCATGAAATCAGTACCACAATGCGATGAACAGAATAACATTGTAAAAGAGATACAGGTAAATTATCAACAGAGATACAAATAACTGTTACGTCACTGTGGTAAATGCATAAACAATATTGCTGGAAATGGAGGTATCTGCTAAAAAGCAGAGCTTGTAGAATGCAGTCCCCTCATAGAGAAAAAAAAAAACTCCTTGCATGTACTAACAAAAGATTTACCAGCTAGTAGCAATGACGTGAGTACAACCAAGAAGGTTCTAGAGAATTTAGTCACAACCGTCTTATTTCCTTTGCTAGATGTTCGAACCCGCCGCTCAAAAATATTTGAAGCATGTGCAAAACAGGATCTGCCGCGCAGATAGGAAGACAAGTGACTTGTGTCTCACTGCATAATCACCAGCCACTTTCAAAGGAAGATATTTCTTTGTGATGGTAATTACTTTTCGCTATCCCTTCTTATAAAAGGTATGTGGTACAGACATGAGGATGCGCGAATAGAAATTGAGCAAAAAATGCTGAAATGAAGATGAAAATTACTCGACTGGGCATATGCGGGCACTAATCTGATATATCTATCAATAAAGAACTATACTTGAAGATTATTCCATATTAGTTTCATTTGTGGAAACTAAGCGGAAAAGTGATAAAACCAGCTTTCCAGGATGGTACAGTTTTAAACATTTTCACATGATACAGCTCAGATTTACACTTTTGCGCAAATTTCTGGACGGAAATGTCTTTTGTTTTACATGCTTTATCATTAATTGAAATTTCATTTCACTTCATAAATATATAAGCAAAATATGGCCAAAATTGTGATAACGTTCAAAATTAATCTTCAAAATGCTGAGCAAGACGGCGGCAAGGAACATCGATCATCAAAGGCACAAGTGCACCTGTGGAATTCCTTTGTACATCAATAGAAATCTGACAACTGTTTGAATAATCACAGCCAGTTGGAACTCCAATGTATAAAACCTCCTTGGTACAACAAAGCCAGCTGTTAACGAGTTCCAAAGTCTGTACATTAGGAAGAAGTATACTAATGTGGAGGAATTAAAGAGCGCAAACAGCGAGGCTCAACTGATTTGAATGACAACAACCAAGCACAGCAGCAAAACGCGCATGAACAAGATAGAGAGAAATTTCAATGGACTTACGCAAATGTAATAATTCAATAAATTGTGTCTTAATTTGTATCGGGAGATCGTTCCAGTATTTCTGTCCTGTATATATAACTGTTTGTCAATCACTGAATATTTGTATACTGTACATAAAATGACATTTTGATACATTGTAGTATGGCTTCGATGAAAATGAGGCATATGACACGGCATTCAATTACTTTGTATACTTTCACTTTACTTCTATTTTATGTCACTTTTTCATCTCGTGTTTTACGTTTTAAGACTTGAATAATTTATTGTTTTTAATAGTAATGTGTGTCAACGGAGTGCGTCCTCGCTGTAGATTTTCATGTTTCACTCTTTTAAAAACGTGATGATTAAACCATACGTCTTTTTTTACAATTATTGTCAACTCATCCCTATATAGATCTTATGTTCTGTCATGCAGATTGAAACATCCGGTTTCGAATAACGGAGGGAAAACAAGTGTTGGAGTAAGTAATAGTCAGTGAACAGTTGTGTTCATGATGTGGAAACTACACTTACCTTCGTAACACTTCACGCTCATGTTGAATCTCACAGGGTAGATATATATACCATAACTGTAGCTTCGTCTGATGGGTGAGCGATAAAAAGGGAGAATACTCTGAGTCTTTCACTATCAGATTCCGAGATTTCTTGTTTGCTACTTCATCACTTCTGTTGAATCCCACCACTACATTGTTGATTAATTTGAGGGTATAGAGGATTCTCCTTCCACGAGGTGCCTGCAGAACCCAACTATCACGGTTGTCAGCGCAGGTTCGGTCACACCGTATCTCCCGTTCTGGAATCCCCGAACAATTTAGACTGAAATCTGCGTGATGATAAGGATAACAAAGGGTTCACGTAAATCAATGAATTATGAGAATAGTAATTAAAGGAACAATGAAACATTCCAAAAGTATTCGAGCTGATGTCAGTTCGGTGACATGATTTAAAGCACCGAATCATGTACTATTTCTTACCAAATTCTTTGAACGCATTCGTCTTCATTATTTAATAAGTCATATAATGTTTTTCTTTCAAAAGCGTAGCAGATAAAAAAAAAAGGATAAAGGTTAACTTAATAGAACCTAATTACTCGTGGGAATTGTTAGAACAAAGGATCAAGCATATCTGATATAACATTCCATTCATGTGTAAAGACTGACATGCAATAAGAACTGAGAAAGAGAGAAATGTGCGAGATATGTCAATGATGGAATGAAAATTGAAAGGCATACCTACATGTATTAGTTCCCAATGCTGAGGACCTCATAGAAGGATTGTAAAACATGAAATGAGCAGAAATCCATACCAGGAATATCATTCTTTCTTCCATCGCGAAAAAGGGGGAAGCATAGCACAGCCACTGCAGATAACTCCGAAATACCAGCACGCTATTATTCCAAAGACTGAAAGTCGATGTAATGTTCCCTTGAAACCCTACATGCAACCGGTACGTGGAATAGGAATGAACAATAATTACTGTTGATGGTACTGATTGATGACGTTGGAGTATTAAAAAGTCTGAGTGCGCATGATAAGAATGCGTTCGAGCATAATGAAATTGCAATTATCTCATAAAGTTGTCTGGGCTTTCAAGGAAGCGATACAGGAGGATCCACAGCATACAGCCACTCGAGAATGCCAATCATTATAGTTTCAGTAATATAACGCCCACGCTATCGTTTGAGATATTGTATTGTCATGTTACTATCATAGATCTATTATCATATTTCTGTGATAGTAACAGACTTTCATGAGATACTTTCGGACTACATTTATACTGGCTAAGTGCTTCCAGCAAGCTGAACGACTCCATAAAGAATTGTGCTGTACTATGATGCATGTTTTGAACACGAAATATGTAAACCAAAGTGATAAGTAAAACTCTTGAGGGTGGAAAACTACTTTCGACCCTTAACAAATTCACAAAGCATTATCTCTTTTTCTCCCCCCCCCCTCTCTCTCTCTCTCTCTCCCTCTCTCTATCTCTTTGGTCTGTGCATTTTATATCATTTTAAATGTTTGATAGTATTGGTGCAAGAAGCTGAACCCGCCTGTTTTGCTTTTTTCTTTTGTGAGTGCTGGATTCAAATCTGGATTATAAAGCTCTTTTACAATTGAGGGCTTTGAAATATCAAAGGACAAATCCACCTTCATGAGGATTGAGTGAATGCATGCAGTACAGCATATCAGTGAAAGTTTGGGGGAAATCAGACAGTCAGTTCAAAAGTTTTGAATTTTTTTAAGTTTCTGCTCTGTCACTGCAGGGTGAACTACAGCTAGTGATGTTACATGTATAGAACAATGTTAAGAAAATATAAAGACATTTCAACATATTTTCACTTTTCTCGCATCATTAAAAAGACCACTTGACTTGCCTCTTTCAGAAGGCAGGGGGGTAATATAGGTTTTCCCACCTTATTTCATCAGATTTGCATTCGATTTCACGGACATGAGTGAGCACCACGGACACGAGTGAGCACAATTCTAAGTGCCCCTTCATCGTCACATATACCAGTGATCACCTCATCAAGTAGGAAACTGACCTACAAGAAACTGAGAGGGATGAACGTCGACAATCTTAAAGTCGTGCCAAATTTAAGTAATTCTTTTGTAGAGTCCAATTGTAATGTCTGTTTATGGAATGCACATTCTGTCAGAAACAAAACTATATGCATTGCTGAATATGTTCACGAACATGACTTCGATATCATGTTTATCACGGAAACCTGGCTTAACTCCAAGGACGATGTGATAATTGGGGAGTTGACTCCTAGAGTGTATTCTTTTATAAATTCACCACGAAATACAAGTACACGTGGGGGTGGAATTGGTGTATTGTACAAGTCTACTCTTAAGTTGATGAAAAATTCTGTTCTGTCTTTTTCCACTTTTGAGTATGCACACATTACTGATTTGTCATGTTCGGTCAATTTTTCATTGTGATAGACCACCACCCTCTTCAGTAAATAGACTCACATCTTCTAAGTTTCTGAACGAATTCGATGAATTTGTAAGTGAGATATCCTTGTATCCGGGGAAATCGGTGTTATTAGGAGACTTCAATATCCATTGGGAAGACATGTCTAAAAGCGATGTGCTCCATATGAATAATAGTATAGCATCTGGGGCCCGTTTCATAAAACTTGTCATCAGTGACAAGTTGTCATAGATGTGACAAGCTACTGAAATCCTTGCATCTGATTGGCTGAGAGCAAATTTGTCATAGAAATGTGGCAGTTGTCACTTTATACAATAAGTTTTATGAAACGGGCCCCTCCTGGGCTTATCCAACACGTTCAAGGTCCAACTTATAATCTGGGTCACACCTTAGATTTAGTTTTTACCCGAGATGATTTAGTAATATCAGATTTTAGTACAGTTGAAACATGTATCTCTGATCAGCATATGATCCGTTTCTCACTGGCTAAACAGAAATCAGAGTTAATTTCTATTACTTCTTCATTACGCAATTATCGCAAGTTCAATTTGCTAATGCTTTGCATAGTGTCGTCTCAACCCGCAGGATTAGATAGCGAGTCCTTGTTTGATTGGTATGTTTCTGGAGTTACTAAGGTACTCGATACCTATGCTCCATCTGAGACAAAATCTCGCCCTTTGAAATCACGTATGCCTTGGTTTAATGAGTCCACACTTGTAGCTCGCCAACTTCGTCGTAAAGCAGAACGTAAATGGCGGAAAACAAGACTTGATTCAGATCGTAAACTGTTCATTGCAGCAAACAGAAATGCATGTCGGGTTATTAATGTCTCTAAAGAGAAATTTTTGAAAGACAAGTTGAGTTCATGCACTGTCAAGGAGGTATATCGCATTATCCACTCACTTTTGAATAAGAAAGCAAGTCATCTCCCCTTGTATGATTCTGCATCCATATTAGCTAATCAATTTTCTTTGTTTTTTTGTTGGAAAGATAAGAAAAATTAGAGATGAAGTAGATGCGTGCAACAGAATAACTGTAAACCAGTTTTGTGATACTGTAAACGTAAATATTCCTCTTTTTGAGAATTTTCAGTTGCTTACACAATCAGATTTGTCCAGAATCATTATGTCATCTACTACTAAATCTTGTCAACTTGATCCCATTCCAACATGGCTCCTGAAAGAGAACCTCAATCATGTATTACCATTGCTTACAAATATAGTCAATCAATCTCTTTCCACAGGTGTTTTTTCCAAGGGAGCACAATCGGCAATAGTAAAACCACTTTTGAAGAAACCCAGCCTGGACCAAAACGAACTTAAAAATTATAGACCAGTGTTAAATTTAACATTTCTAGGTAAACTTATCGAGAAAGCAGTTTGTAAACAGTTAGTTCATCACATTGAGTCTAATAATCTTTTTGATTCTTTTCAATCTGCTTACAGGTCTCGGCACAGTACTGAGTCAGCTTTAGTAAAAGTGAAAAATAATATTATGTTTGCCATTGATTCAAACAAGGTTGTTTTTGCTGTACTTTTAGATCTGTCAGCCGCATTTGACACGATTGACCATCAATTTTTTCTTTCCCGTTTATATAAACGAACAGGTGTTAGGTCAACAGTCTTGTCCTGGTTTCATACCTTTTGGGATGGTCTTCTCAAGTTGACATTGCCGGCAATTTGTCAAACCCCACAATGTTAGAGTTTGGCCTTTCCCAGGGATCAATAGTAGGACCCATAGGGTACTCAATTTATACTCTTCCAGTTGGCGAGATAGCCCAACATCACGATGTTAATTGCCATCTTTATGCTGATGACATACAGTTATATATTTCTTATGACCCGAAGATTGTAGGAGCTTCTTGTAATGCCATTACTAAACTTCAAACGTGTATTTTAGATATTAAGAAATGGATGGTAGCAAATAAGTTGAAACTGAATGATTCGAAGACTGAGTTTTTTGTTGCGGCTTCAGCCCACAATCTGCGCGGTCTTCCAAACATTGAGCTCAATGTTGGTTGCACACTAATTAGCCCCTCAGAAACAATAAGAAATCTTGGTGTTATTTTTGATCGTCGAATGTTAATGTCTCAACATATTTCTCAAATTTGTAGTACTGTTACGTTTTATTTAAGAAATATTGCTAGAATTAGGAGATTTATTGATCAATCTGCATGTCATATCGCAGTGCGTTCTTTAGTTCTATCCCGTATAGATTATTGTAACGGGCTTCTCTCTTCCATTCCTTCAACTCAATTGGATCGTGTGCAGCGACTTCAAAATTGGGCAGCCCGATTAGTGTTTCAGGTTTTTAGGGACTACCCATCTCAGCCACTTCTGAAGTCGTTGCACTGGCTTCCTTTGAAGCAACGGATAATTTTCAAACTAGTTTTGTTTGTCTATAAAATCCTCAACAATCAAGCTCCGAAATATATAGACGCCTGTTTGACTTTAACCTACTAGAAATTTGAGATCATCTAGTGATCCGCTTCGTCTCACATACTCTGTTACTCGCACCTTAGCCGGTGATAGGACATTTACTGTGTCTGCTTCAAAGCACTGGAACAAGTTACCACTTACCGTTAGACAGTCTCCATCAGTCAGTGTTTTCAAAAAAGCCTTGAAAACACATCTTTTTAGTAGCAACTAGTTCGTAGCTGTTTTATTTTTATCCAATTACACATACTGTCGTACATGTTTTGAATTGATTGTAAGCGCTTTGGGCCTTGCGGGAAAAGCGCACTATAAATAATAGTAATAGTAATAGTAATAGTAATAGTAATAGATTTAAAATGTGATCATTCAAGTTCGAGTGAATTTTTGAATGATCACAGAGATCAGCATTCAAGAAAGTAACTGGTTTATTAAATTTGATTTAATCAACATATAATTTCATGAGTTTCTCAAATAAACATGTAAAAAGGGCGTTAGAAGAAGGTTAAGGAATTCAAATTCACGATAAGCAATAAGGCAAACATTTGCAACATATGGACAGTCTTTTTCGTTGTTTCTCATATTCCTTGTAGTTACTCATCTATTTGAATATGCACACTTAATGTATTCTGAAATGAGACTTGCCTTGTATAGGGCCTATGAAAGCTCGTATAACTCTTCTTTGAATCACTTATTATGTACATTACATTCATACACGACCCTAACACTGCTATAGAGAAGAGTATACATGAATATCTCGAATACGGACAGAATTCAAGGGCGAAGCTTTTGACAACTAGCAAGACTATATCACTGGCGAAACCATTGGGTGAAACAGGTCTACAGTTGAGCCGACTGTGGCAACTTATGGTATGGACACGGGGAAGATGGGAATGGAATCAAAATGTAAATTTGAATGTAGACAAAATTTTGAGATATAGCCATTCCCTTAATGTTACATCAACACTGTAAGGAAGTACTATTGTAATTTTAACGTGGAAGACGAGACTATTCACACAATACAGTAGACTAAAACTGAATAAACGAAACTTTGAAATTAAAATGTAATTGTATGTATACAGCAATCCAATATATTGCAGAGAGAAACAAGAAAGGACCCGTAGAAACGCATGGGAACTTCTTATGTTGATTGAATTTGAAATTTCAAAGTGCGAAGTTGTATTCTGACTAAATTGAAACTGGTAATTCTTAACTTTTGAACGAATTGCCCGATTTTCCCAAAACTTTCACTAATGCTCTCTACTAATATTGCTGCATTCACCCGATTCACACAGTGGCAAATCCAGAGGGGGTTGCACCGGGTGCGCGCTACCTCTTCATTTGTTGTTAAAATAAAAGAAATAAAAAGGAAAAATGAGATGAAACCCGGAAGTAGCACCAAAAATATTGTTTGCGCCCCCTCCCCCTTTACAGAATTCCTGGATCCGCCCCTGCCACATGCCTATGAAGGTGGACTTGTCCTTTAAAGATGGTAGCCAAAATTGCCGCATAAAATGACGTCTTGCCACATTTTCTTTTAAATTGTTGAAAAGGGAGAAACAAAAATTAAAGATTTTCTTTACATTTTTAATCTCGAGTTAGCTGAACCTGCATCTAGATGTAGCAACTTTTGCATCCTTGAGAATTATGAGATATTCAAGATTCAGAATGCATGTAGTCCCAGTTTGTTTTAAGTTATTTTATTTTTAGCGTGATTATGTTGAATTTATGATATTATGATATGGATAGCCAGGCCCGTTCCCCCTCGATATGGAAAATGTCTGCAGAACGGATGACGTTTCCAGGAGATCTTTCCTGCTCTGTAGAGTTATGTGAACACATAATATCCCTACTCTGTCAGTGTTGAGGAAGAAAAGGGCTAGAGTACACGTCATGAGACCTCTTCAGCTAATCGGCCACTCCCTGCGCGTGCGTAGATGTCCAATCGAAAGCGTACTAGCCGATTCCCAAGGCTTTTAGGAAAGTGGCACGAGCGAGTACTTACATTGTCGATCATCTTTCAATTCGTTTTTACCACGACTCACACACACACACACACAAACACACACAAACACACACACCCTCGTCCTGTACCTATCAATACACACATGCACACACGTACATCTATTACACTTCAGTTAATACTTGATATTCATCAAACCTTCCTGCTTACATTGAGATTATGACAGCTATATTCACACACAAAAAAATACATACATATTATATATATATATTATATATATATATATATATATATATATATATATATATATATTGTCTTTAGAATCTGAAGGAAAATATGGTATATGCCTCCTTATGTAAATTATGAGGTGACACGAAATTCGCTCCTGCGACAACTGTTCCCGTCTCATATCTCCCAGGACTTAGGGTTCAGGTTTGGGTTGTGATCGTATTTTAGGTTTAGTTTGATGTGAGGATTAGGATTAGGGTTAGGGTTATGTTTGTGGGTAGAATTTATGTTTAGCTTAGCGTGCAAATATTTCATGGCGGCAATTGTCACAGGAGCAAATGTCAATGAACCAAATCATAAACCTTCCCATTTCCTACCTTTTTTGACAGCATTTTGTTTCTCTTCCCCATAATTGAATTGCTGTTCTAACCTCTTGCAATAACTGAATACAGTGTAGCTGATTCTGACCTTATTAAACATGTTACTTCTTTCAAAGGTCCCTACAATACCATGTACAGTGTATGTGTACACACATTCAAACATACTCGCACACACACACACACACACACACACACACAGGCGTAGCATGCATATACACATCCATACAGCTTCAAATGCTGTACATCCACGCATCTGGATGCAAATAAAAACATATGTATGCATCAGTTACAGATCAAGAGGAAAGACACATTTGATAAACTAATAAGATTCACCAGTACACCATGGCTGTGGATGTAAAGACACATAGTTTTTAATAGAAGCAGGAAGCTTGTAGCAGTCCTCTGACCAAAAGTTCATTTGGATATCATGTTCCAATATATCAAAAATAAGTTAGTTCGGAATACTGTTCTGTGTTGCACATTTAATAACCTTTAAAGTCCAAGCATTTGCTAGACAACTTCTCACACTTGAGATTAGAGGGAAAAAATCTACACTACATCATCTATACAACTATTAATGAAACACTATCAGACGGGCTAATTTTGGCACAAATTACATTACGCGCACAGACAACACTATGAAAACTGACAATGTCAACAACTCAAAAAATGCCATTAAGTTACACTAAGAAGTTACACACTAAACTGCACTATTTTCTTCTTCTTCTTGATACAGTGTACTTCCACTAAATAACGGCATCAGTAACTAATGTTTCTTGTTATTAAGCTTCTTGTAATTGTCCGAATATGATACAATGTATTTTCAGTGTCTTTATAGGACATTAAGAAGTAGCACTGCAGACACTTATTATCTTTGTTACAATATCATCTAATGATTACTTATTACCAGCGTTGCTTTCATTATTCAAAGTCCGGAATTTTAGCTCTGGATGTCTTCTGGTCATGAATGAAATTGTGCCAGGTATTTCCTGATAACACGAATTCCGGTACTGCATAACATCAGACAAACTATTATTTCCTCTGTTTTCAATCTAAAGAACGATGACTTCTTTGCCCTTAATTCAATTTGACAATATTACATGTGAAATCCATACCTGAAATTACTTTATACAATGTCCCATTGAGATAACCATAGTTATGAACATTGTGTATACAACATTCTGGGTTAGTTGAGTTATCAAACGTCCCTCGCAGGTCCTACTACAGCTCTGAATAGTGTTCGTTGCTTTCTCACGTTTCTTACGTCAGCTCACTTGTTCACTTTCACTGAAACTTATTGACTTGTAACTTGTTTCACAGATATCACCGTAATGATGATAACTTATAGTAAACATTACTAAACATAGGAATTATCCGAAAGACCATCCATTATTATAAAATATTATGACACATTTTATTTTCTCAAGCATATTTCTCATTTTTGGTAGTTGTTTTTTTTTTTCGTTTTTGTTTTGTTTTGTTTTGTTTTTTTAATACACAAAACCAGCTTATTCAGAAATATAGCAAGGCACTTGCGATATCTGTTTAGTCCAGCCTGGCACGAAGAATGAAATGCCAGAAAACCTTTTTATAATTCACGAGCAAATACGTGTGCCGTCTACATTGATACCACTAACGTCTGACGACGTAATCTACCTTAGATTGTATTATATACATTTTTTAATAGTAGGGTGGGAAAATGAGACTATTTAAATGATGACATGTCCTAGTCCAAGCTAGAAACATGATGAGGTTCTTGCGTTCCTATAATTTTAAATTGCATTCATTTACTAATGTACTTCGGTAATTATAACCCAACACACCTGATCATCGTGCATACACAAACGTCATGGTACGAAACAGGTATCTTCAATGAGGTATACAAATAGATCATGTACCTTTGCAGCGTATCGAGAAAACACTCCAAAATAACATCCATTAATTCAGTGTATAAACATGAATGTGATTTGTCCTGTCAAGGATTCCACTTGTTGCTATAAGTCCTAAGTGTATTTACAAATCAAGTTTATCTTACACATCTTATAGTAACGATACCAATATGAGTTTTCACAAAATGGAGTTAATGTGTCACTAACACGAATATTGCAAAGAATGAGTTTTGAATGATGACAATGATGCTTCATGTATAATTTTCATCAGTGGATTATGATAAACATCACAGGTTATGATTATTTTGTTTTGCGTTCGTTCATAAATATTACTTTTGCTTTTCACTTGAATTCAACCTGTTAAAGACGAAGGCCGAATTCTCTTTGAAGGCTCTCTTCAAAAAGGCATTTGTTCTCATACTTTCGGGTTATACTGCATGGTTGTAATTAGGTTTATAAAGCTTAAATGATTCCCTAACGCTCCATGACGATTAGTTCACAGATAATTTAGCCAAAATATAAGCTGATATATTGGAAGTTTTGTTAGTGCACACCTTCTTATTATTTTCGGATTAACTAACCTTCGAAATAACAAACCTTATATCATTTTTGGATTAACGAACCTTTGGAATATCGAACTGAATTTCATTTTCAGATTGACGAACTTCCGGAAGAACGAATCTTATGATCAACAAACCTTCGGAAATCTGAACTTTATTTAATTTTCGGACAAACGAGTCTTATTATATGTTAGGATTAACGAACCTTCCACCTACCGAATTTCATATAATTTTTAGACTAACGAACCTTCTGAATTACTCCGCAAATTTTCGACTTCAGGAACCCAATTTAATTTTTAGAATAACAAACATGTATTTATAGGGAATTTGTGTGTTACGGAATAACGAACATCCGGAATGACGAACATTACCCACCGTATATTCGTCGCTGTCGTGAAATTATTTACCAGTTTGCAAAATAAGTATAAAGGCATCTTTACAATTCTGGTTCGCGAGGAATACTCTCATACACTTTTGAATTGAAGTGATCTTCTGTTTGATGGGAAATTTCGTTTTCGTACAAATCTATCTTTGTGGAAGACAAGCTGTTGTGGCTCTCATAACCATCATTGACGCTTTCACCAGGATCTGCTTCTAAAACGAGATAGCCATGTTCATCCACCTCATGCTCCACTCGTGACGTGCTAGGATAGATAGATACCGCATATAAAGGATCGTTTCGGGTCATTGCATAAGGGCCAAATTCTGCATTTCCTTCGATATTCCAGTAGGTAGGACAGTACTGCGGTTCTGGAATAGGCGCGGATTGTTCGGAAGCTGAGGGAATTTCGTGGTAAATTGACGATTGGCATTTCCCACATTGACTAGTGTCATCTACATCTCTGGACTGGATAGATGACGCTATGCTGATTTCTTTACCACATGGTGAGACACTTGTTTCAGGTTGAAATCTAGTAGCTCTGTGCAGACTGACATTGGAAAGGAGGTAGCCGTCTTCATCAACATCTTCTTCCTCTTTATCAAAATGCCTTGATTGAAGAAATATGACCTTCTTCTTCCCTTTCTTCCCTGAACCGGACATGTCCATGTATAGTGCTTTCGTGTTATCCACTGCCTCATTATTACACTCGTGTTTGCCACCCTGGTGTATGACGTCATGAGGACATGATTTAGTGTATGCTGAACCTCTCTCGCTCCTCTGTCTAGTTTCACGAGATCGCTCCGTTAAAGATGACATATGACCCTGTATCAGGAAACCCACAAAAAAAAAATCGCCAGGAGGCATAATTATCTATAATGAGGATAGCTTCTGAAAAGGGAAATATCATTACTCAGCAAACTAACATGTTTCCTCATCACCTAAATACATGATTGGAAATCAAAACAAATAGGAATGAGAAAAGGGGATCTGAAAAATACTGTCTATTCTAGTGTAATGAGTCAACTTATGTCGACAATTGTGCGTGGACTAAGTTGATATTTAAAACTAAAAAGCAACTACAGGTACAGATTGTCAGATAGACGGAGATCTCGGGGTACTCATTTGCAATAGTTTAGCATGATCACAATATCAAAATATCAAAGGTACCGCTGGCTGAAATATACAGTGGACTCTCGTTATAACGAAGTCCTCGGGACAGGCAGTTTTCTATCGTTATATCGAAATTTCGTTGTAAACGAGCAAATTAACAATAAAAAACATAGAGTGGATAATGTTGCGGAATGTTATTATAACCACGTTCGATATAATGGGAGTGCTCTGTAATCACCTACGTTTGCTCGATGGACTGAGATAAAAGGATTTGCTCTATACCAAACCCTTATCACGCTCTAAATTGAAACACACTCACACACACACACGCACACACACACACACACAACTGGAGAGGTTTCTTGCTTTCGGTTCCTTTATGAAGCCAGTCTGCTCACTACCACCCCCCTTAAGATATATACATATATATTCAAATTCTAATTCTAATTCAAACTTTATTTTCACTTTTTTTTTCATATATATATATATATATATATATATAAAACACTTTCACATATAAAACCACAACCTGCGAACCCGAATTTGTGTGTCGTTACTCACCTCTGCTGAGTTCCCATACGTGTTCTCTCGGTGACCTATGGCGCCTCCAGATTTGTTGCCCGGATGTTGAGGCAAAACTCGACCTGCTAAACAAGTGTCGATACTGGTAGAGTGCAATGAAACAACACCGTCTGTTGAGCCTGGAGTCGAAGTGTTTAGAGAATTCAGCTGCGACTGCTCTTCACTTGAGTTGATATTTGACTGACTGGAAGCCTCTGGACGCCTATATGTATTACATTGGGTAAAATAAAAAGAAAAAAACGTTAAGAAGTAAATGCATACCGTCAAACTGGAGGAGATGTAATCATAGACCGCCTAAAAAAATAAAAACAAAAAAAAAAGTTATGAGGCATTATTACTACGTAACCATGGATTAGCTAAAATAGTTTAATACAAAAGTAAGTTTTAACTTTTTGTTGAAAGTTTTGATGTGACTAGAATGCCATCGAGGTTTAGCTTTCCTCTTTTTATCTTCAGTTTAGATTTGATTGTTGTCATTTTCAGTATGTTAAAAAACATCATCAGGAGAATGCACCGATAGGTAAAACAGCAAATTCTAGATGAGATGTTTTATCCTCTGTTTGATACCTTGATAAGGTATGTTTATTCAGTGTTCACCGTTGTATTGGTGGTGAGATTTTGCGAAATAAGTAAAAATGTCGTCATAATGACAGAATTACAAAATCAGAAATTCGATTCTCGGCGGCTTGATATTTATGTGATGACCCGTTACCACTAAATGAATAAACCATCCCATTCCCTTTCCCCATAGAATAGTTTGTATTGAAAAAAAAAAGTCACCTTTTCTTTTGATGTTTCCACCAAGCCATTATCATGGACAGTATGACAAGCACGGCAAAAACAACACCGAGAAGGGTTCCCAGGATGAACGTAATGAAATTCATCTCATAAAGTTCGGTATCTGGTTCGGTATCTGGAAGATAAACCATTTAGTTATTCCGTCGTCACCTTGAAAGTCAATGGAGGAAGAATTTGCTCTCGCAATTTTTTTTTCTCTTCTATAATGACTATAGGCAGAAATGACGGGGTTTTTTTTATAATCAGAGGAAATCATTATGAGGAGAAATAGTTCTATTCCGTAACCTGACAAGATTTCTCACTTTGCTGAATTATCGCAGTATACTAACATAAAAGAAATGAATTGTTTTGCTATTGACGAGTGACTGTTAAGACAGCATGAGATGAGAGACTTCAGAAAATCAGATTATTCGTGCCCGATTTGAAGTGTTGTACTCATAGAAGTTCACACATTTGACGGAAAGAGCACAATTATGGGAATTATTACACAAATTCGTAAGCAGATTCTGAAGTGATTACTGTAGTAGTTAATGTTTATCACAACAGTTCCTAAGTCCATGATTTACATTAAGGCAGAACATTCAGACCTGACCAAAACTGTAAACGAATAAGGGATTAACAAAATGTTCTGTAAATGTTTACTTTGCACAGGTAGACGTAATGTACTTGATCGCTTTTGAAACCCATATTCACGAATGGAGGTTTTTCAGGAAAATGCAGTTTTGTTAGGCCAACGCAAATGTGTTCTATGACAGTAACGATACTATACGAAGACCTGATAAAGTCTCCAGACATATTATGATTTCTTCAGTCCCTGTTGAAAAAACACACACATTACAACTTGCCGTTTTTTCATGGACAATGGGTATTCTGACTTTTGAATATGCATTGTCTTTCTGTCTGTTTTGCTTTCCTGTCTGCGACTTTCTTCTTGTTTATTGTTTATACATTAACTCAACTCACAAACTTTCACATACAAAAAAGAACTGGGCAAACGCTTTATTGATGTTATTTTAGTAATAAGACTTTTTTGTCATCATAAAACAGTAACACTTTCATACCTTGAATTTAAATCAAATAAAATGATGTCGAATTTACCATGAATGGAATGAATATTAATGTACTAAATTGAAATATTCATTCAGGTCTTTTATATTCTGAAATCTCAGATCATATCCCTGTCTTTGTAATGATTGATTCCACTCCTCCTCGTAGAAATGGACAAACATTTTATGCTCGTAAATTTACCACTGAAAATGTAGTTAGGTTAAATGGATATTTGCAGAATGAAGATTGGGAAGATGTTTTAACCTGTGACGATACCGAAAGAGCATATCAGTTATTCTGGGCAAAATTTGAGATATATTTCAACACTAGTATACCTAAGACCAAGGCAGGGAGAAAATGTAATAAACCTATAAAACCTTGGATAACAAGAAGAATTTTGAATTCTATAAATAAAAGAAACATTTTGTACAAAATGAGTCTCCATCGAGCTAGTCCTGAAAATGTTTTCAATTATAAGACATATCGAAATACATTAGCAAGCATTATTAAACAGTCTAAACAATTGTATTTTTCTAAAAAGATAGATAATGCTCAAGGTAAAAGCTCAACTATATGGAAAATAATCAATGAAATTCTTAATAAGAGCAAATCATCACCTGATTCTCAAGTATTTTATAAAGATGGCAATATTTTAAGTAATCCGGTAGATATAAGTAATGTTTTTAATGAATATTTCGTACACATTGGTCCACAACAGGGCTCTAAAATTTATAAGAGTAATTGTGATTTCGCACATTTTCTGCCACAACCAATAAATTCACCCTTATTTTTAAACCCAACTGATTTTATTGAAATATTAAGAATTGTTCGCACTTTTAAAAACAGTTATTCTGTCAGTCATGATGAAATTATCACCCACTTACTTAAGCAGATTATAGGTAGTATCTTGTCTCCCTTAGTCCATATTTTTAATCTATCTCTTTCTTCTGGTATTTTTCCAAGTTTCTTCAAAATTGCTAAAGTTATACCGATTTCTAAAAAAGATGATCCAACATGTGTAACTAATTACCGTCCCATTTCCATTCTCTCTAGTTTCTCCAAAATACTCGAGAGAATAATTGTTTATTTTAGGCTGCATGGATTTTTATGTCAGAATGATTTCTTCAATCCTGATCAATTCAGTTTCCGAACTAATCATTCTACTGATCACGCGCTAATGCAGTTATTTGATAGAGTATCGAATGCCTTGGCGGATCTTAAACATGTAATTGGTATATTCATGGATCTGAGCAAGGCATTCAATACTCTTGACCATATAAGCTACGACATTATGGGGTTCGGGGTACTGTACTTACATGATTTGAAAACTATTTGTTATGGAGAAAACATTTTGCTTCCTTTGATTCAGTATCCTCCAATACATTACCTGAAACATGTGGAGTTCCCCAGGGTTCAATTTTAGGTCCGTTATTGTTTTTAATCTACATTATGATTTTTCAAACGCATCATCTATGTTACAGTATATATTATTTGCTGATGATACAAATGTGTTTTACTCACATGCTGTCCTAAACCACCTAGTTACTGCTTTGAACAATGAATTACAGAAATTATCTACATGGTTTAAAAGTAATATACTGGCACTTAATTTAAGCAAAACTAATTTCATTCATTTTAAATGTAAAAAAAAAGCTGATTTACCAGAATATGAATTGTACATTGGTGATACATCTCTTGAAAGGAAAACATTAAATAAATTTCTCGGTGTGTATATAAATGAAAACCTAAAATGGGATGATCATGTAAAACACATTATTTTGCCTGTATCCCGAAACGCTGGCCTGTTAACTAAGCTTCAATATTTTTACCAACTCGTGTATTGTTTACCCTGTTTAAAATGCTTTAATCCTGCCATATATATCGTATTGCAACAGTATTTGGGCAACCCACAAATGTAACACAGACGGTATACTTTTCCTGCAGAAAAAAAAAAGCAATTCGAGTGTGCAGTCGAGCACGCTCTCGAGATCACACCGACCCATTGTTTTTCCAGCTTAAATCTCTTAAGATAAATGACAATAACTTTCTCCAAAAAGCTTATTTATGTTTTGCCTCAAGTCAAACTTCTTGCTTCCAATATTTAACAGAATTTTCGGTCAAATTAAGAGATTCACTCTTATCCTACCAGACAATCCACAAATTTGCACTTATTTAACCCCAAAACTCCACTCGCGCATCATTCTGTCAGACACTCCGGCACTGACACTTGGAATTCCCTTCCCACCGAAATTAAAAACATGACCACTATGTATTCATTTAAGAAGGCTGTAAAACTTCACCTCCTTAAGCAGTATTCCCCAGGATAACATTCTGATTTCTTTATTGTATTATAATCAAATGTATATGAACATGTACGTGATACATGATGGATGTATGTGTGCATACATATATCGACTTATTTATCTATCCATATATATATATATATATGATATATATATATATATATATATATACAACTGTATATATATATATATATATATTATGAATATGGGTATGTATGTGTATGTAGAGGATAGGCCTAGGTACATGTATATTATATGAGCATGTATATGTATGTATAGGATAGGCCTAGGTACATGTATATTATATGAGCATGTATATGTATGTATAGGACAGGCCTAGGTACATGTATATCATATGAGCATGTATATGTATGTATACGATGTGCCTTACCATTACTGCGTACATAAAATAAGCACGATATATTTTATTTCATGTCAGATGACCTTATGTATACTTTGTATTCACACATTACTATTTTCATATCTGTCAGTACTCCGGCAAAGGCAACTGAACGTGTTAACTTTAATGTTAGTATCATATTATACTTATTACCATTACTATTATTGTAAAGTAGTTGGAGTGGTACACATACACTCTGTGATTTTCCCTTTTCTCCCTTTTCCCTTTTCCCTTCCCCCCCCCCCCCCTACCCTTCCCTATCGCTCTCTCCCTCTCTCTCTCTCTCTCTCTCTCTCTCTCTCTATCCCCTATTCTATCCGGATTAGCTAAGCATAGAGTCTCCATACCGTCAAGTCTCGGCTTATTTTGGAGACCCTTCTGTTTAAGTTCCCTAAGCTGTTGGTATTTGTCTTGTATAATTGTACAAAAAATTATGGCCCGAATTCACGAAGGTGGTACAAATGAAACCATGGTTTAAACCATGGACAAAAACCATGGAGCACAAAGTGTCGCATGGAATATTTCGTTACAAAATCAGTCATTTCGTCGATGAAATGATTATTTTGTAACGAAATGACAACATTTTGTAACTAAATGAACATTTCGTCCACAAAATGATAATTTCGTTAACGAAATGGTCATTTTGTCAACGAAATGACCAATTTCGTAACGAAATATTCCGTGCGACACTTGGCGCTCCATGGTTTCATTTGTACCACCTTCGTGAATTCGGGCCTATGTGTCGATATACTGTTTGTCATAAATTACTTGTGCATAATTATATCTGATGTAACGGAATTAAGCAGAAATAAATCACATCAAATCAAATAGTCACCTGTGGCTTGCTTTTGCCATAAAAACATGTTAACAAAAGGGTTACCCTAAAATGTACATCAATTGCAGCAAACTAGTTTTGACGTAATTACTGCCAGTGAGAAGGGGAAAATGCAGTACAAAAAAAAAAGCACTTGCTATATGGGTTGAATCAATTACTAAACTCAGGTGACGAAGAATTTACAGTAACTGTTGTCTCTCCAAATGACGTCAGAACCTGAATAGTCCGTCTGTGCCCTGTGTAGTTTAATCAAAACACAGGCAATACTGACAGTATACTAGTACATGTTGATGGGAAATCTCCTAATCAGTTTCTACTTTTTTGTGACAGCATTTTTCTGGGCAATATTACAGTAACACTATCCAGATCGACAATACGTACATGCATATACAGAACAATTCTTGTATCTGTCAGATATCAGACTTATTTGCATGGTGATCAAAGTACAACAGTAACTGTTAGTAGTGTATGAGTGCTCACAAATTCATAATATTTATATATATTCCGAATGTCACATTTTATTTCGATACAATTACTAAAAAACTGATAAAACGTCTATATTGAAATGAATTACAGATAATGTAAACATACATACTGTGAAAAATATTTTGGATAGTAAAGTAGTAATTTAAGTATATTACATCAGAATCTGATCTATAGGCAGCGGGTTTAGAATTTCCAAAATAATAAAAGAATAACGGGGGAAAAATAATGGTCAATGATATTGCTTACTTTAACCTTCACAGTATTACTTGACCCTTTCGCACAATGATATGGATGAAGTTTCATTGCACTTGTAACCCATTTTCCATCATTAAGCTTTTTTCTTTTTAGAAAAGAATGCCTTTTCATTAGATCAACGAATATCTGCGTTATACGATATAGTCACATCACCACGAAAATCTGATAGTCGATGAATAAGAATTGTATTTCTAGTTCATGTTGAAGAACGGCGCTTTGCAACATTTCTTCATGGACATTTTTTTTTTATTCTTGTATCATAAGAATTAAACACATCTTCTCTCTGAGACAGTAACAACTTCAAAACTTGAATCCAGTTCATTGATTCATGATGAATTCACTAAGAACAAACGATGAAGAACCAAATCTAGTGTGTTTCCATCTAAACAAACTGGTGAAACAAGTGATGTATTTTATTCAATAAAAGCGAAGTAGTCCTGATGTAATTATGCGTATGCAATTAATACGTTAAGAGGTAAAAGTGGAAACACTAGAAGTAAATACGGGTCGAATCAATTACTATACTCACCTGACTGAGACGTTTCAGTTGTCGCTCGCAATGGCGTAATGTCTTGGGTAGTCTGCGTCTGCCCTGTGCATTGAGATAAACCTACCGTTTATATTGATCCAAAATTCTGTCATGAGATTCTTCCCCTCAAAGGGAAATACTTGTATACACTACACAGAAAATTGACCCTCGACCCTCTTTGGCGCAGTCATCGCCCTATCAAACACACACACACACACACACACACACACACACACACACACACACACACACAAAGTCACATGGTCCCTGCACTGTATTGAATTCATGTCATTGTCTTGTAATTGTATGTCCCAAATTAATTTTAATAGTTACCCCCCCCAAAAAAAAAAATGAAGTGATAGGCTTTGTAGATAACAGAAATTTAAGCAGCTAGACGTCATTTACTCTCGATGCCTGCGAACTTCATATTAGTAAATTACCATCTTTTTTGTTGGTGGTGATGTTTATTCCAATCGTTCAGGGGCCTTCGATCTTACACTCGAGGACAATTCCAAATATCAATTACTGTTAACATTGCGATCATTTTATCATTGCACACAAAGTTTTGCTCATGTGTTACACCGTACTTGTCAATGTAGTACATACCCTGAGAAGTGTTTTCTATACTTTGTGTAGGCATTGTGGTGAAATTGCCATCTTGCCACTCTGCGTCTGTGAAAAAAAAACATTCCCATCCACACAAAAAATGACAAACTTATGGAATGATGTGTGAAAGCACAGTAAAAAAAAAGATGAAATTCAGTAACTTCATGGAGTTCAAATCAGTGGTGCCTGTGGTGTCGTAATCTTACGTGATCAGGTGGTAAAAATGCCCATCTCTTTGGCATATTTTCAAATTAAGAGAAGGAAAACATGCAGTGAGCATTTCAAAGCACGTATCATGCTCATGAAAAAGATAATCGATTACAAAAATAGATTGATATTTCCCAATGAATTACTTCACGGGATACAATACGATTGTGTACAATTTCGAGAAATGGATAATTTTGTTGTTAAGCATTGTCTCCTGTCAATTTGATTTGATTTCATTTCATTTATTTCCGCATTCAATCAGATATAAATTTAACTGCACAAATTTCAGAAGCACAAAGACAAAGAATAGTAAGTGCAGTGAAATAAATCGATAACAGTACACAAATAGATACCCATAAGTGATGGCATTGAGCAGTATACATACACAGAAACATGAAACAAAATATATAGTATTTTTTTCAAGAAATAACAGAGATAATTGAATGTAGGAGACCGCCATCGTAAACGATTAAGCTTGAAATGGATGGGGGCCTCAATGCATTTGAATGACTACTAGTAATTTCAATTTTTCTCCTATCATGCCTATCAATTATGGCAGTATTAATTTCCACTGGTGTGCTCTACGTGGTGTGTTTTAGGTGAAGGCTCAAATGGCACACATTTTCATCATCCACACTCAGATGACGATAACTCTCGGAAAATCTAAATGCTTACACCAAAAAAAAAAATCCGCAATTTTTTTTTTTTTAATATCATTACATCTCCTCCCTTTCAGATATAATGTAAAATGTTGTATTTTTATTTCTCTTACACTATTGCACAAAGCAGAGATTTTTAAGATCATAATCATTGATAATATAATTTCAAATTGATGTCGTTTGTTTTACTTTCGACTGCTCGGCAAGAAGGGACCGAAGCGTTCCAAACCGGGAAGTAAGTCGACCATCCTGGTTGTCGTATCACACACTGCAGTGTCGAATTCCCGTTGACGGCGTAACCTTTGTCACAGATGAGAGTTATCTTCGACCCGAAGCTCGTGATATCTGAGTCCCAACTTCCATTGGGCACTGTCCCAGGATGTTCACAAACTCCGACAGAGACTTCCAATAAAGAAGACATAGGGAATTCCCTTGAGTCATGAGGGAAAACTTGAAATGATCATATCATTACGATATATTACATGGAATAATCATTGTGAAGAAAGATACTATAATTATGTAAACAGAATCAGTTTTGTATCTCTTTCGGTAAGGTTCAGATGCCTGTTCATATGCCAAGTTCAAAGACTAGCTGACTAGCACAGAACGTAAACATAATTATAAATATTGATTGTATACGACACCAGTAAACATATGTGATGAAGTTTTTTTTTATTAAACATGTTAAAGGTATGAACCTGACAAAGCATATTACAGGTATTAATAGTCGCTGACAAATTATACTGTCATTACCATCCCTGATGCTTGCCTACATTTATTTCATTCTCTGATGTCAAGAAATCTTTGTCGATTACTCACGGTTAAATGAATGATGTCGGTCGGAGTCAAATTCTGTCGCAAGTGGACATGTCCAATTGTGAGAAAAGTTTCCGCCAGAAATGATCTGCGCATACGTCTCGGACTGAAAACAAATGCACAATCCTTCACGCATGACAGCAACGCCATTGTTTTCGGACTGTCTTCTACAGGTAGACATGCACTCGCCGTCCGAATCAACGCCAAATCCGGTGTTAAATGCTGTTTGTAAGTTTAGTTGGTTGTCTTTGTAGCATCCAAGAAATGCAGGCTCTACGCAGTGACAGAATATCATGACTATTTCAAACTTTCAATACCTGATACTTTGAAGTGTGCATCATGGTAAATATATTGTATTTTAACAACAGCTATAGTCACAAATCATCCCTGAAATTACAGTTTGATAAGTGTTTCTGTTTGAATACAGGTTAATTACTCTACATCTGTAGCGCCTGAAAATATCAAACACATGGACATACATACATATGTGCGTGTGTGTGTGTTGACAGCGGACTCTATGGTTTTTAACAGTGTCGATTTTCATTCCACCATACACATAATACACAATTAGTGACTAAGAATACACTGTAGCTCGCATACATCAAACATACTAATTTACTCTTTCCATGCGACGTAGAGTCACACAAAAGCATAAGAATAGAATGATATCAATGTTTGCGAACGTCTGAACTTTATGAATGATAAAGAATATCTAAATGTTTTCATACGACAAATTTGAATCTCTTACCTCGGCATTGGAGTCTAACAATCCTGTTTGAGAAACACTCGGTTGTTGTCATTGAACAGTCCATTACACGCAGCGAATCTGTGCATTGACATTGTACAAATCGTTCATGAAATAGATAAAGTTTGAACGCCGCATTTCTCAAAAAGTTTGATACACAAATAACGGCTCTCATGTGTAATATGCATGTAAAAAGAAAATAGCTACAGAGGAACAAAATATAACGACAAAATCAGTAATGAACACATTTGGCCATTAATAAGTTTGTGTGTAGAGATAACGAATCTTATTCTAATGAACGTTCGATTGCTGCATTTGTACCATTAAGTTCTGTCATCCAACGTCAAAGAACGTAGTCATTAGTAAGTATGATTGTTTATCGTTGTGTATGTCTGTAGCAAGAAAACTGGCAGTATAGTTTAAAAAGAGGGTTTAAGGAGTTTTTAGATATTGGGAAATTGCAACTGTTGCATGTACGAATCATGGCAATGACAAAAGGCCTACGTCATTAGTTTTAGTTTATGTATTTCCATCTTTAAATATCTTGCAGAGTTACTTTGGACGCAAAGTGTTCTTTGTAGCGATCAAGTTTATTTGATGCGATACATGCTATTCTTTCTGGGATGGTATTACATATGCATTCACAAGTTCTGATCTGCATGCATATAATTCTGCGGTTACCTATACGACATGACACCGCTTGAATCTCGTGTCGTGTTGATGTAGTCATACTGGCCAAACTTGAATGACCCGTAAAATCCTTTGCAGCCGGGAAGCCTAGCTCTTTGCAGACCAATGCAGCAGCTTTGTTGGTAAATCCATCCAAGCAGACGTATTTGTCTGATTCGATAACCACCAGGCCTTCAAGGGGAGAGGGTCCGTCAGCCAGTTTCACCGATGGTATCCCTTGAAAAATAATGACAAAGGTTCTAACCAGTAATCTATAAGCAATCATTCACGTCGTAGCTCATTCGAGGTGAAGACGATTATCAGAATTATGGTCTAAACCCTTCTACGAGTTAATATACACTGATGCATAGTTTGCCCTTTACAATTTTTCAAAAGGAACAGAAGAAGCAATGCGATTTATATATTTGTTGTTGTTGTAGTTTTTTTTAATGCAGATCGCACTCTACTTTAATTCTCCTCCCCACATTATTTAGGGAACAATATGACAAAACTGAATAAACTTTCGTGAGTCAACTGGCATCAATAGAATCCATAAATGCAATCCATACGTGACGTAAAGATCAATAATAACACTTATAATTATAGAGATTACTCAGTATCAGCGAATGTCGAGATATCAATCTATTAACTAATAGTCGGTGAGCCTACTTGACGGCTTTCTGTTCATCCGGTATTGGAATAAACATTTGCACCAATATTTGAGTACAATATACAATACAATAATACATTATGACAGATACGGGTACAGAATGATGGCTATTATGTGAATTGATTTTCACAACAACACTCATGGGCAACGACACAACACGTGTACAACGACATTAATAAACTCTTTCTGTTTTGTATTTTTTTTTAGGATAATGGCCAGGCTATCTACCAACGAAAAAAAAATGTCAAATTTGCCGGATACTCCCCATTGCAATAGCAATCGAGTATTTTCCAAGACAAATTACTGTCGCAAATTAACGTGGAAATCGATCATGTATAACCTCCCCAAAAGAGTTCTCAGTTTCATCATTAATGCGTGTATAGATTCTCTGCCCTCCTACACAAATTTGCACACCTGGGGTAAACGCCTTAGTGATAATTGTGTCTTCTGCCCGGGCACCACAGGCACTTTGCATCATATACTCTCAAATTGCCCAGTTTTTTCTAGATAGATGCGAGTGGCGACATAACAATCTGCTGAGGTATATGTATAATACATTTTTTGAAAATCTGTCCAACGGAACGATTTACACTGATCTAGAAGGGCACTCAATCGCCGGGGGCACCATACCTCCCCATATTCTCACTACAAGTTTGCGCCCAGATTTAGTTATCTTAAGGGAAGAAGAACAAGATATCACGATTGTTGAACTAACTGTTCCCTTTGAAATGAACCTCGAGGATGCACATCAAAGGAAAGTAGAAAAGTATAATTCAATTGTGCGGGATATCCAGGATAAGAGCTACTCAGTGTCATTTTATGCGATAGAAGTCGGTGCAAGGGGTCTAATAGACCGGGGTAACAATGCCGTTTAAAACGAATTCTGAAAACAACAAGTTCCAAGATTCGTCCGAATGAATTGTTTCAGACACTCTCTAAACTCGCCATACTCTCCTCTTTTTCGATATTTTATGCTAGAAAAGAGAGAGCTTGGGGGAGGTACGGCATCTAGATCCGTAGGATTTAGCTATAGTTATGTAATATTCATACCCACCATGAAGCCGAAGTGGAAGTACAGTAATATGTTTGCCGGTTTGTCCGTCTGATCGTAATCATTTTATTTGTAAATTGTATGTGTTATGTACGTGATATAATTTCAGAATATTGTTTGAGACATAATTGACATAGATATTTATTGTTTGTATAATATATGAGCGCAGGTGTTTATGGTTTATAATTATGTGGTATTGGCTGTAGAGTTTGGGGGGAGGTACGGCATCTAGATCTGTAGAATTGAATCATAGTTACGTAATATTCATACCCACTATGTTTTCGTTTTGAAGCCAAAGTGGAAGTACAGTAATATGTTTGCCGGTCTGCCCGTCTGTTTATCATCATTTTATTTGTAAACTGTATGTGTTATATATGTGATATAATTTCAGAATATTGTTTGAGGTATATTATAAATGATATAGATATGTATTGATTATGAGCGCAGGGGTTTATGGTTTATAATTATGTGGTATTGGCTGTAGATTTTTTTTTTTCCGGGGGAGAGGGGGGGGGGGGTGGTGAAGAGGAGGGTAGCCGCAGGTAGGAGATGGGGATAGTAGGTGAAAGTTTAGTTTGTCGCTGCGGCTGGTTTGGATTTCGTATAGATTTTTGTGTGTGTGTGTTTTTGTTTCTGTTGGGAAAGGAAAGGAATCTGAGGTCAAATGATATGTTCGGAAAGGTGAGATGAGTTTATTGTTATACATTATAAATAATGGGTGAATGGGCAATTGAAAAAATGTAGAATATTTTGTTTATAATTTTGGGTTTTATGTTGAAAAGGGTATATAACATGTATAATATAGTTGTAAACAGGGGTTTTGATTATTATAATAGGTGGTGGGGGGGGGTTATGGGGCTAGTATAAGTTGGTGAAGATTTGATGACATGATGATGATGATGATAATAAGGTTTTATGTATTATATGTTTGTATGTTTATCTTATTATTTTATAATGAGGATAATTGTATCAAAGGTAGGGGATACCTTTTACAGACCTCCCAAAATGCAGCAAAACATTAAATATGAACCTCAGGGGACTTGCTTAGGCCACTGCTTAGAAATTTGGAAGTCAACAGTTATCTAAAATTTGAATAATGCACAAAACTCAACTTCTCAGTAGTTCTGTGTGTCAGCCACACTTAAGCCTTTTTGTTGCATTCTTCTGTATTTGTGATCTATAAACACAAATCTAAAAGTACAAGAGCTGATGTAATAACATATAGAGTGCGTGGCAAGAATGTATATAGAAATGTTAGTAAGTGTTGATGAACTTTCTTCACAAAATATACATGATGGACACACATGCAGTACATGGGTCTGCAAAGGTAGCCTAGTAATGTACTGGAATTTACGGTGAGCCCCGAAAACAATTCAATTCAAAATCTAACGGTCAAAAAAATGTACTAAATGTTACCTTCCACTTTCAATACTTTATGGGAGTTTCTAATATGATACTCTCTTCAACATACCACTGTATTTATACAACTCTTCATTTAAGGCGTGCAAATGGGATTCCCTACCTTTAATATTGTAGAAGATAATTATACCACCGTTGTTATTGTTATGCAGAAATAGCATATGCATTGATATTTGATTGATTAATTAATATTTAATCAATTAGTTGACAGTTTATGTGTGATATGATATGTATACTTTGTGTTGCAGTAATGTAAACTCCAATATTGTTTTTTGTACCCCATAAACTTGTCTTAACCTGTCATTCGTTTTGAATGAAACGGTGGACCTGGTCCTTTTGTATTATATTTTATGTAATTCTAACACTTCCTTGAACTTGAATAAAGTCATGATTAAACAACATTTCGTATGTTTCTCTCCCCTGAGCCACAACGATCCCATGAAATAGTTCAATTTGATTTAATTCAATTCATTTTTATATTTCGCAATGAAGGAATGTACATCAAATATAATGAAATAAAGTGGATCAAATTATCCGGCTACGATGCACAATAAATTATAGTAAACATATTGGAAAAAAAAACATGGCGGTCACTCTTCGTAAATTTGGCTCTCTGTATAAATGCTAAAGAAAAACGATGGGCCCTACTTAAAAGCAAGCTTGTTAAGCGTAGGTCCCAAATTCTGAACAGAGGGTACAAAAACGCATAAGGAGCACGGGTGCAACATAATATAGGACCAAAATATAGAAAACAAAACTGAAAGGCAGGGATCTCCGGGGAAATAACAGATTGTTCTCAGATACACATAGTGAAAACAAACAAATAACCACATTCTGTAGACGTATACATAAACAGTTGTTTTAGCGATGTTAACAATATGGTGTGATAATACGATTTGAATAATACTGCAAACACTCGACATGTGGGTCCTCAGAAGAACATGGGAAGCCTTTAATAAGGGAGAGAGAACATGCATGTACTAACAATTCAAAAAAGATTTACCAGCCAGTAGCAACGACGTGAGTACAACAAAGCCAGTTGTTAACGAGTTCCAAAGTATAAATTACTAGTATACTGATTTGGAGGAATTTATGAGCGCAAACAGCGAGGCTCAACGATTTGAATGACAACAACCAAGTACATAACAGCAAAACGCGCATAAACAAGATAGAAAGAAATTTCAGTGGACTTACGCAATGTAATTATCCTATAAATTGTGTCCTAATTTGTACTGGGAGATCATTCAAGTATTTCGGTCCTGTATACATAACTGTTTGTCAATCACTGAATATTTGTATACTGTATACATAAAATGACATTTTGATACATTGTATTATGGCTTCGATTAAAATGAGGTAGACATATATGACACGGCATTCAATTACTTTGTGTACTTTCATTTTGCTTCTATTTTATGTCACTGTTTCATCGCGTCTTTTACGTTTAAAGACTGTAATCTATTGTTTTTAATATAGTAATGCGTGTCAACTGAACGGAGTGCGTCCTCGTTGTAGATCTTCATGTTTCACTTTAAAAAAAAAACACGTTGTCAGCCATTTTGAAATCACACGGCTTTTTTTACAATCATTGTCAACTCATTCCTATAGATTTTATGTCCTGTCATGCAAATGGAAACATCAGGTTCCGAATAACGGAGGGAAAAACAAGTGTTGAAGTATATAAGCAACAGTCAGCGAACAGTTGTGTTCATGCTATGGAAACTGACTACACTTACCTTGGTAACACTTCACGTTCATGTTGAATCTCACAGGGTAGATATATATACAAATAACTGTAGCTTCGTCTGATGGGTGAGCGATAAAAGGGGAGAATACTCTGTGTCTTTCACTATCAGATTCCGAGAGGTCTTGTTTGCTATTTCGTCAAGTCTTTCGAATAACACCAATCCATTTTTGTTGGTATTGAGGGTGTAGAGGATTCTTCTTCCAAGGGGTGCAAGGAGAACCCAACTATCACGGTTGTCAGCGCAAGTTCGGTTACACCATATCTCCCGTTCCAGTGAAATCCCCGAACAATTTAGACTGAAATCTGCGTGATGATAAGAATCACAAAGAGTGCACGTAAATCAATGAATCAATATGAGAATAGTAATAAAATGAACAATGAAACATTCCTCTATTTGTACTCGAGCTGATGTTAGTTCGGTGACATGATTTAAGCCCCAACTCATGTACTATTTCTTACCAAATTCTTTGAAGGCATTCGTCTTCCTGGAGGTAATAGCCCAATAGTTAAGTTATATATTGCTTTCTTTCAATAGCGTAGCAGATTAAAAAAAAAATGATAAAGGTTAACTTAATAGAACCTAATTACTCGTGGGAATTTTTAGAGCAGAGGTTCAAGCATATCTGATATAACATCCCATTCTTGCGTAAAGACTGACATGCTTAACCCGGTGAAGTGGTCCCACCTCACATCCAACTGGACCCCATGGAAGACCAGCTTAACGTAGTTGAATATGGGCTATCCAGCCATCTTCTCAGATGGAAAATGAACAAACAAACAAACAAACAATAAGAACTGAGAAAGAGAGAAATGTGCGAGGTATGTCAATGATGGAATGAAAATTGAAAGGTATACGTACATGTATTAGTTCCCAATGCTGAGGACCTCATAGAAGGATTGTAAAACATGAAATGAGCAGAAATCCATACCAGGAATATCATTCTTTCTTCCATCGCGAAAAAGGGGGAAGCATAGCACAGCCACTGCAGATAACTCCGAAATACCAGCCCGCTATTATTCCAAAGACTGAAAGTCGATGTAATGTTCCCTTGAAACCCTACATGCAACCGGTACGTGGAATAGGAATGAACGATAATTGCAGTTGATGGTAATGAGCTGATTGATGACGATGGAGTACTAAAAAGTCTGAGTGCGCATGATAAGAATGCGTTTGAGCATAATGAAATTGCAATTATCTCATAAAGCTGCCTGGGCTTTTCAAGGAAGCGATACAGGAGAATCCACAGCATACAGCCACTCGATAATGCCAATCATTATAGTTTCAGTAATATAACGCCCACGCTATCGTTTGAGATATTGTATTGTCATGTTACTATCATAGATCTATTATCATATTTCTGTGATAGTTACAGACTTTCATGAGATACTTTCGACTACATTTATACTGGATAAGTGCTTCCAACAACGACTGAATGACTCCATAAAGAATTGTGCTGTACTATGATGCATGTTTTGAACACGAAATATGTAAACCAAAGTGATAAGCAAAACTCTTGAGGGTGGAAAACTACTTTCGACCCTTAACAAAGTCACAAAGCATTATCTCTTTGTCTCCTCTCTCTCTCTCTCTCTCTCTATCTATCTATCTATCTATCTATCTCTTTGGCCTGTGCATTATATATCATTTTAAATGTTTGATAGTATTGGTGCAAGAAGCTGAACCCGCCTGTTTTGCTTTTTTCTTTTGTGAGTGCTGGATTCAAATCTGGATGATAAAGCTCTTTTACAATTGAGGGCTTTGAAATATCAAAGGACAAATCCACCTTCATGAGGATTGAGTGAATGCATGCAGTACAGCATATCAGTGAAAGTTTGGGGGAAATCGGACAGTCAGTTCAAAAGTTTTGAATTTTTTTAAGTTTCTGCTCTGTCACTGCAGGGTGAACTACAGCTAGTGATGTTACATGTATAGAACAATGTTAAGAAAATATAAAGACATTTCAACATATTTTCACTTTTCTCGCATCATTAAAAAGACCACTTGACTTGCCTCTTTCAGAAGGCAGGGGGATAATATAGGTTTTCCCGCCTTATTTCATCAGATTTGCATTCGATTTCACGGACATGAGTGAACACCACGGACACGAGTGAGCACAATTCTAAGTGCCCCTTCATCGTCACATATACCAGTGATCACCTCATCAAGTAGGAAACTGACCTACAAGAAACTGAGAGGGATGAACGTCGACAATCTTAAAGTTGTGCCAAATTTAAGTAATTCTTTTGCAGAGTCCAATTGTAATGTCTGTTTATGGAATGCACATTCTGTCAGAAACAAAACTATATGCATTGCTGAATATGTTCACGAACATGACTTCGATATCATGTTTATCACAGAAACCTGGCTTAACTCCAAGGACGATGTGATAATTGGGGAGTTGACTCCTAGAGTGTATTCTTTTATAAATTCACCACGAAATACAAGTACACGTGGGGGTGGAATTGGTGTATTGTACAAGTCTACTCTTAAGTTGATGATGAAAAATTCTGTTCTGTCTTTTTCCACTTTTGAGTATGCACACATTACTGATTTGTCATGTTCGGTCAATTTTTCATTGTGATAGACCACCACCCTCTTCAGTAAATAGACTCACATCTTCTAAGTTTCTGAACGAATTCGATGAATTTGTAAGTGAGATATCCTTGTATCCGGGGAAATCGGTGTTATTAGGAGACTTCAATATCCATTGGGAAGACATGTCTAAAAGCGATGTGCTCCATATGAATAATAGTATAGCATCTAGGGCCCGTTTCATAAAACTTGTCATCAGTGACAAGTTGTCATAGATGTGACAAGCTACTGAAATCCTTGCATCTGATTGGCTGAGAGCAAATTTGTCATAGAAATGTGGCAGTTGTCACTTTATACAATAAGTTTTATGAAACGGGCCCCTCCTGGGCTTATCCAACACGTTCAAGGTCCAACTTATAATCTGGGTCACACCTTAGATTTAGTTTTTACCCGAGATGATTTAGTAATATCAGATTTTAGTACAGTTGAAACATGTATCTCTGATCAGCATATGATCCGTTTCTCACTGGCTAAACAGAAATCAGAGTTAATTTCTATTACTTCTTCATTACGCAATTATCGCAAGTTCAATTTGCTAATGCTTTGCATAGTGTCGTCTCAACCCGCAGGATTAGATAGCGAGTCCTTGTTTGATTGGTATGTTTCTGGAGTTACTAAGGTACTCGATACCTATGCTCCATCTGAGACAAAATCTCGCCCTTTGAAATCACGTATGCCTTGGTTTAATGAGTCCACACTTGTAGCTCGCCAACTTCGTCGTAAAGCAGAACGAAAATGGCGGAAAACAAGACTTGATTCAGATCGTAAACTGTTCATTGCAGCAAACAGAAATGCATGTCGGGTTATTAATGTCTCTAAAGAGAAATTTTTGAAAGACAAGTTGAGTTCATGCACTGTCAAGGAGGTATATCGCATTATCCACTCACTTTTGAATAAGAAAGCAAGTCATCTCCCCTTGTATGATTCTGCATCCATATTAGCTAATCAATTTTCTTTGTTTTTTTTGTTGGAAAGATAAGAAAAATTAGAGATGAAGTAGATGCGTGCAACAGAATAACTGTAAACCAGTTTTGTGATACTGTAAACGTAAATATTCCTCTTTTTGAGAATTTTCAGTTGCTTACACAATCAGATTTGTCCAGAATCATTATGTCATCTGCTACTAAATCTTGTCAACTTGATCCCATTCCAACATGGCTCCTGAAAGAGAACCTCAATCATGTATTACCATTGCTTACAAATATAGTCAATCAATCTCTTTCCACAGGTGTTTTTCCCAAAGGAGCACAATCGGCAATAGTAAAACCACTTTTGAAGAAACCCAGCCTGGACCAAAACGAACTTAAAAATTATAGACCAGTGTTAAATTTAACATTTCTAGGTAAACTTATCGAGAAAGCAGTTTGTAAACAGTTAGTTCATCACATTGAGTCTAATAATCTTTTTGATTCTTTTCAATCTGCTTACAGGTCTCGGCATTATGTTTGCCATTGATTCAAACAAGGTTGTTTTTGCTGTACTTTTAGATCTGTCAGCCGCATTTGACACGATTGACCATCAATTTTTTCTTTCCCGTTTATATAAACGAACAGGTGTTAGGTCAACAGTCTTGTCCTGGTTTTATACCTTTTGGGATGGTCTTCTCAAGTTGACATTGCCGGCAATTTGTCAAACCCCACAATGTTAGAGTTTGGCCTTTCCCAGGGATCAATAGTAGGACCCATAGGATACTCAATTTATACTCTTCCAGTTGGCGAGATAGCCCAACATCACGATGTTAATTGCCATCTTTATGCTGATGACATACAGTTATATATTTCTTATGACCCGAAGATTGTAGGAGCTTCTTGTAATGCCATTACTAAACTTCAAACGTGTATTTTAGATATTAAGAAATGGATGGTAGCAAATAAGTTGAAACTGAATGATTCGAAGACTGAGTTTTTTGTTGCGGCTTCAGCCCACAATCTGCGCGGTCTTCCAAACATTGAGCTCAATGTTGGTTGCACACTAATTAGCCCCTCAGAAACAATAAGAAATCTTGGTGTTATTTTTGATCGTCGAATGTTAATGTCTCAACATATTTCTCAAATTTGTAGTACTGTTACGTTTTATTTAAGAAATATTGCTAGAATTAGGAGATTTATTGATCAATCTGCATGTCATATCGCAGTGCGTTCTTTAGTTCTATCCCGTATAGATTATTGTAACGGGCTTCTCTCTTCCATTCCTTCAACTCAATTGGATCGTGTGCAGCGACTTCAAAATTGGGCAGCCCGATTAGTGTTTCAGGTTTCTAGGGACTACCCATCTCAGCCACTTCTGAAGTCGTTGCACTGGCTTCCTTTGAAGCAACGGATAATTTTCAAACTAGTTTTGTTTGTCTATAAAATCCTCAACAATCAAGCTCCGAAATATATAGACGCCTGTTTGACTTTATATACACCTACTAGAAATTTGAGATCATCTAGTGATCCGCTTCGTCTCACATACTCTGTTACTCGCACCTTAGTCGGTGATAGGACATTTACTGTGTCTGCTTCAAAGCACTGGAACAAGTTACCACTTACCGTTAGACAGTCTCCATCAGTCAGTGTTTTCAAAAAAGCCTTGAAAACACATCTTTTTAGTAGCAACTAGTTCGTAGCTGTTTTATTTTTATCCAATTACACATACTGTCGTACATGTTTTGAATTGATTGTAAGCGCTTTGGGCCTTGCGGGAAAAGCGCACTATAAAGTAATAGTAATAGTAATAGTAATAGTAATAGTAATAGATTTAAAATGTGATCATTCAAGTTCGAGTGAATTTTTGAATGATCACAGAGATCAGCATTCAAGAAAGTAACTGGTTTATTAAATTTGATTTAATCAACATATAATTTCATGAGTTTCTCAAATAAACATGTAAAAAGGGCGTTAGAAGAAGGTTAAGGAATTCAAATTCACGATAAGCAATAAGGCAAACATTTGCAACATATGGACAGTCTTTTTCGTTGTTTCTCATATTCCTTGTAGTTACTCATCTATTTGAATATGCACACTTAATGTATTCTGAAATGAGACTTGCCTTGTATAGGGCCTATGAAAGCTCGTATAACTCTTCTTTGAATCACTTATTATGTACATTACATTCATACACGACCCTAACACTGCTATAGAGAAGAGTATACATGAATATCTCGAATACGGACAGAATTCAAGGGCGAAGCTTTTGACAACTAGCAAGACTATATCACTGGCGAAACCATTGGGTGAAACAGGTCTACAGTTGAGCCGACTGTGGCAACTTATGGTATGGACACGGGGAAGATGGGAATGGAATCAAAATGTAAATTTGAATGTAGACAAAATTTTGAGATATAGCCATTCCCTTAATGTTACATCAACACTGTAAGGAAGTACTATTGTAATTTGAACGTGGAAGACGAGATTATTCACACAATACAGTAGACTAAAACTGAATAAACGAAACTTTGAAATTAAAATGTAATTGTATGTATACAGCAATCCAATATATTGCAGAGAGAAACAAGAAAGGACCCGTAGAAACGCATGGGAACTTCTTATGTTGATTGAATTTGAAATTTCAAAGTGCGAAGTTGTATTCTGACTGAAATTGAAACTGGTAATTCTTAACTTTTGAACGAATTGCCCGATTTTCCCCAAACTTTCAGATGCTCTCTACTAATATTGCTGCATTCACCCGATTCACACAGTGGCAAATCCAGAGGGGGTTGCACCGGGTGCGCGCTACCTCTTCATTTGTTGTTAAAATAAAAGAAATAAAAAGGAAAAATGAGATGAAACCCGGAAGTAGCACCAAAAATATTGTTTGCGCCCCCTCCCCCTTTACAGAATTCCTGGATCCGCCCCTGCCACATGCCTATGAAGGTGGACTTGTCCTTTAAAGATGGTAGCCAAAATTGCCGCATAAAATGACGTCTTGCCACATTTTCTTTTAAATTGTTGAAAAGGGAGAAACAAAAATTAAAGATTTTCTTTACATTTTTAATCTCGAGTTAGCTGAACCTGCATCTGGATGTAGCAACTTTTGCATCCTTGAGAATTATGAGATATTCAAGATTCAGAATGCATGTAGTCCCAGTTTGTTTTAAGTTATTTTATTTTTAGCGTGATTATGTTGAATTTATGATATTATGATATGGATAGTCAGGCCCGTTCCCCCTCGATATGGAAAATGTCTGCAGAACGGATGACGTTTCCAGGAGATCTTTCCTGCTCTGTAGAGTTATGTGAACACATAATATCCCTACTCTGTCAGTGTTGAGGAAGAAAAGGGCTCGAGTACACGTCATGAGACCTCTTCAGCTAATCGGCCACTCCCTGCGCGTGCGTAGATGTCCAATCGAAAGCGTACTAGCCGATTCCCAAGGCTTTTAGGAAAGTGGCACGAGCGAGTACTTACATTGTCGATCATCTTTCAATTCGTTTTTACCACGACTCACACACACACACACACACACACACACAAACACACACACCCTCGTCCTGTACCTATCAATACACACATGCACACACGTACATCTATTACACTTCAGTTAATACTTGATATTCATCAAACCTTCCTGCTTACATTGAGATTATGACAGCTATATTCACACACAAAAAAATACATAGATATTATTACATATATATATATATTATATATATATATATATATATATATATATATATATATGTATATTGTCTTTAGAATCTGAAGGAAAATATGGTATATGCCTCCTTATGTAAATTATGAGGTGACACGAAATTCGCTCCTGCGACAACTGTTCCCGTCTCATATCTCCCAGGACTTAGGGTTCAGGTTTGGGTTGTGATCGTATTTTAGGTTTAGTTTGATGTGAGGATTAGGATTAGGGTTAGGGTTATGTTTGTGGGTAGAATTTATGTTTAGCTTAGCGTGCAAATATTTCATGGCGGCAATTGTCACAGGAGCAAATGTCAATGAACCAAATCATAAACCTTCCCATTTCCTACCTTTTTTGACAGCATTTTGTTTCTCTTCCCCATAATTGAATTGCTGTTCTAACCTCTTGCAATAACTGAATACAGTGTAGCTGATTCTGACCTTATTAAACATGTTACTTCTTTCAAAGGTCCCTACAATACCATGTACAGTGTATGTGTACACACATTCAAACATACTCACACACACACACACACACACACACACACACACACACACACAGGCGTAGCATGCATATACACATCCATACAGCTTCAAATGCTGTACATCCACGCATCTGGATGCAAATAAAAACATATGTATGCATCAGTTACAGATCAAGAGGAAAGACACATTTGATAAACTAATAAGATTCACCAGTACACCATGGCTGTGGATGTAAAGACACATAGTTTTTAATAGAAGCAGGAAGCTTGTAGCAGTCCTCTGACCAAAAGTTCATTTGGATATCATGTTCCAATATATCAAAAATAAGTTAGTTCGGAATACTGTTCAGTGTCGCACATTTAATAACCTTTAAAGTCCAAGCATTTGCTAGACAACTTCTCACACTTGAGATTAGAGGGAAAAAAATCTACACTACATCATCTGTACAACTATTGATGAAACACTATCGGACGGGCTAATTTTGGCACAAATTACTTTACGCGCACAGACAACGCTATGAAAACTGACAATGTCAACAACTCAAAAAATGCCACTAAGTTACACTAAGAAGTTACACACTAAACTGCACTATTTTCTTCTTCTTCTTGATACAGTGTACTTCCACTAAATAACGGCATCAGTAACTAAGGTTTCTTGTTATTAAGCATCTTGTAATTGTACGAATATGATACAATGTATTTTCAGTGTCTTTATAGGACATTAAGAAGTAGCACTGCATACACTAATTATCTTTGTTACAATATCATCTAATGGTTACTTATTACCAGCGTTGCTTTCATTATTCAAAGTCCGGAATTTTAGCTCTGGATGTCTTCTGGTCATGAATGAAATTGTGCCAGGTATTTCCTGATAACACGAATTCCGGTACTGCATAACATCAGCCAAACTATTATTTCCTCTGTTTTCAATCTAAAGAACGATGACTTCTTTGCCCTTAATTCAATTTGACAATATTACATGTGAAATCCATACCTGAAATTACTTTCTACAATGTCCCATTGAGATTACCATAGTTATGAACATTGTGTATACAACATTCTGGGTTAGTTGAGTTATCAAACGTCCCTCGCAGGTCCTACTAAAGCTCTGAATAGTGTTCGTTGCTTTCTCGCGTTTCTTACGTCAGCTCACTTGTTCACTTTCACTGAAACTTATTGACTTGTAACTTGTTTCACAGATATTACCGTAATGACGATAACTTATAGTAAACATTAATAAACATTGGAATTATCCGAAAGACCATCCATTATTATAAAATATGACACATTTTATGTTCTCAAGCATATTTCTCATTTTTGGTTGTTGTTTTTTTTTTTTTTTCGTTTTTTTTTTTTTTTTTTTTTTTTTTTTTAATACACAAAACCAGCTTATTCAGAAATGTAGCAAGGCACTTGCGATATCTGTTTAGTCCAGCCTGGCACGAAAAATGAAATGCCAGAAAACCTTTTTATAATTCACGAGCAAATACGTGTGCCGTCTACATTGATACCACTAAAGTCTGACGACGTAATTTACCTTAGATTGTATTATATATATATTTTTAATAGTGTCATGATATGACATATTTTGTATTTGTCACGTAATAATTTGTCTCATTGTACTACTGTTTATTAGGTAGCTCATGTAAGAAATTGATGTTATCGCAATGGTTACAAAAGAAGTGCAGCTTTAAAGACAAAAGCTTGCATCAAAATAACCATATAAGGAGATGTTGCGATGCACAATCAAAGTAAAAGAGAGTGATTTGGAATTAAATGTTTTGGGGATGAGTAAACCCTACATGACGTCAAAATAAGAGGAAAGGGTATCCCTGGTAGTATGCCTCATACTATCTGATATGTGGACGTCATTCACGACGTCAAACACAAGTTTCTAGCTAGGACAAAACAGGACCACTTCAAAGAATTTTGGTTTCCGTGGACAGGAAGTGATGACGTCAAGCAGGGGCTTGACCAATGCAAAATGAGATACTCAGGAAAGTTTTGACAGACAGAAAACTCCATCCAATAAGAAAAGGGGGCAGGACTTCTATGAAAACTTTCTAGGAAGTCACTTCATTTAATTAATTTTACATGGAGAACTATGGTCCAACAAACGTATAAATATGCAATGTTTGGGCACAAAATTCAGATACCACATAATTTGCGGAACACTCAGGACCAGGCTACGGTACTTCGAGAATTGCGAAGTTAGAGAGTAGCAGAGTGTTATTTGGAATCAGTTTGATTCAGGGATTGTTGCATTTCGGCTTGGACAGCCTGACCGTCCAGCAGAGAATCTAGGAGGATTCGAGTTTAAACACCAACAACTGTTGTAAGTACACGATCATTCAATTGAAGTTGTTTGTGCCTTGTAAGTTTCTATGTAATTCCCGATATTGCATTGTATGTGTGATGTTTTTATGTCAAACCAAATTTTAATTGCGTCGTGAAAGAAATAGAGAATTAGAACAACGCTTAGATTCTAATGGGCTGATTAATCACCCTATTCAACATTGAAAGATAAAGATCCATGGTGAAACATTATTATGAAGATTATGTGTGGCTAATCAATGTTAATATAATGGAATATATAATTATATGTTTTGTTGAAGTTATATGAATAGAATCAGGAATAACTAAAGACCACAAATTATAAGAGAGGTATCATGTTATTAAATTAACAGGGTGTTTAGGGTTCCAGGGAGAGAGCCACCGTTTAGGGTTCCAGAGAGAGAGCCACCGTTTAGGGTTCCAGCGAGGACCAAGTTTAGGGTTCCAGAGAGGGCCACAGTTTGGGGTTCCAGAGAGGACCAGAAGAAAGGGGAGACGACCCGCTACTTCAAGCAGGGCATCGTCGACAACCTAGAGCAACCAAGCACGGGAGCTTCCAGAATAAACCAACGAGCAGAGCAACCAAGCTCAAGATCGAGTGGAATTGGATATCTGTATTCAAGTTTGTACTATGTTATTGTTGTAAACGACCACAATTTGAGACCAGTATAATGAATTTTATTGATTGTTATATTGTAAGAATACTGTGTGATTGGCTACTTATTTCGAGGCACAGTAGTTGCACAAGTCGAAAGAGTTGAATGAATGAATGGTCTGCTAACAATCTGCTGCATTTAGAGAAAGTCAACCTTTGACTATAGAAAAGATCCCAGTCGCAGGGAGGACTTTCGCTCCCCACATTCAGAGGAAAGTCCCCTGTGACAAATAGTAGGGTGGAAAAATGAGACTATTTAAATGATGACATGTCTTAGTCCAAGCTAGAAACATGATGAAGTTCTTGCGTTCCTATAATTTTAAATTGCATTCATTTACCAATGTACTTCGGTAATTATAACCCAACACACCTGATCATCGTGCATACACAAACGTCATGGTAGGAAACAGGTATCTTCAATGAGGTATACAGATAGATCATGTACCTTTGCAGCGTATCGAGAAAACACTCCAAAATAATATCCATTAATTCAGTGTATAAACATGAATGTGATTTGTCCTGTCAAGAATTCCACTTGTTGCTATAAGTCCCAAGTGTATTTACAAGTCAAGTTTATCTTACATTCATCTTATAGTAACGATACCAATATGAGTTTTCACAAAATGGAGTTAATGTGTCACTAACACGAATATTGCAAAGAATGAGTTTTGAATGATGACAATGATGCTTAATGTGTAATTTTCATCAGTGGATTATGATAAACATCACAGGTTATGATTATTTTGTTTTGCGTTCTTTCATAAATATCACTTTTGCTTTTCACTTGAATTCAACCTGTTAAGGACGAAGGCCGAATTCTCTTTGAAGACTCTCTTCAAAAAGTCATTTGTTCTCATACTTCCGGGTTATACAGCATGGTTGTAATTAGGTTTATAAAGCTTAAATGATTCCTTAACGCTCCATGACGATTAGTTCACAGATAATTTAGCCAAAATATAAGTTGATATATTCGAAGTTTTGTTAGTGCGCACCTTCTTACTATTTTCGGATTAACAAACCTTCGGAATAACAAACCTTACATTATTTTTGGATTAACGAACCTTTGGAATATCGAACTGTTTTTCAATTTCAGATTGACGAATTTCCGGACGAACGAACCTTATGATCAACAAGCCATCGGAAATCTGAACTTTATTTAATTTTCGGATATTCGAATCTATTATATGTTAGGATTAACGAACCTTTCAAATTCCAAATTTCATATCATTTTTAGACCAACGAACCTTCTGAATTACTCCGCAAATTTTTGAATTAAGGAACCCAATTTAATTTTTAAAATAACAAACATGTATTTAAAGAGAATTTGTGTGTTACGGAATAACGAACATCCGGAATGACGAACATTACCCATCGTATATTCGTCGCTGTTGTGAAATTATTTACCAGTTTGCAAAATAAGTATAAAGGCATCTTTACAGTTCTGGTTCGCGAGGAATACTCTCATACACTGTTGAATTGAAGTGATCTTCTGTTTGGGGGGAAATTTCGTTTTCGTACAAATCTATCTTTGTGGAAGACAAGCTGTTGTGGCTCTCACAACCATCATTGACGCTTTCACCAGGATCTGCTTCTAAAACGAGATAGCCATGTTCATCCATCTCATGCTCCACTCGTGACCCTCGGGTCATTGCATAAGGGCCAAATTCGGCATTTCCTTCAATATTCCAGTAGGTAGGACAGTACTGCGGTTCTGGAATAGGCGCGGATTGTTCGGAAGCTGAGGGAATTTCGTGGTAAATTGACGATTGGCATTTCCCACATTTGTCATCTACACCTCTGGCCTGAATAGATGACGCTATGCTGATTTCTTTACCACATGGTGAGACACTTGTTTCAGGTTGAAATCTAGTAGCTCTGTGCAGACTGACATTGGAAAGGAGGTAGCCGTCTTCATCAATATCTTCTTCCTCTTTATTAAAATGCCTGGATTGAAGAAATATTACCTTCTTCTTCCCTTTCTTCTCTGAACCTGACATGTCCATGTATAGTGCTTTCGTGTTATCCGCTGCCTCATTATTACACTCGTGTTTACCACCCTGGTGTATGACGTCATGAGGACATGATCTAGTGTATGCTGAACCTCTCCCGCTCCTCTGTCTAGTTTCACGAGATCGGTCCGTTGAAGATGACGTATGACCCTGTATCAGGAAACCCACAAAAAATCGCCAGGAGGCATATCTATATGAGGATAGCTTCTGAAAAGGAAAATATCATTACTCAGCAAACTTTCATGTTTCCTCATCATCAAAATACATGATTGGAAATCAAAACAAACAGGAATGATGCTTTAGAGAAAAGGAGATCCGAAAAATACTGTCTATTCTAGTGAGTGCAATGAGTCAACATATGTCGACGATTTGTGTGTGGACTAAGTTGACATTCAAAACTAAAAGCAACTACAGGTACAGATTGTCAGATAGACGTTGATCTCGGGGCACTTAGTTGCATTAGTTTAGCATGATCACATCAAAATATCAAAGGTACCGCTGACTGAAATATACAGTGGACTCCCGTTATAACGAAGTCCTCGGGACCGGCAGTTTTCTTTCGTAATATCGAAATTTCGTTGTAAACGAACAATTAAATATATATATATATATATATATATATATATATATATACATATAGTGGATAATTTTGCGGAATTGTATCATAACCGTGTTCGATATAACGAGAGTGCAGTGCACTGTAATCACCTACGTTTGCTCGATGGACTGAGATAAAAGAATTTGCTCTATATCAAAGCCCGCAACACGCTCTGAATTGAAATACACTCACACACACACACAAACACACACACAAGTTGAGGGGTTTCTTGCTTTCTGTTCCTTTTTGAAGCCTGCTCACCCCCTTAAGATATATATATATATAATTTTATAAGTTCACATGTAAAACCACAACCTGCGAACCCGAATTTGTGTGTCGTTAATCACCTCTGTTGAGTTCTCATACGTGTTCTCTCGGTGACCGATGGCGCCTCCAGATTTGTTGTCTGGATGTTGAGGCAAAACATAGGTGTCGATACTGGTAGAGTGCAATGAAACAACACCGTCTGTTGAGCCTGGTGTCGAAGTGTTCAGAGGATTCAGCTGCGACTGCTCTTCACTTGAGTTGACATTTGACTGACCAGAAGCCTCTGGACGCCTGTATTACATTATGTAAAATAAAGAGGAAAAACGTTAAGAAGTGAATCCATACTGTCAAACTGGAGGAGATGTAATTATAGACTGCTTAAAAAAAAAATGAAAGAGTTATGAGACATTATTATTACGTAACCATAAATTAGCTAGTATAGTTTAATACAAAAGAAAGTTTTAACTTTTTGTTGAAAGTTTTGATGTGATTAGAATTGCATTGAGATGTAGCTTTCCTCTTTTTATTTTCAGTTTAGATTTGATTATTGTCATTATCAGTATGTTACAAAACATCATCAGGAGAATGCACTGATAGGTAAAACAGCAAATTCTAGCTGAGATGTTTTCTCCTCTATTTGATCCCTTGATAAGGTATGTTTATTCAGTGTTCACCGTTGTATTGGTGGTGAGATTTTGCGAAATAAGTAACAAAAATATCGTTATAATGACAGAATTACAAAATCAGAAATTCGATTCCCATTGACTTTAATCATACTGTTGTGATGACCTGTTACCACTAAATAAATAAACCACCCCCATTCCCTTTCCCCATATAATAGTTTGTATTTAAAAAAAAAAAGTCACCTTTTCTTTTGATGTTTCCACCAAGCCATTATCATGGACAGTATGACAAGAACGGCGAAAACAACGCCGAGAAGGGTTCCCAAGATGTACGTAATGAAATTCATCCCACAAAGTTCGGTATCTGGTTCGGTATCTGGAAGATAAATCATCTAGTTATTCCATCGTCACCTCGAAAGTCAATGGAGGAAGAATTTGCTCTCGCAGTCTTTTTTTTTCTCTTTTATGATGACTATAGGCAGAAATGACGTTTGTTTGTTTTTTTATAATCAGATCAAATCATTATGAAGAGAAATAGTTCTATTTCGTAACCTGGCAAGATTTCTCACTTTGCTGAATTATCGCAGTATACTAACATAAAAAAAAAAATAAATTGTTTTTGCTGTTGACGAGTGACTGCTAAGATAGCATGAGATGAGAGACTTCAGAAAATCAGATTATTCGTGCCCGGTTTGAAGTGTTGTACTCGTAGAAATTCACGCACTTGACGGAAAGAGCATATGGGAATTATTACACAAATTCTTAATCAGATTTTGTAGTGATTACTGTAGTACAAAATAATATAATGTTTATCACAACAGTTCCTAAGTCCCTGATTTACATTAAGGCAGAGCATTCAAACCTGACCAAAACTGTAAACGAATAAGGGATCAACAAAATGTTATATTAAATGGGTTAGTCAAATACCGGTTAGTGAATGGCTAAACACAGTCACGTGATAGAGGCACATTGGTTATGTTCGCCCATGGGCAGAACATTTTTGTAATGTTCTCCCATGGGCAAACATTTTCACGTAACAAATGACAAACGATACCAAACGATTGAACGATCATATTTTCCACGCCATCGATAGGATAAATTTGCCTATTCCATACAATGTGAAAAAGCAGATGACCGATTATTGTAATACGTACGAAAGTGTGAGAGAAGGAGATGCAACTCCCGCTCTCCTTTGAAGTCATGCGCGGCACCGCCGAGAAGTTATGTGCTTAACTACAGGTGGGAACCAGGTGCTTTGACAAAAGAGAGCATGCAATAATCGGAACTAGAGCTCTCACACCAGGAAAGACTTACCCCTACTGCGGTTCGCTCTCTCTCTCAATGTGATGGCAACAATGAATTTGTGTGCCTTGAATTGGAGCAGCGAATCAAAATGCAGCGTAAAGTGACAATTTTAACAGTAAGAAATTTAAAAGCACGCTGGAACACACTTTAGCAGAGGACTTTATTTGAAAGATCAAAATATCCCAGATTGAAAGATTAAAAAATAAAATGCGCAAATGTGCGCATTATAGGTTTTTAAGAGGACCAAATTTTCATTTCATGTCGATTTGCACATCACGAAGAAATTAGAAATATATGTTTATAATATCGAATTCTTTCCTAAACTCTTCTCAGTCAATTCGAGCATTTCACTTTAGATTTTACGATGAAATATAGCTCGTAATTCGATGAAAAGTGAAATGCATTCGTTGTCTCCAAACTTCGTCTTGCAGCTAGAGCGGTGCTGAGCATGACTTAAAAGCGTAGTGGAATGTTAGACATCCCATCGTCAACGCTTTGAACCCGAGCATGTGTTTGCATGAATTATGAAGAGTTGCCACTTCATCAGTGTAACACATCCCTGGCGCGAGCGATCAAAAGCGTTGTGTGGTGATTTGACTAACCCATATAATACATGTATAGCAAATAATGACTTTTGTTGTCGGGAACAGGGTTTGAAATGCTATTTCGGGAGGCTATAAGTCCCTCGACTTCGTCTCGGGACTTATAACCTTCCTCAATAGCATTCAAACCCTTCGGGTGGAACTTTCGGTATGTTCCCTCCCCCGCCAGTCATCTTCTGTATACTGTAAATGTTTATTTTGCATAGGCAGACGTTTGGCTTTTGTAAGCCATATTCACGAATGGAGCTTTTTCGAGAAAATGCATTTTTGTTAGACTAACGCAAATGTGTTCTATGGCAGTAACGATACTACTGTACGAAGACCTGATAAACTCGCCAGACATAATATGTTTTCTTCAGTCCTTGTTGAGAGAAAGAAAAAAACACATTACAACTTGCCGTTTCTTCATGGACAATGGGTATTCTGACTTTTGGATGTCCATCGTCTTTCTGTCTGTCTTGCTTTGCTGTCTGCGACTTTCTTCTTGTAATGCGTTCATTGTTTAGACATTGTCACAAATGTACACACTAGCTTATGTACATGTATGATGTACTGTATGCATGGTTGTTTTAATGTTTATGTACACAGGTTGACCAGATTAATTGAGAACATTCTATTTGGTATAGATATAGTACATCCTAACAGGCTGACCAGATTAGTGTAGAATTTTCTATTTGGTATAGCTCCAGTACAATTGTACATGCATGTGAGAGGAAATACATTATACCTCACTCAATCTAAGATGATATCTCACCTAATCCAGAATGTTCTAGGAAGTGCTTACATATTTGGCTGAGTGATGCACTGTCCCTGTAGCCCAATGCGATTGGTGGTTATTTTTGGTAGGAAGTTTATGCACATAGTTAGGCAGTGAGTCAGCTAGGATTTCTGGAACAGTCTTGGACTTGCTAGTTATACAAGTATGTAGCCCCGGGTTGGAGCAAATTACAGAATATTCAAGAAAGGGGTAAATGGACATATATAAGCCGGACATATTATATAAGCCGGAGAAATTCTGCAGTAGGCAGAGTACCCAACACCTCTGCTCTGAGAGTTACGTCACTCCTGGCTCTGAAGCGACTTGTTATAGTCAGTCCTGTGTTACCTGCTGACCTGCTATGTTTGTGGAGATAAGGCCTGGGAGACATTTTGCCTGCAGAGAATCAATTTGCCAGATTGGAGATAGACTCCATATTTTAATGTCAACGGACATTGCCACGGCAAAGCTGTGACGGGCTGGATTTCTAGCTGGACATTATTGAGTGAATCATCATTCAACGCATCGACTGGACGCAGTCGTCATAACATTTGGATTCTGCATGTTTCGCTGTGGACATATTATACCCTGGATCTTTGCCCTGGATCTATATCGTGGATTATTGTAACCGGTGCCTCTCGATTTACGTCGGAGGAATCATTCATCGGTGCATCAAGGATCATTCATCTGTGCATCAAACATCGTATTTGGACATTTCCAGGGGATTACATGGACATTGTGATTTAAGATTTGGCTGTAATGCGTGTAAGTGATTCTATTACTGGTTTATAATTGTTTCTATTGATCATTATTGAACTGATGTGAAAACCGATTACGAGTCTGTACCCACAATATCACTGTTAATAAACCGCCTGAACATTAGTTGATTGTTTCTTTTGTGCGATCATTCTCAGTGTGATTTTGGTGGTAACAACATGAATGCAACTCACAAACTTTCATTAGAAAGGAACTGGGCAAACGCTTTATTGATTCCCATGTTATTTTAATATCAGACTTTTTTGTCATCATAAAGCAGTAGCACGTTCGTACCTTAAATTTAATTTCAAATAAAAGGATTTTAAATTTACCATGAATAGTCACCTATGGTTTGCTTTTGCCATAAAAAACGTTAACAAAAGGGTTATCCTAAAATGTAGATCAATTAATTGCAGCAAAATAGTTTTTGACGTAATTACTGCCAGTGAGAAGGGGAAAATGCAGTAAAAAAAAAGCACTTGCTATATGGGTTGAATAATTACTAAACGCAAGTGACGAAGAATTTACAGTAACTGTTGTCTCTCTAAATGACGTCAGAACTTGAATATTCCGTCTGTGCCCTGTGTATTTTAATCAAAACACAGGCAATACTGACAGTATACTAGTACATGTTGATGGAAAATCTCCTAATCAGTTTCTACTTTTTTGTGACAACACTTTTCTGTGCAATATTACAGTTTTCACACTATCCAGATCGACAATACGTACATGCATATGCAGAAAAATTATTGTATCTGTCAGATATCAGACTTATTTGCATAGTGGTTAAAGTACAACAGTAACTGTTTGTAGTGTATGAGTGCTCACAAATACACAATATTTGTATGTATATTCCTAATGTCACATTTTATTTCGATATAATTACTAAAAGATACATGTAATTATAATGTTTGATAAAACATCTATATTGAAATTAATTATAGATTATGTAAACATACTATGAAAATATTTTGGAGAGTAAAGTAGTAAAGTGTATTACATCAAAATCTGATCTACAGGAAGCGGGTTTAGAATTTCCAAAATTATAAAAGAATAACGGGGCAACAAAATATCGTCAATGATATTGCTTACTTTAACCTTCACAGTATTACTTGACCCTTTCGCACAATGATATGGATGAAGTTTCATTGCACTTGTAACCCATTTTCCATCATTAAGCTTTTTTTTTCAGAAAAATGCCTTTTCATTAGATCAACGAATATTTGCGTTATACGATATAGTCACATCACCACGAAAATCTGATAGTCGATGAATAAGAATTTTATTTCTAGTTCATGTTGAAGAACGGCGCTTTGCAACATTTCTTCATGGACATTTTTTTTTATTCTTGTATCATAAGAATTAAACACATCTTCTCTCTGAGACAGTAACAACTTCAAAACTTGAATCCAGTTCAGTGATTCATGATGAATTCACTAAGAACAAACGATGAAGAACCAAATCTAGTGTGTTTCCATCTAAACAAACTGGTGAAACAATTGATGTATTTTATTCAATAAAAGCGAAGTAGTCCTGATGTAATTATGCGTATGCTATTAATACGTTAAGAGGTAAAAGTGGAAACACTAGAAGTAAATACGGGTCGAATCAATTACTAAACTCACCTGACTGAGACGTTTCAGTTGTCGCTCGCAATGGCGTAATGTCTTGGGTAGTCTGCGTCTGCCCTGTGCCTTGAGATAAACCTACCGTTTATATTGATGGTATACATGGCAAAGATAAAAGGGTCTTAAACACATATTCTCAAGACGGAAAATACGTTCATAATAGATTTATCTATCTGTAAGATATCAGACTTTTGTACGTGGTGATAAACGTACGAAAATTTGTAGACCATGAATGCTCATAATGGAGATGTTGACACGCACAGGCCGCCGAAACTCACCCCCAACCCCCCCCCCCCAAAAAAAAAAAAAAAAAAAAATCTGGCTCTCCAGAGGACTCAGAAATCCTGATAGCAAAAAGTCAAAAGAAAAAAAATCCAAAATTCTGTCATGAGATTCTTCCCCTCAAAGGGAAATATACACTACACAGAAAATTGACCCTCGACCCTCTTTGGCGCAGTCATCGCCCTATCAAACACACACACACACACACACACACTCTCTCTCTCTCTCTCTCTCTCTCTCTCACACACACACACACACACACACACACACACAAAGTCACATGGTCCCTGCACTGTATTGAATTCATGTCATTGTCTTGTAATTGTATGTCCCAAATTAATTTTAATAGTTACCCCCAAAACAATGAAGTGATAGGCTTTGTAGATAACAGAAATTTAAGCAGCTAGACGTCATTTACTCTCGATGCCTGCGAACTTCATATTAGTAAATTACCATGTTTTTTGTTGGTGGTGATGTTTATTCCAATCGTTCAGGGGCCTTCGATCTTACACTCGAGGACAATTCCAAATATCAATTACTGTTAACATTGCGATCATTTTATCATTGCACACAAAGTTTTGCTCATGTGTTACACCGTACTTGTCAATGCAGTACATACCCTGAGAAGTGCTTTCTATACTTTGTGTAGGCATTGTGGTGAAATTGCCATCTTGCCAATCTGCGTCTGTGAAAAAAACATTCCCATCCACAAAAAAAAATGACAAACTTATGGAAAGATGTGTGAAAGCACAGTAAAAAAAAAGATGAAATTCAGTAACTTCATGGAGTTCAAATCAGTGGTGCCTGTGGTGTCGTAATCTTGCGTGATCAGGTGGTAAAAATGCCCATCTCTTTGGCATATTTTCAAATTAAGAGAAGTCAAACATGCAGTGAGCATTTCAGAGCACGTATCATGCTCCCGAAGAAGATATACTGATTATAAAAATAGATTGATATTTCCCGATAAATTACTTCAAGGGATACAACACGATTGTGTATAATTCCGAGAAATGGTAAGCAGTGTCTCATGTCAATGCATTTGAATGACTGCTAGTAATTTCAATTTTTCTCCTATCATGCCTATCAAATATGGCAGTATTAATTCCCACTGGTGCGCTCTACGTGGTGTGTTTTAGGTGAAGGCTCAAATGGCACACATTATTATCATCCGCACTCAGATGACGATAACTCTCGGAAAGTATAGATGCTTACAAAAAACAAAAACAAAAAATCCGCAAAAAAAAGTAAGAGTATAATTTGCAGTTCCTTCCTTTCAGGTATAATGTAAAATGCTGTATTTTTATTTCTCTTACACTATTGCACAAAGCAGAGACTTTTAAGATCATAATCACTGGTAATCAAATTGATTTCAGGAGATGCCGTTTGTTTTTACTTTCGACTGCTCGGCAAGAAGGGACTGAAGCGTTCCAAACCGGGAAGTAAGTCGACCATCCTGGTAGTCCCACACACTGCAGTATCGCACTCCCGTTGACGGTGTAACCTTCGTCACAGGTGAGAGTTATCTTCGACCCGAAGCTCGTGATATCCGAGTCCCAACTTCCATTGGGCACAACCCCAGGATGATCACAAAATCCGACAGAGACTTTCAATAAAGGAGACATGTGTAGGGAATTCCCGTGAGCCATGGGGGAAAACTTGAAATAATCATATCATTACGATATACTAGTATTACATGGAATAATCATTATGAAGAAAGATACTATAATTATGTAAACAGATTCACTTTTGTATCGCTTTTGGTAAGATTCAGATGCCTGTTCATCTGCCAAATTAAAAGACTAGCTGACTAGCACAGAACGTAAACATAATTATAAACATTGATTGTATACGATAACAGTAAATATATATGATGGAGTTTATTTTTGTTATTAAACATGTCAAAGATATGAACCTGACAAAGCATATTATAGGTATTAACAGTCGTTATTATCATCCCTGATGCTTGCCTACATTTATTTCACTCTTAGTCCATGGGCCTAGACCCGAAAAATGGGTTATTGGTACCACCGGAGATGGCAAAACCTTTTTGGTGTCATTTTGTTTGTCGGGCATAGATATGCTTATCAAGCTATGATAGCAATTCCAAATGAGTAGCTTAGTCATAATGAATGAATTTTTAACCAATTTGGTCTCGTTTTTATATCCCTATACTTCTGAATCGAAACTAACCGCTATACAAAGAACAGCACTGTCTTCTGTATGTCCACAGGTGTTCTGTTGTAAACGCGGTGCGCTTAGTCTCTATTCAAGGCAGCGAAGGGAATATCCAAAGTGTTATGATGTCCACAGCTGTCACGCTGTGCGCTTAGTCTTTATCTAGAACAATGAACCGTTATCATTATCTAAAGTTCCTAATAAAAAGGATTATCTATACTGTTTTTATACTACCCTCTCAACACATACATCAGTTGTAAACAAAAATCACTCTGTTCATCTACAATATTATTTATTATAATGTATTGTAGTGTACCGGTACATTATTTTTGCATTATCTTTCATTGTTGGATGGAAATAAAGCGACATTGGCGTGGTATTAGCGTTTTCACCGTAGCGTTTTCACCGGAAAATGATAAATAATTGAAAAATCTGGTAAAATTCAGGAGGAATTGCCTTTTTTTGTTGTTTTTGTTTTTAGATAAAGAGATATACACTGTATCATAAGCTTTGAATATTCCCTTCGCCGCCTTGAATAAATATTAAGCGCTGTGGACATCATAACCTTTGGATATTCCCTTCGCTGCCTTGAATAAAGACTAAGCGCACCGCCTTTACAACAGAACACCTGTGAACATACAGAAGACATGCGACATCAGTGCTCTTCTTTGTATAGCGGTTAATCTCGATTCAGAAGTATATGGATATAACAACGAAACAAAATTGGTTAAAAATTCATTTATCATGACTAACATGACTAAGCTACTCATTTGGAAATGCTATCATAGCTTGATAAGCATATCTATGCCCGACAAACAAAATGACACCAAAAAGGTTTTGCCACCTCAGGTGTTACCAATATCTGGCCAGGCCCACGGACTATCTCTGATGTCAAGAAATCTTTGCTTGTCGAATTACTCACGGTTAAATGAATGATGTCGGTTGGAGTCAAATTCTGTCGCAAGTGGACATGTCCAATTGTGAGAAAAGGTTCCGCCAGAAATGATCTGCGCATACGTTTCGGACTGAGAACAAATGCACAATCCTTCATGCATGACAGCAACGCCATTGCTTTCGGGCTGTCTTCTACATGTAGACATGCACTCGCTTTCCGAATCAACGCCAAATCCGGTGTTAAACTCTGTTTGAAAGTTTGGTTGGTTGTCTTTGTAGCATCCAAGAAATCCAGGTTCTACGCAGTGACAGAATATTATGATTATTTCAACCTTCCAATACCTGATACTTTGAAGTGTGCATTATGGCCAATACATTTTAACAACAGCTAGTCACAAAATCATCCCTGAAATTACAGTTTGATAAGTGTTTCTGTTTGTAGCGCCTGAAAATATCAAACACATACATACATACATACATACATATATGTGTGTGTGTGTGTGTGTGTGTGTTGACAGTGGAATCTATGGTTCTTAACAGTGTCGAGTTTCATTCCACCATACACAATTAGCGACTAAAAGAACACTATGTTCGCATACATCAAACACACTAATTCACTCTTTCCATGCGACGTATATAATATAGAATCACACAAAAGCATAAGAATAGGTATCAATATGTTTGCGAACGTCTGGACTTTATGAATGATAAGAATATATAAATGTTTTCATAAGACATTTTGAATCTCTTACCTCGGCATTGGAGTCTAACAATCCTGTTTGAGAAACACTCGGTCGCTGTCAAGCAGTCCATTACACGCAGCGAATCTGTGTATTGATATAGTACAAACCGTTCATGAAATAGATAAAGTTTGATCGCCGCATTTCTCATAAAAGTTTGATACACATAATTATATTGGCTCTCATGTGTAATATGTATGTAAAAAGAAAATAGCTACATAGTAACAAAACATAACGACAATATCAGTAATGAACGCAATTGGGCATTAATAAGTTTGTGTGAAGAGAAAACGAATCTTATTCTAATGAACGTTTGATTGCTGCATTTATCCTATTAAGTTCTGTCATCCAACGTCAAAGAACGTAGTCATTTGTAAGTATTATTTTTATTATTATTATGTCAGTAGCAAGAAAACTGGCAGTATAGTTTAAAAAGATAATTTATTATATACGGAGTTTTGAAATATCGGGAAATTAAAACTGTTGCACGTTCAGAAAACGAACCATCGCAATGACAAAAGGCCTTTCCAATACCTCCTATTAGGTATCTATTAGGTATACCTCCTATTAATTAGCTTCTAATCTGCATGCATATCATTATGCTGTTACCTTCACGACATGACGGCACTTGAGTTTTTTTTCGTGTTGTCGTCGCAATCGAGGCCAAACTCTGACCGGTATAATTCTTTGCCGTCGGGAAGCCAAGCTCTTCACAGACCAATTCAGCTGCTTTGGTGGTAAATCCATCCAAGCAGACGTATCGGTCTGATTCGAGGACCAAAAGTCCTTCAAGGGGAGAGGATCCATCAACCAGCTTCACTGTTGGCATCTCTTGAAAATTAATGACCAAGGTTCGAAAAATTATTTGACAAATGCAATGGGGTAATTAATGATCTATAAGTAATCATTCAAAAGGAACAGAAGAAGCAATGCGATTTATAATTTTTTGACGTTGTTTTTAATGCAGATCGCACTCTACTTTAATTCTCCTCCCCACATTATTTGGGAACAATATGACAAAACTAAATAAACTTTCGTGAGTCAACTGGCATCAATAGAATCCATAAATGCAATTCATACGTGACCTAAAGATCAATAATAACGCTTATTATTCTAGAGATTATTAGCGAATGTCGAGATATCAATCTATTAACTAATAGTCGGTAAGCCTACTTGACGGCTTTCTGTTCATCCGGTACTGGAATAAACATTTGCACCAATTTGAGTACAATATACAATACAATAATACATTATGACAGATATGGATACAGAATGATGGCTATTATGTGAATTGATTTTCACAACAACACTCATGGGCAACAACACAACACGTTTACAACGACATTAATAAACTCTTTCTGTTTTGCATTTTCGGGTTTTTCTAGTTTGTTTGTTTTTTTAAGAATAATGGCCAGGATATTTACCAACGAAGTATTAAAAAAAAAATGTCAAATTTGCCGGATACTCCCCATTGCAATTGCCATCGATTATCTTCCAGGACAAATTACTGCCGCAAATTTTATTTCGTATGTTTCTCTCCCCTGAGCCATAACAATCCCATGAAATAATTCAATCTAATTTAATTCAATTCATTTTCATATTTCTCAATGTAGGAATGTACATCAAACATAATGAAATAAAATTAATCACATTACCAGGCTAGGATGCACAGTAAGTTATTGTAAACATATAAAAAAAAAAACCATGACGGTCGCTCTTCGTAAATTTGGCTCTCTGTATAAATGCTAGAGAAAAATGATGGAACCTACTTAAAAGCAAGCCTGTTAAGCGTAGGTCCCAAATTCTGAACAGAGGGTACAAAAACAAACAAGGAGCACGGCTGCAACATAGCACCAAAATATAGAAAACAAAACTGAAAGGCAAGGATATCTGGGAAATAACAGATTCTTCTCAAATACATATAGTGAAAACAAACAAACAAATAACCACATTCTGCAGACGTATATGAACAGTTGTTTTAAGGGCTTTTTACACTTGTGTTTCTTAACCCCGGACTTTCTCTGACCCAGGACTATCGTTAGTCCCGTACCAATTTTTTCAGCTTTTTACACTGGCCAATTAGTCCCGTACTATCTCTTGTCCGGGGCTAAGGAGAAAACTGACCTTTTTACACTCGTATTTCTTAGCCCCGGACTTTCCAAACCACATGAATATTCATAATTACGCTGTGTACTGTACACGTACACGCACGCACCGGCAGCACTTGATTGCCTCGTTTCTGATTGGTCAGTGAGGGTCGGACTTCGTCTCCGTCGCTTAGCCCAGGATTATTTTTTCGTTCTGTTTACACTCACTTGCTTGGCACCGCAATTGCGGTGCTAGCACCGCAATTGCGGTGCTAACCCCTGCTATTTTGCAGGGCCAGATAGTACCGTACTATCGGTGGGGCTAGCCCACTTTGGCAAAAACGAGTGTAAACAGAAAGTGGGCTAAGGATAGTCCCGTACCAACGGTGGGGCTAAGGCCCCCCCTTAGCCCCACCGATAGTCCGGGGCTAAGCAAAAATTTACAAGTGTAAAAAGCCCTTTAGAGATGTTAACAATATGGTGTGATAATACGATTTGAACAATACTGCAGACACTCGACATGTGGGTCCTCAGAGGAGACATGGGAAGCCTTAATAAGGGAGAGAGAACATGCATGTATGGTAGCCCTACTACATATCGACCACCCTTTTTGAAACCGACCGCGTAGTTTTTGGCGCACAGAACGCTAAGTACGCACTGCACTGCGCGCAGAGCACATAAAAATGTATTGGCTTTGACCGTTGATGAGGATGTGCGGGAAAACGCGAAAATTCACTGTTCATTAATGGTTTTAATCAAGGACAAAATTTCGAATGAAAATTTCAACCGAATCGCCATGTTATGTCAATGCATTTTCTAAAAAGCTTCGTACAACACGGTGTTCAATGCAACTCGGTTTGCGTGCATTGTCAATGCAAAAACAGCGGTCGATCTCAATAAGGAGCGGCACCGCGGGGAGCTGAAACGAGGCCACGCAAGTTCGACGGCGATATTTTTGCACTGAAACTTCGAATTGAAAAGGGAACAACAGCATTTGATAGTGCTGTATTTTCTCAATCAAGTAGGTCAAGTTTTTACGTGAATTTCAGTGTTAAATATTCTTATCAAGCAAATAAAAATTAGGCGGTCGATGAGTAGTAAGTCCAACCATACCAACAATTCAAAAAAAAAAAAAAAAGATTTACCAGCTAGTAGCAATGACGTGAGTACAACAAAGCCAGCTGTTAACGAGTTCCAATGTCTATACACTAGGAAGATATACTGATGGGGAGGAATTTAAGAGCGCAAACAGCGAGGCTCAACTGATTTGAATGACAACAACCAAGCACAGCAGCAAAACGCGAATAAACAAGTTAGAAAGAAATTTCAATGAACATACGCAATGTAATTCATTCAATAAATTGTGCCTTAATTTGTACTGGGAGATCGTTCCAGTATTTATTGTTTGTCAATCACTGAATATTTGTATACTGTACATAAAATGACATTTTGATACATTGTAGTATGGCTTCGATGAAAATGAGGCATATGACACGGCATTCAATTACTTTGTATACTTTCACTTTACTTCTATCTTATGTCACTGTTTCATCGCGTCTTTTACGTTTTAAGACTTGAATTTATTGTTTTAACAGTGATGTGTGTCAACGGAGTGCATCCTCGCTGTAGATTTTCATGTTTCACTCTTTTAAAAACACGACGATTAAACCACACGTCTTTTTTACAATTATTGTCAACTCATCCCTAGATTTTATGTTCTGTCATGCAGATGGAAACATCAGGTTTCGAATAACGGAGGGAAAACAAGTGTTGGAGTAAGTAACAGTCAGTGAACAGTTGTATTTATGCTGTGTAAACTACACTTACCTCCGTAACACTTCACGCTCATGTTGAATTCCACAGGGTAGATATATATACCATAACCGTAGCTTCGTCTGATGGGTGAGGGATAAAAAGGGAGAATACTCTGAGCCTTTCCATATCAGATTCCGAGTAGCCTTGTTTGCTATTTCATCAAGTCTTTTGAATACCACCACATTATTGTTGATGGAATTGAGGGTATAGAGGATTCTCCTTCCACGGGGTGCCTGCAGAACCCAACTATCATGGTTTTCAGCGCAGGTTCGGTCACACCGTATCTCCCGTTCTGGAATCCCCGAACAATTTAGACTGAAATCTGCGTGATGATAAGGATAACAAAGGGTTCACGTAAATCAATGAATTATGAGAATAGTAATAAAAGGAACAATGAAACATTCCTCAAGTATTCGAGCTGATGTCAGTTCGGTGACATGATTTAAAGCACCGAATCATGTACTATTTCTTACCAAATTCTTTGAACGCATTCGTCTTCCTGGAGGTAATAGCCCATTAGTTAAGTTATATATCGTTTTTCTTTCAAAAGCGTAGCAGATAAAAAAAAAATGATAGAACCTAATTACTCGTGGGAATTTTTAGAACAGAGGTTCAAGCATATCTGATATAACATCCCATTCTTGTGTAAAGACTGACATGCTTAACCCGGTGAAGTGGTCCCACCTCACATCCAACTGGACCCCATGGAAGACCAGCTTAACGTAGTTGAATATGGGCTATCCAGCCATCTTCTCAGACGGAAAATGAACAAACAAACAAACAAACAATAAGAACTGAGAAAGAGAGAAATGTGCGAGGTATGTCAATGATGGAATGAAAATTGAAAGGTATACCTACATGTATTAGTTCCCAATGCTGAGGACCTCATAGAAGGATTGTAAAACATGAAATGAGCAGAAATCCATACCAGGAATATCATTCTTTCCTCCATCGCGAAAAAGGGGGAATCATAGCACAGCCACTGCAGATAACTCCGAAATACCAGCACGCTGTTATTCAAAAGACTGAAAGTCGGTGTAATGTTCCCTTGAAACCCTACATGCAACCGGTACGTGGAATAGGAATGAACGATAATTGCAGTTGATGGTACTGATTGATGACGTTGGAGTATTATAGAGTCTGAGTGCGCATGATAAGAATGCGTTCGAGCATAATGAAATTGTAATCATCTCATAAAGTTGTCTGGGCTTTCAAGGAAGCGATACAGGAGGATCCACAGCATACAGCCACTCGAGAACGCCAATCTTTAGTTTCAGTAATATAACGCCCACGCTCTCGTTTGAGATATTGTATTGTGTCACGTTATTATCACAGATCTATTATCATATTTCTGTGATAGTTACTGAAATTCATGGGATACTTTTGGACTACATTATTACTGGCTAAGTGCTTCCAGCAAGCTGAACGACTCCATAAAGAATTGTGCATGTTTTGAACATGAAATATGTAAAACAAAGTGATAAACAAAATTCTTGAAGGTGGAAAACTACTTTCGACACTTAAACAAATTCACAAAGCATTATCTCTTTTTCTTTCCCCCCCCCCCCTCTCTCTCTCTCTCTCTCTGTCTTTCCATTTCTTTGGCCTATGCATTTTAGATTATTTATATGTATGATAGTCTTGGTGCAAGAAGCTGAACCCGCCTGTTTTGCTTTTTTTTGTCTTTTGTGAGTACTGGATTCAAATCTGGATGATAAAGCTCTTTTACAATTGAGGGCTTTGAAATATCAAAGGACAAGTCCACCTTCATGTGGATTGAGTGAATGCAGTAATATTACATCAGTGAAAGTTTTGGGAAAATCGGACAGTCAGTTCAAAAGTTTTGATTTTTTAAAGTTTCTGCTCTGTCACTGCAGGATGAGAAGACTATTACAGCTTGTGATGTCACATGTATAGAACAATGTAATGAAAATATAAAGACATTTCAACATATTTTCACTTTTCTCGCATCGTTAAAAAAATCCCCCCAAAACACTTGACTTGCCTCTTTCAGAAGGCAGGGGGATAATACAGGTTTTCCCGCCTAATTTCATCAGATTTTCATTCCATTTAAAAATGTGATCATTCAAGTTCGAGTGAATTTTTGAATGATCACGGAGATCAGCATTCAAGAAAGTAACTGGTTTATTCAATGTAATTTAATCAGCATACAATTTCATGAGTTTCTCAAATAAACATGTAAAAAGGGCGTTAGAAGAAGGTTAAGGAATTCAAATTTACGATAAGCAATAAGGCAAAATTTTTACAACATATGGACTGTCTTTTTCGTTGTTTCTTATATTCTTTGTAGTTACTCGTCTATTTGAATATGCACACTTAATGTATTCTGAAATGGGACTTTTGCCTTGTGTAGGGCCTATGAAAGCTCGTATAACTCTTTGAAACACTTATCATGTACATTACATTCATGCACGACCCTGACGCTGCTAGAGAAGAGTACACGTATACATGAATATCTCGAATACGGACAGAATTTATGGGCGAAGCTTTTGACAACTATAGCAAGACTATATCACTGGAGAAACCATTGGGTGAAACAGGTCTACAGTTGAACCGACTGTGGCAACTTATGATATGGACACGGGGAAGGTGTGAATGGAATCAAAATGTAAATTTGAATGTAGAGAAATTTTGAGATATAGCCATTCTCTTAATGTTACATCGATACTGTAAGGAAGTAATTTGAACGTGGAAGACAAAATTATTCACAAAATACAGTAGACTAAAACTGAATAAATGAAAGTTTGAAATTAAAATGTAATTGTGTACAGCAATCCAATGTATTGCAGAGAGAAACCAGAAAGGACCCGCAGAAATGCATGGGAACTTCTTATGTTGATTGAATTTGATTTTTTTTTTTGAAAGTTGTATTCCTATAAATGAAATTGAAACTGGTAATTCTAAACTTTTGAACGAATTGCCCGATTTTCCCAAAACTTTCACTAATGTTCTCTACTAATATTACTGCGTTCACTCAATTCACACAGTGGCAAATCCAAAGGGGGGCGCACCGGGCGCGCGCCACCTCTTTATTTGTAGTTAAAACAAAAGAAATAAAAAGGAAAAATGAGATGAAACCCGGAAGTAGCACCAAAAATATTGTTTGCGCCCCCCCTTTACGGAATTCCTGGATCCGCCCCCGTCACATGCCCATGAAGGTGGACTAGTCCTTTACAGATGGTAGCCAAATTGGCGCATAAAATGACGTCTTGCCACATTTTCTTTTAAATTGTTGAAAAGGGAGAAACAAAAATTAAAGATTTTCTTTACATTTTTAATCTCGAGTTAGCTGAACCTGTATCTGGATGTAGCAACTTTTGCATCCTTGAGAATTATGAGATATTCAAGATTCAGAATGCATGTAGTACCAGTTTGTTTTAAGTTATTTTATTTTTAGCATGATTATGTTGAATTTATGATATTAAGATATGGATAGTCAGGCCCGTTCCCCCTCGATATGGAAAATGTCTGCAGAACGGATGACGTTTCCAGGAGATCTTTCCTGCTCTGTAGAGTTATGTGAACACATAATATCCCTACTCTGTCAGTGCTGAGGAAGAAAAGGGCTCGAGTACACGTCATGAGACCTCTTCAGCTAATCGGCCACTCCCTGCGCGTGCGTAGATGTCCAATCGAAAGCATACTAGCCGATTCCCAAGGCTTTTAGGAAAGTGGCACGAGCGAGTACTTACATTGTCGATCATCTTTCAATTCATTTTTACCACGACTCACACACACACACACACAAACACACACACCCTGTACCTATCAATACACACATGCACACACGTACATCTATTACACTTCAGTTAATACTTGATATTTATCAAACCTTCCTGCTTACATTGAGATTATGACAGCTTTATTCACACACAAAAAAATACATATTATATATATATATATATATATATATATATATATATATATATATATATATATATATATATATAAATGTATATTGTCTTTAGAATCTGAAGGAAAATATGGTATATGCCTCCTTATGTAAATCATGAGGTGACACGAAATTCGCTCCTGCGACAATTGTTCCCGTCTCATTATCTCCCAGGACTTAGGGTTCAGGTTTGGGTTGTGATATTAGTATTTTAGGTTTAGTTTGATGTGAGGATTAGGGTTAGGGTTAGGGTTATGTTTGTGGGTAGAATTTGTGTTTAGCTTAGCGTGCAAATATTTCATGGCGGCAATTGTCACAGGGGCAAATGTCAATGAACCATATTATAAACCTTCCCATTTCCTACCTTTTTTGACAGCATTTTGTTTCTCTTCCCCATAATTGAATTGCTGTTCTAACCTCTTGCAATAACTGAATACAGTGTAGCTGATTCTGACCTTATTAAACATGTTACTTCTTTCAAAGGTCCCTTCAATACCATGTACAGTGTATACACACATTCAAACATACTCACACATACACACACACACACACACACACACACACACACACACACACACACACACAGGCGTAGCATGCATATACACATCCATACAGCTTCAAATGCTGTACATCCACGCATCTGGATGCAAATAAAAACATTATGTATGCATCAGTTACAGATCAAGAGGAAAGACACATTTGATAAACTAATAAGATTCAGCAGTACACCATGGATGTGGATGAAAAGAGACATAGTTTTTAATAGAAGCAGGAAGCTTGTAGCAGTCCTCTGACCAAAAGTTCATTTGGATATCATGTTCCAATATATCAAAAATAAGTTAGTTCGGAATACTGTTCAGTGTCGCACATTTAATAACCTTTAAAGTCCAAGCATTTGCTAGACAACTTCTCACACTTGACATTAGAGGGGAAAAAAATCTACACTACATCATCTGTACAACTATTAATGAAACACTATCAGACGGGCTAATTTCGGCACAAATTACTTTAAGCGCACAGACAACACTATGAAAACTGACAATGTCAACAACTCAAAAAATGCCACTAAGTTACACTAAGAAGTTACACACTAAACTGCACTATTTTCTTCTTCTTCTTGATACAGTGTACTTCCACTAAATAACGGCATCAGTAACTAATGTTTCTTGTTATTAAGCTTCTTGTAATTGTACGAATATGATACAATGTATTTTCAGTGTCTTTATAGGACATTAAGAAGTAGCACTGCAGACACTAATTATCTTTGTTACAATATCATCTAATGATTACTTATTACCAGCGTTGCTTTATTTATTCAAAGTCCGGAATTTTAGCTCTGGATGTCTTCTGGTCATGAATGAAATTGTGCCAGGTATTTCCTGATAACACGAATTCCGGTACTGCATAACATCAGACAAACTATTATTTCCTCTGTTTTCAATCTGAAGAACGATGACTTCTTTGCCCTTAATTCAATTTGACAATATTACATGTGAAATCCATACCTGAAATTACTTTATACAATGTCCCATTGAGATTACCATAGTTATGAACATTGTGTATACAACATTCTGGGTTAGTTGAGTTATCAAACGTCCCTCGCAGGTCCTACTAAAGCTCTGAATAGTGTTCGTTGCTTTCTCGCGTTTCTTACGTCAGCTCACTTGTTCACTTTCACTGAAACTTATTGACTAGTAACTTGTTTCACAGATATCACCGTAATGATGATAACTTATAGTAAACATTACTAAACATTGGAATTATCCGAAAGACCATGCATTATTATAAAATATTATGACACATTTTATGTTCTCAAGCATATTTCTCATTTTTGGTTGTTGTTGTTTTTTTTTCGTTTTGTTTTTTGTTTTTTGTTTTTTTTAATACACAAAACCAGCTTATTCAGAAATATAGCAAGGCAAGCAAAAGCTTGCATAGCAAGGAAAAATGAGACTATTTAAATGATGACATGTCCTTGTCCAAGCTAGAAACATGATGAAGTTCGTGCGTTCCTATAATTTTAAATTGCATTCATTTACCAATGTACTTCGGTAATTATAACCCAACACACCTGATCATCGTGCATACACAAACGTCATGGTACGAAACAGGTATCTTCAATGAGGTATACAGATAGATCATGTACCTTTGCAGCGTATCGAGAAAACACTCCAAAATAACATCCATTAATTCAGTGTATAAACATGAATGTGATTTGTCCTGTCAAGGATTCCACTTGTTGCTATATCTTACATTCATCTTATAGTAACGATACCAACATGAGTTTTCACAAAATGGAGTTAATGTGTCAGTAACACGAATATTGCAAAGAATGAGTTTTGAATGATGACAGTGATGCTTAATGTATAATTTTCATCAGTGGATTATGATAAACATCACAGGTTATAATTATTTTGCTTTGCGTTCGTTCATAAATATTACTTTTGCTTTTCACTTGAATTCAACCTGTTAAGGACGAAGGTCGAATCCTCTTTGAAGGGTCTCTTCAAAAAGTTATTTGTTCTCATACTTCCGGGTTATACTGCATGGTTGTAATTAGGTTTATAAAGCTTAAATGATTCCCTATCGCTCCATGACGAATAGTTCACAGATAATTTAGCCAAAATATAAGTTGATATATTAGACGTTTTGTTAGTGCGCACCTTCTTACTATTTTCGGATTAACAAACCTTCGGAATAACAAACCTTACATTATTTTTGGATTAACGAACCTTTGGAATATCGAACTGTTTTTCAATTTCAGATTGACGAATTTCCGGACGAACGAACCTTATGATCAACAAGCCATCGGAAATCTGAACTTTATTTAATTTTTGGATATTCGAATCTATTATCTATTATGTTAGGATTAACGAACCTTCCAAATTCCAAATTTCATATCATTTTTAGACCAACGAACCTTCTGAATTACTCCGCAAATTTTCGAATTAAGCAACCCAATTTAATTTATAAAATAACAAACATGTATTTAAAGGGAATTTGTGTGTTACGGAATAACGAACATCCGGAATGACGAACATTACCCATCGTAATCCCCAACTATATTCGTCGTTGTTGTGAAATTATTTACCGGTTTGCAAAATAAGTATAAAGGCATCTTTACAGTTCTGGTTCGCGAGGAATACTCTCATACACTGTTAAATTGAAGTCATCTTCTGTTTGGGGGGAAATTTCGTTTTCGTACAAATCTATCTTTGTGGAAGACAAGCTGTTGTGGCTCTCACAACCATCATTGACGCTTTCACCAGGATCTGCTTCTAAAACGAGATAGCCATGTTCATCCATCTCATGCTCCACTCGTGACCCTCGGGTCATTGCATAAGGGCCAAATTCGACATTTCCTTCGATATTCCAGTAGGTAGGACAGTACTGCGGTTCTGGAATAGGCGCGGATTGTTCGGAAGCTGAGGGAATTTCGTGGTAAATTGACGATTGGCATTTCCCACATTTGTCATCTACACCTCTGGCCTGAATAGATGACGCTATGCTGATTTCTTTACCACATGGTGAGACACTTGCTTCAGGTTGAAATCTAGTAGCTCTGTGCAGACTGACATTGGAAAGGAGGTAGCCGTCTTCATCAATATCTTCTTCCTCTTTATTAAAATGCCTGGATTGAAGAAATATTACCTTCTTCTTCCCTTTCTTCTCTGAACCTGACATGTCCATGTATAGTGCTTTCGTGTTATCCGCTACCTCATTATTACACTCGTGTTTACCACCCTGGTGTATGACGTCATGAGGACATGATCTAGTGTATGCTGAACCTCTCCCGCTCCTCTGTCTAGTTTCACGAGATCGGTCCGTTGAAGATGACGTATGACCCTGTATCAGGAAACCCACAAAAAAATCGCCAGGAGGCATATCTATATGAGGATAGCTTCTGAAAAGGAAAATATCATTACTCAGCAAACTTTCATGTTTCCTCATCATCAAAATACATGATTGGAAATCAAAATAAACAGGAATGATGTTTTAGAGAAAAGGAGATCCGAAAAATACCGTCTATTCTAGTACAATGAGTCAACTTATGTCGACGATTTGTGTGTGGACTAAGTTGACATTCAAAACTAAAAAGCAACTACAGGTACAGATTGTCAGATAGACGTAGATCTCGGGGCACTTAGTTGCATTAGTTTAGCATGATCATATCAAAATATCAAAGGTACCGCTGACTGAAATATACAGTGGACTCCCGTTATAACGAAGTCCTCGGGACCGGCAGTTTTCTTTCTTTATATCGAAATTTCGTTGTAAACGAACAGTGTTAAACAATTAAAAAACAAAACAAAACATATAGTGGATAATTTTGCGGAATTGTATCATAACCGTGTTCGATATAACGAGAGTGCAGTGCACTGTAATCACCTACGTTTGCTCGATGGACTGAGATAAAAGAATTTGCTCTATATCAAAGCCCGCAACACGCTCTGAATTAAAACACACACTCACACACACACACGCATAAACACATACATACACACACACACACACACACACACACACAAGTTGAGGGGTTTCTTGCTTTCTGTTCCTTTTTGAAGCCTGCTCACCCCCTTAAGATATAATTTTATAAGTTCACATGTAAAACCACAACCTGCGAACCCGAATTTATGTGTCGTTAATCACCTCTGCTGAGTTCTCATACGTGTTTTCTCGGTGACCGATGGCGCCACCAGATTTGTTGTCTGGATGTTGAGGCAAAACATAAGTGTCGATACTGGTAGAGTGCAGTGAAACAACACCGTCTGTTGAGCCTGGTGTCGAAGTGTTCTGAGGATTCAGCTGCGACTGCTCTTCACTTGAGTTGACATTTGACTGACCAGAAGCCTCTGGACGCCTGTATTACATCACGTAAAATAAAGAGGAAAAACGTTCAAGAAGTGAATCCATACTGTCAAACTGGAGGAGATGTAATTATAGACTGCTTAAAAAATAAAATAAAGATAAAAGAGTTATGAGACATTATTACTACGTAACCATAAATTAGCTTGTATAGTCTAATACAAAAGAAAGTTTTAACTTTTTGTTGAAAGTTTTGATGTGATTAGAATTCCATTGAGATGTAGCTTTCCTCTTTTTATTTTCAGTTTAGATTTGATTATCGTCATTATCAGTATGTTACAAAACATCATCAGGAGAATGCACTGATAGGTAAAACAGCAAATTTTAGCTGAGATGTTTTCTCCTCTATTTGATCCCTTGATAAGGTATGTTTATTTAGTGTTCACCGTTGTATTGGTGGTGAGATTTTGCGAAATAGTTAACAAAAATATGGTTATAATGACAGAATTACAAAATCAGAAATTCGATTCCCATTGACTTTAATCATACTGTTGTGATGACCTGTTACCACTAAATAAATAAACCACCCCCATTCCCTTTCCCCATATAATAGTTTGTATTAAAAAAAGTCACCTTTTCTTTTGATGTTTCCACCAAGCCATTATCATGGAGAGTATGACAAGAACGGCGAAAACAACGCCGAGAAGGGTTCCCAGGATGTACGTAATGAAATTCATCCCACAAAGTTCGGTATCTGGTTCGGTATCTGGAAGATAAATCATCTAGTTATTCCATCGTCACCTCGAAAGTCAATGGAGGAAGAATTTGCTCTCGCAGTTTTTTTTTTTCTCTTTTGTGATGACTATAGGCAGAAATGACGTTTGTTTGTTTTTTTATAATCAGATCAAATCATTATGAAGAGAAATAGTTCTATTTCGTAACCTGGCAAGATTTCTCACTTTGCTGAATTAACGCAGTATACTAACATAAAAAAAAATAAATTGTTTTTGCTGTTGACTAGTCACTGCTAAGATAGCATGAGATGAGAGACTTCAGAAAATCAGATTATTCGTGCCCGGTTTGAAGTGTTGTACTCATAGAAGTTCACGCACTTGACGGAAAGAGCATGTGGGCATTATTACACAAATTCGTAAGCAGATTTTGTAGTGATTACTGTAGTACAAAATAATATAATGTTTATCACAACAGTTCCTAAGTCCCTGATTTACATTAAGGCAGAGCATTCAGACCTGACCAAAACTGTAGACGAATAAGGGATTAACAAAATGTTATATTAAATGGGTTAGTCAAATACCGGTTAGTGAATGGCTAAACGCAGTCACGTGATGGAGGCACATTGGTTATGTTCGCTCATGGGGAGAACATTTTTGTAATGTTCTCCCATGGGAAAACATTTTCACGTAACAAATGACAATCGATACCAAACGATTGAACGATCATATTTTCCACGCCATCGATAGGATAAATTTGCCTATTCCATACAATGTGAAAAAGCAGATGACCGATTATTGTAATACGTACGAAAGTGTGAGAGAAGGAGATGCAACTCCCGCTCTCCTTTGAAGTCATGCGCGGCACCGCCGAGAAGTTATGTGCTTAACTACAGGTGGGAACCAGGTGCTTTGACAAAAGAGAGCATGCATCTAATCGGAACTAGCGCTCTCTCACCAGGAAAGACTTCCCCCTACTGCGGTTCGCTCTCTCTCTCAATGTGATGGCAACAATGAATTTGTGTGCCTTGAATTGGAGCAGCGAATCAAAATGCAGCGTAAAGTGACAATTTTAACAGTAAGAAGTTTAAAAGCACGCTGGAACACGCTTTAGCAGAGAACTTTATTTGAAAGATCAAAATATCCCAGATTGAAAGATTAAAAAATAGAATGCGCAAATGTGCGCATCATAGGTTTTTAAGAGGACCTAATTTTCATTTCATGTCGATTTGCACATCACGAAGAAACTAGAAATATATGTTTATAATATCGAATTCTTTCCTAAACTCTTCTCAGTCAATTCGAGCATTTCACTTTAGATTTTACGATGAAATATAGCTCGTAATTCGATGAAAAGTGAAATGCATTCGTTGTCTCCAAACTTCGTCTTGCAGCTAGAGCGGTGATGAGCATGACTTAAAAGTGTAGTGGAATGTTAGACATCCCATCGTCAACGCTCTGAACCCGAGCATGTGTTTGCATGAATTATAAAGAGTTGCCACTTCATCAGTGTAACACATCCCTGGCGCGAGCGATCGAAAGTGTTGTACTGGTGATTTGACTAACCCATATAATACATATATAGCAAATGATGACTTTTGTTGTCGGGAACAGGGTTTGAAATGCTATTTCGGGAGACTATAAGTCCCTCGACTTCGTCTCGGGACTTATAACCTTCCTCAATAGCATTCAAACCCTTCGGGTGGAACTTTCGGTATGTTCCCTCCCCCGCCAGTCATCTTCTGTATACTGTAAATGTTTACTTTGCATAGGCAGACGTTTGGCTTTTGTAAGCCATATTCACGAATGGAGCTTTTTCGAGAAAATGCATTTTTGTTAGACTAACGCAAATGTGTTCTATGGCAGTAACGATACTACTGTACGAAGACATGATAAACTCGCCAGACATAATATGTTTTCTTCAGTCCTTGTTGAGAGAAAGAAAAAAAAACACATTACAACTTGCCGTTTCTTCATGGACAATGGGTATTCTGACTTTTGGATATGCATCGTCTTTCCGTCTGTCTTGCTTTATTGTCTGCGACTTTCTTCTTGTAATGCGTTTATTGTTTAGACATTGTCACAAATGTACACACTAGTAGTTATGTACATGTATGATGTACTGTATGCATGGTTGTTTTAATGTTTATGTACACAGGTTGACCAGATTAATTGAGAACATTCTATTTGGTATAGATATAGTACATACAGGCTGACCAGATTAGTGTAGAATTTTCTATTTGGTATAGCTCCAGTACAATTGTACATGCATGTGACAGGAAATACTTTATACCTCACTCAATCTAAGATGATATCTCACCTAATCCAGAATGTTCTAGGAAGTGCTTATATATGTGGCTGAGTGATGCACTGTCCCTGTAGCCCAATGCGATTGGTGGTTATTTTTGGTAGGAAGTTTATGCACATAGTTAGGCAGTGCGTCAGCTAGGATTTCTGGAACAGTCTTGGACTTGCTAGTTATACAAGTGTGTAGCCCCGGGTTGGAGCAAATTACAGAATATTCAAGAAAGGGGTAAATGGACATATATAAGCCGGACATATATAAGTCGGAGAAATTCTGCAGTAGGCAGAGTACCCAACACCTCTGCTCTGAGAGTTACGTCACTCCTGGCTCTGAAGCGACTTGTTATAGTCAGTCCTGTGTTACCTGCTGACCTGCTATGTTTGTGGAGATAAGGCCTGGGAGACATTTTGCCTGCAGAAAATTAATTTGCCAGATTGGAGACAGACTCCATATTTTAATGTCAACGGACATTGCCACGGCAAAGCTGTGACGGGCTGGATTTCTAGCTGGACATTATTGAGTGAATCATCATTCAACGCATCGACTGGACGCAGTCGTCATAACATTTGGATTCTGCACATTTCGCTGTGGACATATACCCTGGATCTTTGCCCTGGATCTATATCGTGGATTATTGTAACCGGTGCCTCTGGATTTACGTCGGAGGAATCATTCATCGGTGCATCAAGGATCATTCATCTGTGCATCAAACATCGTATTTGGACATTTCCAGGGGATTACATGGACATTGTGATTTAAGATTTGGCTGTAATGCGTGTAAGTGATTCTATTACTGATTTATAATTGTTTCTATTGATCATTATTGAACTGATGTGAAAACCGATTACGAGTCTGTACCCACAATATCACTGTTAATAAACCGCCTGAACATTAGTTGATTGTTTCTTTTGTGCGATCATTCTCAGTGTGATTTTGGTGGTAACAACATGAACGCAACTCACAAACTTTCATTAGAAAGGAACTGGGCAAACGCTTTATTGATTCCCATGTTATTTTAATATCAGACTTTTTTTGTCATCATAAACCGGTAGCACTTTCATACCTTGAATTTAATTTCAAATAAAATGATTTCAAATTTACCATGAATAGTCACCTATGGTTTGCTTTTGCCATAAAAAACGTTAACAAAAGGGTTACCCTAAAATGTAGATTAATTGCAGCAAAATAGTTTTGACGTAATTACTGCCAGTGAGAAGGGGAAAATGAGGTTAAAAAAAAGCACTTGCTATATGGGTTGAATCAATTACTAAACGCAAGTGACGAAGAATTTACAGTAACTGTTGTCTCTCCAAATGACGTCAGAACTTGAATAGTCGGTCTATGCCCTGTGTATTTTAATCAAAACACAGGCAATACTGACAGTATACTAGTAGGCCTACATGTTGATGGAAAATCTCCTAATCAGTTTGTACTTTTTGTGACAGCACTTTTCTGTGCAATATTACAGTTTTCACACTATCCAGATCGACAATACGTACATGCATATATACAGAACAATTCTTGTATCTGTCAGATATCAGACTTATTTGCATGGTGATCAAAGTACAACAGCAACTGTTTGTAGAGTATGAGTGCTCACAAATACACAATATTTATATTATGTATATTCCTAATGTCACATTTTATTTCGATACAATTACTAAAAAACATGATGTAATTATGTTTGATAAAACATCTATATTGAATTGAATTACAGATTATGTAAACATACATATACTATGAAAAATATTTTGGATAGTAAAGTAGTAATTTAAGTGTATTACATCAAAATCTGATCTATAGGCAGCGGGGTTAGAATTTCCTAAATAATAATAGAATAACGGGGGAACGAAATATGGTCAATGATATTGCTTACTGTAACCTTCACAGTATTACTTGACCCTTTTGCACAATGATGAAATTTCATTGCACTTGTAACCCATTTTCCATCATTAAGCTTTTTTTTTTCAGGAAAATGCCTTTTCATTAGATCAGCGAATATTTGCGTTACGATATAGTCACATCACCACGAAAATCTGATAATCGATGAATAGTTCCTGTTGAAGAACGGCGCTTTGCAGCATTTCTTCATAGACATTTTTGTTATTCTTGTATCATAAGAATTAAACACTTCTCTCTGAGACAGTAACAACTTCAAAACTTGAATCCAGTTCATTGATTCATGATGAATTCACTATGAACAAACGATGAAGAACCAAATCTAGTGTGTTTCCATTTAAACAAAGTGGTGAAACAAATGATGCATTTTAGGCAATAGTCATGATAGTAGCGAAGTAGTCCTAATGTAATTATGCGTATGCAATTAATGCGTTAAGAGGTAAAAGTGGAAACACTAGAAGCAGAAATATATATATATATATATATATATATATATATATATATATATATATATTTCTTTTACTACAGGTCGAATCATATTACTTCACTCACCTGACTGAGACGTTTCAGTTGCCGCTCGCAATGACGTAATTGCTTGGGTAGTCTGCGTCTGCCCTGTGCATCGAGATAAACCCACTGCAAGTACTGATGGTATACATGCTGATGATATAATGTCCTAAACTCCTATTCTCAAGATGGAAAATACGTTCATAATATAAATTCATTTATCTGTAAGATATCAGACTTTTGTACGTGGTAATAATAGAAGTATGAAAATTTGTAGACCATGAATGCTCATAATGGAGATGTTGGCATTGCACAGGTCGCCGACCCTCATCCCCCCCCCCCCAAAAAAAAAAAAAAAAAAAAAAATTCTGGCTGTCCCGAAACAAAAATAAGGGGAAGAGGACTCAGAAATCCTGATAGCAAAAATCAAAAGGAAAAAATCCAAAATTCCGCCATGAGATTCTTCCCCTCAAAGGGAATTATACACAACACAGAAATTTTGTATTGAATTCATGTCATTGTCTTGTAATTGTATGTCCCAAATTAATTGTAATAGTTTTTAAAAAAATGAAGTGATAGGCTTTGCAGATAACAGAAATTTAAGCAAATAGTCGTCATTTGCGAACTTCATATTAGTGAATTACCATCTTTTTTTGTTGGTGGTGATCTTTATTCAAGCGCATAGGGGCCTTCAAGCTTATCACACTCTAGAAAAATTCCAAATATCAATTACTGTTAACATTGCGATCACTTTATTATTGTACACAAAGTTTTGCTCATATTATGTTACACCGTACTTGCCAATGTAGTACATACCCTGAGCAGTGCTTTCTATACTTTGTGTAGGCATCGTGGTGATAGTGCCATCTTGCCACTCTGCGTCTGTGAACAAACATTCCCATCCACAAAAACAATGACAAACTCATGAAAAGATGTGTGAAAGCACAGCAAAGAAAGGATGAATTTCAGTAACTTCATGGAGTTCAAATCAGTGGTGCCTGTGGTGTCGTAATCTCACGTGATCAGGTGGTAAAAATGTCCATCTCTTTGGCATATTTTCAAATTAAAGGACAAGTTCACCTTCATAAACATAAGGATTGAGAATATGTAGCAATATTAGTAGAGCACATCGTTGAAAGTTTGAGGAAAATCAGACAATCCGTTCAAAAGTTATGAATTTTTGAAGTTTTTGTGCAGTAACCGCTGGATGAGAAGACTACTGCAGTGTATGAATAACTTAGATGTCACATGCGTACAACAATATAAAGGAAAATATAAAGAGAATTTCACAAAATGCCATCTTTTGAAAAAAGTACACATTCCCCTGACTCGTTACCGACAAATGTTATGGGTAATATTATTCCCCCTGCCTTTAGAAAGAGGCAAGTCAAGAGCTCTTTTATTATGCGAAAAAAAAGTGAAAATATGTTGAATTTTCTTCTACATTTTCTTTATACTGTTGTACGCATATGACTCACAAGCTGTAGTAGTCTCCTCATCCAGCGGTTCCAACACAAAAATTTTAAAAATTCATAACTTTTGCATCGATTGTCCAATTTTCCTCAAACTTTCACTGATGTGTTCTACTAATATTGTTGCATTCTCTCAATCCTTATGTTTATGAAGGTGAACTTGTCCTTTAAGAGAAGGAAAACATGCAGTGAGCATTTCAGAGCACGTATCATGCTCACGAAGAAGATAGACCGATTATTAAAAAAAAAAGATTGATATTTCCCAATGAATTACTTCACGGGATACAACACGATTGTGCATAATTCCGAGAAATGGGAAATTTGTTGGTAAGCATTGTCTCATGTCAATGCATTTGAATGACTGTTAGTAATTTCAATTTTTCTCCTATCATGCCTATCAAATATGGCAGTATTAATTCCCACTGGTGCGCTCTACGTGGTGTGTTTTAGGTGAAGGCTCAAATGGCACACATTTTTATCATCCGCACTCAGATGACGATAACTCTCGGAAAGTATAGATGCTTTAAAAAAAAAAAGATAGAAATCCGAAAAAAAAAAGTTAGAGTATAATTTGCAGTTCCTCCCTTTCAGGTATAATGCAAAATGCTGTCTTTTTATTTCTCTTACACTATTGCACAAAGCAGAGATTTTTAAGATCATAATCACTGATAATATAGTCAAATTGATTTCAGGAGATGCCGTTTGTTTTTACTTTCGACTGCTCGGCAAGAAGGGACCGAAGCGTTCCAAACCGGGAAGTAAGTCGACCATCCTGGTAGTCCCACACACTGCAGTATCGCACTCCCGTTGACGGTGTAACCTTCGTCACAGGTGAGAGTTATCTTCGACCCGAAGCTCGTGATATCCGAGTCCCAACTTCCATTGGGCACAATCTCAGGATGATCACAAAATCCGACAGAGACTTTCAATAAAGGAGACATGTGTAGGGAATTCCTATGAGCCATGAGGGAAAACTTGAAATAATCATATCATTGCGATAATAAACGTATATTGCATGGAATAATCATTATGAAGAAAGATACTATAGTTATGTAAACAGATTCACTTTTGTATCGCTTTTGGTGAGGTTCAGATGCCTGTTCATCTGCCAAATTAAAAGACTAGCTGACTAGCACAGAACGTAAACATGATTATAAACATTGATTGTATACGATAACAGTAAATATATAGGAGTTTAATTTGTTATTAAACATGTCAAAGATATGAACCTGACAAAGCATATTACAGGTATCAACAGTCGCTGACAAATTATACTGTCGTCATTATCATCACCGATGCTTGCCTACATTTATTTCACCCTCTGATGTCAAGAAATCTTTGCTTGTCGGATTACTCACGGTTAAATGAATGATGTAGGTCGGAGTCAAATTCTGTCGCAAGTGGACATGTCCATGTGAGAAAAGTTTCCGCCAGAAATGATCTGCGCATACGTTTCGGACTGATAGCAAATGCACAATCCTTCATGCATGACAGCAACGCCATTGCTTTCGGACTGTCTTCTACATGTAGACATGCACTCGCTTTCCGAATCAACGCCAAATCCGGTGTTAAACTCTGTTTGAAAGTTTAGTTGGTTGTCTTTGTAGCATCCAAGAAATGCAGGCTCTACGCAGTGATAGAATATTATGATTATTTCAGCCTTCCAATACCTGATACATGTACTTTGAAGTGTGCATTATGGCCAATACATTTTAACAACAGCTATCACTATTCACAAATCATCCCTGAAATTACAGTTTGATAAGTGTTTCTGTTTGAATACAGGTTAATTACTTTACATCTGTAGCGCCTGAAAATATCAAACACATACATACATGCATACATACATACATATATGTGTGTGTGTGCTGACAGCGGAATCTATGGTTCTTAACAGTGTCTAGTTTCATTCCATCATACACAATTAACGACTAAAAGAACACTATGTTAGCATACATCAAACACACTAATTCACTCTTTCCATGCGACGTATATAATATAGAGTCACACAAAGGCATAAGAATAGGTATCAATATGTTTGCGAACGTCTGGACTTTATGAATGATAAGAATATATAAATGTTTTCATAAGACATTTTGAATCTCTTACCTCGGCATTGGAGTCTAACAATCCTGTTTGAGAAACACTCGGTTGCTGTCAAGCAGTCCATTACACGCAGCGAATCTGTGTATTGATATTGTACAAATCGTTCATGAAATAGATAAAGTTTGAACGCCGCATTTCTCATAAAAGTTTGATACACAGATAACGGCTGTCATGTGTAATATGTATGTAAAGAGAAAATAGCTACATAGTAACAAAACACGACAATATCAGCAATGAACGCAATTGGGCATTAATAAGTTTGTGTGAAGAGAAAACGAATCTTATTCTAATGAACGTTTGATTGCTGCATTTATACCATTAAGTACTGTCATCCAGCGTCAAAGAACGTAGTCATTTGTAAGTATTTTTTTTTCATCATTGTGTATGTCTGTAGTAAGAAAACTGGCAGTATTAGTTTAAAAAGAGAGTTTATTATATAAGGAGTTTTGAAATATCGGGAAATTAAAACTGTTGCACGTTAAGAAAACGAATCATGGCAATGACAAAAGGCCTACGTCATTAGCTTTAGTTTATGTATTTCCATCTTTAAATATATTGCAGTGTTACGTCGGACACAAAGTGTGCTTTGTAGCGATCAAGTTTATTTGATGCGATACATGCTATTCTTTCTGGGATATGGTATACATATACATTCACACATTCTGATCTGCATGCATGCAATTCGATACCATTGACCATCAAATTTTGCATTATAAGTTAAGCCATTACGGTATCCGTGGGAGGGCTTTAGAGTGGTTTAAAGACTATCTCACAAACAGTAAACAATTTGTTTACATAAATGGCTATGAGTCAGGTATGACGTCAACTTCTTGCGGTGTCCCCCAGGGTTCTCTTCTTGGCCCACTTTTATTCATCCTGTACATCAACGATCTCCAAAATTCGTCACAGATTCTTTCTTTTATTTGTTTCGCTGATGATACAAATCTATTTCTGTCTCACCGCAATCCCAATACCCTTGTAAGTATAATGATTAATGAATTGAAATCTGTTCAGTCCTGGATTTACGCTAACAAGTTATCATTAAATGTTGATAAAACACATTATATGTTATTTAGCAATTCCTTGCAAGTTATTCCTGATGATGTTAAGATTAATGATATTAACCTAACCCGAGTAGATAGTACAAAGTTTTTAGGACTTTACATCGATAGTGACCTTTCCTGGAAAACTCACTTTGATTTTTTAAGCAAAATTTTGTCACGAAATACAGGAATCCTAAACAAACTGAAACATTTTTTGCTCAACCATATCTTGCAGATTGTATATTCAACCATGCTAAAAGCGTGTAAATTAAATCTGTTCGACTGGACTTACTTGTGAAAATCACGGAGAAAACAGTTTCGTGACTCGTCCGAGTCACTTCTTCAGCTCTGTCTGGCTGGCGAGCATTCACCCGTGGAGGGTGAATGGGCGATGTTACTGCCTTTATTGTCTGTACGTCGAGGAATTTTTCGGATCACCGAATTGTATGTTGGTGAAAGGTTGTGTCGGAGTCCCCCTCCCCTGTTGAGTGAAGGATTTTCCGCATTCACATACACAGCTTCACGGACTCCTCTTTCAAACCATCTGGTTTCCTTGTCAATGATGTCGACCTCTTTGTCTTCAAAATGGTGCCCCGTGTTCTTCAGGTGGGTGAACACGGCCGACTCGTTCCCAGCTGAGCTGGATCTACGATGTTGGTAGAGACGTTTGTGGAGAGGTTGTTTGGTTTCACCGATGTAGTTTTCTTTGCAGTCTTTTCCCTGACACTTTATCCTGTAAATTACATTGTTCCGCCCATTCACCCTCCACGGGTGAATGCTCGCCAGCCAGACAGAGCTGAAGAAGTGACTCGGACGAGTCACGAAACTGTTTTCTCCGTGATTTTCACAAGTAAGTCCAGTCGAACAGATTTAATTTACACGCTTTTAGCATACTACCTGGATGAATCAAAATCTACATCGATATATTCAACCATGATTTCCCCATATCTTAATTATGGAATTCTTGCGTGGGGTAACGCATCTAAATACTTACTGGATTCACTTTTTCTTCTTCAAAACTGAGCGATCAGAATTATTAACCATGCTGGGTATTTATCTCACACTAACGCCTTAAAACTGATAGATTTGTTTGGTTATAATTTAGGTATTTTTGTGTATAAATTTTCCTCAAAAGATCTTCCTGGTGTCTTTTTACAGATGTTCATAAGAAACAATTCTGTCCACCACTATCCAACTCGCCAGAGTGACGCTTATCACCTTCCACGAACTCGAACAGTTTTCGCTAAAAACACAATTATGTATACAGGTCCTAAATATTGGAATGATCTCCCAACAGAGGTTAAAAGCTGTCTGTCATTATCATCCTTTAAGCGTAAACTCAGACAGCATGTATTGAATAGCTACAACACACAAGTGCACTAAAATTCCTTTTTATTATGCTGATGGCTGCTCTGTTATATTACTCGGTTGTTGCCATGTGAACAGACTCATGCATATACATTTTAGTTGCATGCTCTCTCAAATTCCTTCCCATCGGTGTTTTTCCTTCCACTTCTAGTAAGACCTTGGTCGTGTCGCATAGTTTCCCCTCCTTTCTTTCTTTCCTTTCTTTTATGCATCATTGCAGCTGGCTGGTATATTACATATAGGAATTGCAATTGATTCATGTTCTCCATTTTTCAAATCTTTCCCCGTGTCTATGGAAGCCGGAATGTTTAAACCCTAATAGTACTTAAGTATTCACGTCATTATCACTCCCATGTCTAAATTGCTATTAGAGCAACTGCTATAGTGTGCAGCATGTGGTTACTTGTTCTCATTTGATCACACAAATATATGCAAATATATGCATGTGAGAAGAATCTTCTGAGCCCCGAGTAATAGTCATTCTCTTTTGTTTATCCTTACTTTTGGTCTTAATTGTACCCGTGCTCCTCATCCTGTTCCCCTTACTAGGCTTTTGTTGGGACCTACACTCAACAAGCTTTGCTTTTTAGTAGGTTCCATCGTATTTCTCTTCGCATCTTTTACTTTGATTGAAAATGACACATCGACCGTTATGTATTACTTTTGTATTCCTATTTCTTCATGTATATATTCAAGCTGGACATTCTGTATTATATTTTGTTATATACCATGTATTTTCCATCGAGAAATACGAAAATAAATTGAAATTGAAATTGAAAAAATTGAAATTCTGCGGTTACCTTTACGACATGACACCACTTGAATCCTGTGTCGTGTTGCTGTAGTCATACTGGCCAAACTTGAATGACCCGTAAAGCCCTTTGCAGCCGGGAAGCCTAGCTCTTCGCAGACCAATTCAGCAGCTTTGTCGGTAAATCCATCATAGCAGACGTATTTATCCGATTCGATAACAACAAGGCCTTCAAGGGGAGAGGGTCCGTCAGCCAACTTTACCGATGGTATCTCTTGAAAATTAATGACCAAGGTTCGAAATGTTATTTAAGGTAACTAATAATCTATAAGCAATCATTCATGTCGTAGCTCATTCGAGGTGAAGACGATTATCAGAATTATGGTCTAAATCCTTCTTCGAGTTGTACACTGTATAGTTTCCCCTTAACAGTTTCTCAAAAGGAACAGAAGAAGCAATGCGATTTATAATTTTTTGTCGTTGTTTTTAATACAGATCTCACTCTACTTTAATTCTCCTCCCCACATTATTTAGGGAACAATATGACGAAACTAAATAAACTTTCGTGAGTCAACTGGCACTAATAGAATCCATAAATGCAATTCATACGTGACCTAAAGATCAATAATAACGCTTATTATTCTAGATATTATAAGCGAATGTCGAGATATCAATCTATTAACTAATAGTTGGTAAGCCTACTTGACGGCTTTCTGTTCATCCGGTATTGGAATAAACATTAATTTGCACCAATTTGAGTACAATATACAGTACAATAATACATTATGACAGATAAGGATACAGAATAATGGCTATTATGTGAATTGACTTTCACAACAACACTCATGGGCAACGACACAACACATGGTCAAGGACATTAATAAACTCTTTCTGTTTTGCATTTTTTTTTAAGAATAATGGCCAGGATATCTACCAACGAAGTATTAAAAAAAATAAAATGTCAAATTTGCCGGATACTCCCCATTGCAATTGCCATCGAGTATCTTCCAGGACAAAGTACTGTCGCAAATCTTATTTCGTATGTTTCTCTTCCCTGAGCCATATCAATCCCATGAAATGATTTGATTTAATTTAAGTCAATTCATTTTCATATTTTTCAATGAAGGAATGTACATCAAATATGATAAGATAAAGTGAATCAAATTATCCGGCTAGGATGCACAGTAAATTATTGTAAACATATTTTAAAAAAATGACGGTCACTCTTCGTAAATTTGGCTCTCTGTATAAATGCTAGAGAAAAATGATGGAACCTACTTAAAAGCAAGCGTTATAGGTCCCAAATTCTGAACAGAGGGTACAAAAACGCATAAGGAGCACGGGTGCAACATAGCACCAAAATATAGAAAACAAAACTGAAAGGCAAGGATACCCGGGGAAATAACAGATTCTTCTCAAATACATACAATGTATAGTGAAAACGAACAAAAATAACCACATTCTGCAGACGTATATGAACAGTTGTTCTAGAGATGATAACAACATGGTGTGATAATACGATTTGAACAATACTGCAGACACTCGACATGTGGGTCCTCAGAAGAGACATGGGAAGCCTTAAAGGGAGAGAGAACATGCATGTACTAACAATTCAAAAACGATTTACCAGCTAGTAGCAATGAAGTGAATGCAACAAAGCCAGCTGTTAACGAGTTCCAATGTCTATACACTAGGAAGAAGTATACTGATGTGGAGAAATTAAAGAGCGCAAACAGCGAGGCTCAACTGATTTGAATGACAACAACCAAGCAGAGCAGCAAAACGCGAATAAACAAGATAGAGAGAAATTTCAATGAACATACGCAATGTAATTATTCAATAAATTGTGCCTTAATTTGTACTGGGAGATCGTTCCAGTATTTTGGTTGTACACATAATTGTTTGTCAATCACTGAATATTTGTATACTGTACATAAAATGACATTTTGATACATTGTAGTATGGCTTCGATGAAAATGAGGCATATGACACGGCATTCAATTACTTTGTATACTTTCACTTTACTTCTATTTTATGTCACTGTTTCATCGCGTCTTTTACGTTTTAAGACTTGAATTTATTGTTTTAACAGTAATGTGTGTCAACGGAGTGCATCCTCGCTGTAGATTTTCATGTTTCACTCTTTTAAAAACACGACGATTAAACCACACGTCTTTTTTACAATTATTGTCAACTCATCCCTAGATTTTATGTTCTGTCATGCAGATGGAAACATCAGGTTTCGAATAACGGAGGGAAAACAAGTGTTTGAGTAAGTAACAGTCAGTGAACAGTTGTATTTATGCTGTGTAAACTACACTTACCTCCGTAACACTTCACGCTCATGTTGAATTCCACAGGGTAGATATATATACCATAACCGTAGCTTCGTCTGATGGGTGAGGGATAAAAAGGGAGAATACTCTGAGCCTTTCAATATCAGATTCCGAGTAGCCTTGTTCGCTATTTCATCAAGTCTTTTGAATACCACCACATTATTGTTGATGGAATTGAGGGTATAGAGGATTCTCCTTCCACGGGGTGCCTGCAGAACCCAACTATCATGGTTTTCAGCGCAGGTTCGGTCACACCGTATCTCCCGTTCTGGAATCCCCGAACAATTTAGACTGAAATCTGCGTGATGATAAGGATAACAAAGGGTTCACGTAAATCAATGAATTATGAGAATAGTAATAAAAGGAACAATGAAACATTCCTCAAGTATTCGAGCTGATGTCAGTTCGGTGACATGATTTAAAGCACCGAATCATGTACTATTTCTTACCAAATTCTTTGAACGCATTCGTCTTCCTGGAGGTAATAGCCCATTAGTTAAGTTATATATCGTTTTCTTTCAAAAGCGTAGCAGATTAAAAAAAATGATAAAGGTGAACTTAATAGAACCTAATTACTCGTGGGAATTTTTAGAACAGAGGTTCAAGCATATCTGATATAACATCCCATTCTTGTGTAAAGACTGACATGCTTAACCCGGTGATGTGGTCCCACCTCACATCCAACTGGACCCCATGGAAGACCAGCTTAACGTAGCTAAACATGGGCTATCCAGCCATCTTCTCAGATGGAAAATGAACAAACAAACAAACCAACAATAAGAACTGAGAAAGAGAGAAATGTGCGAGGTATGTCAATGATGGAATGAAAATTGAAATGCATACCTACATGTATTAGTTCCCAATGCTGAGGACCTCATAGAAGGATTGCAAAACATGAAATGAGCAGAAATCCATACAAGGAATATCATTCTTTCCTCCATCGCGAAAAAGGGGGAATCATAGCACAGCCACTGCAGATAACTCCGAAATACCAGCACGCTATTATTCAAAAGACTGAAAGTCGGTGTAATGTTCCCTTCAAACCCTACATGCAACCGGTACGTGGACTAGGAATGAACGATAATTGCAGTTGATGGTAATGAGCTGATTGATGACGTTGGAGTGATGGTAATGAGCTGATTGATGACGTTGGAGTACTAAAAAGTCTGAGTGCGCATGATAAGAATGCGTTTGAGCATAATGAAATTGCAATTATCTCATAAAGCTGCCTGGGCTTTTCAAGGAAGCGAACAGGAGGATCCACAGCCTGCAGTTACTCGTGATTGCCAATCATTAGTTTCAGTAATATAACGCCCACGCTGTCGTTTGAGATATTGTATTGTGTCACGTTATTATCACAGATCTATTATCATATTTCTGTAATATTCATGGGATACTTTCGGACTACATTATTACTACTGGCTAAGTGCTTCCAGCAAGCTGAACGACTCCATAAAGAATTGTGCATGTTTTGAACATGAAATATGTAAACCAAAGTGATAAACAAAACTCTTGAAGGTGGAAAACTACTTTCGACACTTAACAAATTCATAAAGCATTATCTCTTTTTCTTTCCCTCCCCCCCCCCCTCTCTCTCTCTCTCTCTCTCTCTCTCTCTGTCTTTCCGTCTCATTGGCCTATGCATTTTAGATCATTTTAAATGTATGATAGTCTTGGTGCAAGAAGCTGAACCCGCCTGTTTTGCCTTTTTTTCTTTTGTGAGTGCTGGATTCAAATCTGGAGGATAAAGCTCTTTTACAATTGAGGGCTTTGAAATATCAAAGGACAAGTCCACCTTCATGTGGATTGAGTGAATGCAGTAATATTACATCAGTGAAAGTTTTGAGAAAATCGGACAGTCAGTTCAAAAGTTTTGATTTTTTTTAAGTTTCTGCTCTGTCACTGCAGGATGAGAAGACTATTACAGCTTGTGATGTCACATGTATAGAACAATGTAATGAAAATATAAAGACATTTCAACATATTTTCACTTTTCTCGCATCGTTAAAAAAATCCCCCCAAAACACTTGACTTGCCTCTTTCAGAAGGCAGGGGGATAATACAAGTTTTCCCTCCTAATTTCATCAGATTTTCATTCCATTTAAAAATGTGATCATTCAAGTTCGAGTGAATTTTTGAATGATCACGGAGATCAGCATTCAAGAAAGTAACTGGTTTATTCAATCTAATTTAATCAGCATACAATTTCATGAGTTTCTCAAATGAACATGTAAAAAGGGCGTTAGAAGAAGGTTAAGGAATTCAAATTTACGATAAGCAATAAGGCAAATTTTTACAACATATGGACAGTCTTTTTCGTTGTTTCTTATATTCTTTAGTTACTCGTCTATTTGAATATGCACACTTAATGTATTCTGAAATGGGACTTTTGCCTTGTGTAGGGCCTATGAAAGCTCGTATAACTCTTCTTTGAAACACTTATTATGTACATTACATTCATACACGACCCTAACGCTGCTAGAGAAGAGTACACGTATACATGAATATCTCGAATACGGACAGAATTTATGGGCGAAGCTTTTGACAACTATAGCAAGACTATATCACTGGAGAAACCATTGGGTGAAACAGGTCTACAGTTGAACCGACTGTGGCAACTTATGATATGGACACGGGGAAGGTGTGAATGGAATCAAAATGTAAATTTGAATGTAGAGAAATTTTGAGATATAGCCATTCTCTTAATGTTACATCGATACTGTAAGGAAGTAATTTGAACGTGGAAGACAAAATTATTCACAAAATACAGTAGACTAAAACTGAATAAATGAAAGTTTGAAATTAAAATGTAATTGTGTACAGCAATCCAATGTGTTGCAGAGAGAAACCAGAAAGGACCCGCAGAAATGCATGGGAACTTCTTATGTTGATTGAATTTGATTTTTTTTTAAAAGTTGTATTCCTATAAATGAAATTGAAACTGGTAATTCTAAACTTTTGAACGAATTGCCCGATTTTCCCAAAACTTTCACTAATGCTCTCTACTGATATTACTGCGTTCACTCAATTCACACAGTGGCAAATCCAGAGGGGAGCGCATCGGGCGCGCGCCACCTCTTTATTTGTAGTTAAAACAAAAGAAATAAAAAGGAAAAATGAGATGAAACCCGGAAGTAGCACCAAAAATATTGTTTGCGCCCCCCTCCCCCTTTACGGAATTCCTGGATCCGCCCCTGCCATATGCCTATGAAGGTGGACCTGTCCTTTAAAGATGGTAGCCAAAATTGCCCCATAAAATGACGTCTTGCCACATTTTCTTTTAAATTGTTGAAAAGGGAGAAACAAAGATTAAAGATTTTCTTTACATTTTTAGTCTCGAGTTAGCTGAACCTGTATCTGGATGTAGCAACTTTTGCATCCTTGAGAATTATGAGATATTCAAGATTCAGAATGCATGTAGTACCAGTTTGTTTTAAGTTATTTTATTTTTAGCATGATTATGTTGAATTTATGATATTATGATATGGATAGTCAGGCCCGTTCCCCCTCGATATGGAAAATGTCTGCAGAACGGATGACGTTTCCAGGAGATTTTTCCTGCTCTGTAGAGTTATGTGAACACATAATATCCTTACTCTGTCAGTGCTGAGGAAGAAAAGGGCTCGAGTACACGTCATGAGACCTCTTCAGCTAATCGGCCACTCCCTGCGCGTGCGTAGATGTCCAATCGAAAGCGTACTAGCCGATTCCCAAGGCTTTTAGGAAAGTGGCACGAGCGAGTACTTACATTGTCGATCATCTTTCAATTCACTTTTACCACGACTCACACACACACACACAAACACACACACCCTCGTCCTGTACCTATCAATACACACATGCACATACGTACATCTATTACACTTCAGTTAATAATTGATATTTATCAAACCTTCCTGCTTACATTGAGATTATGACAGCTTTATTCACACACTAAAAAAATACATATATATATATATATATATATATATATATATATATATATATATATAAATGTATATTGTCTTTAGAATCTGAAGGAAAATATGGTATATGCCCCCTTACGTAAATCATGAGGTGACACGAAATTCGCTCCTGCGACAATTGTTCCCGTCTCATTATCTCCCAGGACTTAGGGTTCAGGTTTGGGTTGTGATAGTATTTTAGGTTTAGTTTGATGTGAGGATTAGGGTTAGGGTTAGGGTTATGTTTGTGGGTAGAATTTATGTTTAGCTTAGCGTGCAAATATTTCATGGCGGCAATTGTCACAGGAGCAAATGTCAATGAACCATATTATAAACCTTCCCATTTCCTACCTTTTTTGACAGCATTTTGTTTCTCTTCCCCATAATTGAATTGCTGTTCTAACCTCTTGCAATAACTGAATACAGTGTAGCTGATTCTGACCTTATTAAACATATTACTTCTTTCAAAGGTCCCTTCAATACCATGTACAGTGTATGTGTACACACATTCAAACATACTCACACACACACACACACACACACACACACACATACACACACACACAGGCGTAGCATGCATATACACATCCATACAGCTTCAAATGCTGTACATCCACGCATCTGGATGCAAATAAAAACATATACATTGTATGCGTCAGTTACAGATCAAGAGGAAAGACACATTTGATAAACTAATAAGATTCACCAGTACACCATGGCTGTGGATGTAAAGACACATAGTTTTTAATAGAAGCAGGAAGCTTGTAGCAGTCCTCTGACCAAAAGTTCATTTGGATATCATGTTCCAATATATCAAAAATAAGTTAGTTCGGAATACTGTTCAGTGTTGCACATTTAATAACCTTTAAAGTCCAAGCATTTGCTAGACAACTTCTCACACTTGAGATTAGAGGAAAAAAAATCTACACTACATCATCTGTACAACTATTAATGAAACACTATCAGACGGGCTAATTTTGGCACAAATTACATTACGCGCACAGACAACACTATGAAAACTGACAATGTCAACAACTCAAAAAATGCCACTAAGTTACACTAAGAAGTTACACACTAAACTGCACTATTTTCTTCTTCTTCTTGATACAGTGTACTTCCACTAAATAACGGCATCAGTAACTAATGTTTCTTGTTATTAAGCTTCTTGTAATTGTACGAATATGATACAATGTATTTTCAGTGTCTTTATAGGACATTAAGAAGTAGCACTGCAGACACTAATTATCTTTGTTACAATATCATCTAATGATTACTTATTACCAGCGTTGCTTTCATTATTCAAAGTCCGGAATTTTAGCTCTGGATGTCTTCTGGTCATGAATGAAATTGTGCCAGGTATTTCCTGATAACACGAATTCCGGTACTGCATAACATCAGACAAAGTATTATTTCCTCTGTTTTCAATCTAAAGAACGATGACTTCTTTGCCCTTAATTCAATTTGACAATATTACATGTGAAATCCATACCTGAAATTACTTTATACAATGTCCCATTGAGATTACCATAGTTATGAACATTGTGTATACAACATTCTGGGTTAGTTGAGTTATCAAACGTCCCTCGCAGGTCCTACTAAAGCTCTGAATAGTGTTCGTTGCTTTCTCGCGTTTCTTACGTCAGCTCACTTGTTCACTTTCACTGAAACTTATTGACTTGTAACTTGTTTCACAGATATCACCGTAATGATGGTAACTTATACTAGACATTACTAAACATTGGAATTATCCGAAAGACCATCCATTATTATAAAATATTATGACACATTTTATGTTCTCAAGCATATTTCTCATTTTTGGTTGTTGTTGGTGTTTTTTTTTTTTCGTTTTTTTTTTTGTTTTGCTTTGTTTTTTTAATACACAAAACCAGCTTATTCAGAGATATAGCAAGGCACATGCGATATCTGTTTAGTCCAGCCTGGCACGAAGAATGAAATGCCAGAAAACCTTTTTATAATTCACGAGCAAATACGTGTGCCGTCTACATTGATACCACTAAAGTCTGACGACGTAATTTACCTTAGATTGTATTAAATATATTTTTTAATAGTAGGGTGGGAAAATGAGACTATTTAAATGATGACATGTCCTAGTCCAAGCTAGAAACATGATGAAGTTCGTGCGTTCCTATAATTTTAAATTCGTATAATTTAAAATTCATTTACCAATGTACTTCGGTAATAATAACCCAACACACCTGATCATCGTGCATACACAAACGTCATGGTAGGAAACAGGTATCTTCAATGAGGTATACAAATAGATCATGTACCTTTGCAGCGTATCGAGAAAACACTCCAAAATAACATCCATTAATACAGTGTATAAACATGAATGTGATTTGTCCTGTCAAGGATTCCACTTGTTGCTATAAGTCCCAAGTGTATTTACAAGTCAAGTTTATCTTACATTCATCTTATAGTAACGATACCAATATGAGTTTTCACAAAATGGAGTTAATGTGTCACTAACACGAATATTGCAAAGAATGAGTTTTGAATGATGACAATGATGCTTAATGTATAATTTTCATCAGTGGATTATGATAAACATCACAGGTTATGATTATTTTGTTTTGCGTTCGTTCATAAATATTACTTTTGCTTTTCACTTGAATTCAACCTGTTAAGGACGAAGGTCGAATCCTCTTTGAAGGGTCTCTTCAAAAAGTTATTTGTTCTCATACTTCCGGGTTATACTGCCAATGACTGCATGGTTGTAATTAGGTTTATAAAGCTTAAATGATTCCCTAACGCTCCATGACGATTAGTTCACAGATAATTTAGCCAAAATATAAGCTGATATATTGGAAGTTTTGTTAGTGCACACCTTATTATTTTCGGATGAACTAACCTTCGGAATAACAAACCTTATATAATTTTTGGATTAACGAACCTTTGGAATATCGAACTGTATTTCATTTTCAGATTGACGAACTTCCGGACGAACGAATCTTATGATCAACAAACCTTCGGAAATCTGAACTTTATTTAATTTTCGGACAAACGAGTCTTATGTTATGTTAGGATTAACGAACCTTCCAACTACCGAATTTCATATAATTTTTAGACTAACGAACCTTCTGAATTACTCCGCAAATTTTCGAATTAAGGAACCCAATTTAGTTTTTAGAATAACAAACATGTATTTCTAGGGAATTTATGTGTTACGGAATAACGAACATCCGGAATGACGAACATTACCCATCGTATATTCGTCGTTGCTGTGACATTATTCACCAGTTTGCAAAATAACTAAAAGGCATCTTTACAGTTCTGGTTCACGAGGAATGTTCTCATACACTGTTGAATTGAAGTGATATTCTGTTTGGGGGGAAATTTCGTTTTCGTACAAATCTATCTTTGTGGAAGACAAGCTGTTGTGGCTCTCACAACAATCATTGACGTTTTCATCAGGATCTGTTTCTAAAACGAGATAGCCATGTTCATCCACCTCATGCTCCACTCTTGACGTGCTAGGATAGATAGATAATAAAGGATCGTTTCGGGTCATTGCATAAGGGCCAAATTCGGCATTTCCTTCGATATTCCAGTAGGTAGGACAGTACTGCTGTTCTGGAATAGGCGCGGATTGTTCGGAAGCTGAGGGAATTTCGTGGTAAATTGACGATTGGCATTTCCCACTTTGACGAGTGTCATCTTCACCTCTAGACTGAGTAGATGACGCTTTGCTGATTTCTTTACCACACGGTGAGACACTTGCTTTAGGTTGATATCTAGTAGCTTTGTGCAGACTGACATCGGAAAGGAGGTAGCCGTCTTCATCAACATCTTCTTCCTCTTTATCAAAATGCCTTGATTGAAGAAATATGACCTTCTTCTTCCCCTTCTTCCCTGAACCTGACATGTCCATGTATAGTGCTTTCGTGTTATCCACTGCCTCATTATTACACTCGTGTTTGCCACCCTGGTGTATGACGTCATGAGGACATGATTTAGTGTATGCTGAACCTCTCTCGCTCCTCTGTCTAGTTTCACGAGATCGCTCCGTTGAAGATGACATATGACCCTGTATCAGGAAACCCACAAAAAAAATCGCCAGGAGGCATAATTATCTATAATGAGGATAGCTTCTGAAAAGGGAAATATCATTACTCAGCAAACTTACAGGTTTCCTCATGACCTAAATACATGATTGGAAATCAAAACAAATAGGAATGAGAAAAGGGGATCTGAAAAATACTGTCTATTCTAGTGTAATGAGTCAACTTATGTCGACAATTGTGCGTGGACTAAGTTGATATTTAAAACTAAAAAGCAACTACAGGTACAGATTGTCAGATAGACGTAGATCTCGGGGTACTCATTTGCAATAGTTTAGCGTGATCATAATATCAAAATATCAAAGGTACCACTGGCTGAAATATACAGTGGACTCTCGTTATAACGAAGTCCTCGGGACAGGCAGTTTTCTATCGTTATATCGAAATTTCGTTGTAAACGAGCAAATTAACAATAAAAAACATAGAGTGGATAATGTTGCGGAATGTTATTATAACCATGTTCGATATAATGGGAGTGCTCTGTAATCACCTACGTTTGCTCGATGGACTGAGATATAAGGATTTGCTCTATACCAAACCCTTATCACGCTCTAATTTGAAACACACTCACACACACACACGCACACACACACACACACACACAACTGGAGAGGTTTCTTGCTTTCGGTTCCTTTATGAAGCCAGTCTGCTCACTACCACCCCCTTAAGATATATATATATATATATATATATATATATTCAAATTCAAATTCTAATTCAAACTTTATTTTCACTTTATTTTCATATATATATATATATATATATATATATATATAACACTTTCACATATAAAACCACAACCTGCGAACCCGAATTTGTGTGTCGTTACTCACCTCTGCTGAGTTCCCATACGTGTTCTCTCGGTGACCTATGGCGCCTCCAGATTTGTTGCCCGGATGTTGAGGCAAAACCCGACCTGCTGAATAAGTGTCGATACTGGTAGAGTGCAATGAAACAACACCGTCTGTTGAGTCTTGAGTCGAAGTGTTTAGAGGATTCAGCTGCGACTGCTCTTCACTTGAGTGGACATTTGACTGACCCGAAGCCTCTGGATGCCTATATGTATCACATCGCATGAAATAAAGAGGATAAACGTTAAGAAGTGAATGCATACTGTCAAACTGGAGGAGATGTAATTATAGACCGCTTAAAATAAAATAAAAATAAAAAAGTTATGAGACATTATTCCTACGTAACCATAAATTGGCTAGTATAGTTTAATACAAAAGAAAGTTTTAACTTTTTGTTGAAAGTTTTGATGTAAGTAGAATGCCATCGAGATGTAGCTTTCCTCTTATTATTTTCAGTTTAGATTTGATTATTGTCATTATCAGTATGTTACAAAACATCATCAGAAGAATGCACCGATAGGTAAAACAGCAATTTCTAGCTGAGATGTTTTCCCCGCTATTTGATATCTTGAGTTTCCTATTGTGATTTCCTAAACCGGTCTTCTCAAAGGTATGTTTGTTAAGTGTTCACCGTTGTAATCAATTGGTGGTGAGATTTTGCGAAATAAGTAACAAAAATATTGTTATAATGACAGAATTACCAAAATCAGACATTCGATTCTCGGCGACTTTAATCATATTTTCGTGATGACCCGTTACCACTAAATAAATAAATCACACCCCCATTCCCTTACATCCCATACAATAGTTTATATTTTTTTAAAAAGTCACCTTTTCTTTTGATGTTTCCACCAAGCCATTATCATGGACAGTATGACAAGCACGGCGAAAACAACACCAAGAAGGGTTCCCAGGATGTAAGTAATAAAATTCATCTCATAAAGTTCGGTATCTGGTTCGGTATCTGGAAGATAAATCATTTAGTGAGTCCATCGTCACCTTAAAAATCAATGGAGGAAGAATTTGCTCTCGTAGTTTTTTTTTCTTCTTTTATGATGACTATAGGCAGAAATTACGTTTGTTTGTTTTTATAATCAGATCAATCATTATGAAGAGAAATAGTTCTATTCCGTAACCTGGCAAGATTTCTCACTTTGCTGAATTATCGCAGTATACTAACATTAAAAAAAATAATTGTTTTTGCTGTTGACGAGTGACTGTTAAGATAGCATGAGATGCGAGACTTCAGAAAATCAGATTATTCGTGCCCGGTTTGACGTGTTGTACTCATAGAAGTTCACACACTTGACGGAAAGAGCATATGGGAATTATTACACAAATTCGTATAAGCAGATTCTGAAGTGATTACTGTAGTCGAAATGTTTATCACAACAGTTCCCAAGTCCCTGATTTACATTCAGGCAGAGCATTCAAACCTGACCAAAACTGTAAACGAATAAAGGATTAACAAAATTTTCTGTAAATGTTTGCTTTGCATAGGCAGACGTAATGTACTTGATCGCTTTTGTAAGCCATATTCACGATTGGAGCTTTTTCAAGAAAATGCATTTCTGTTCGACCAACGCAATGTGTTCTATGACAGTAACGATACTACGAAGACCTGATAAAGTCGCCAGACATAATATGTTTTCTTCAGTCCCTGTTGAAAAAAAAAGCACATTACAACTTGCCATTTCTTCATGGACAATGGGTATTCTGACTTTTGAATATGCATCGTCTTTCTGTCTGTCTTGCTTTACTGTCTGCGACTTTCTTAATATAATGTGTTCATTGAGATATGAACTCAACTTACAAACTTTCATATAAAAAAAAAAGAACTGGGCAAACGCTTTATTGATTCCAATATCATTTTAGTATCAGACTTTTTTGTCATCATAAATAAAGCAGTAGCACTTTCATACCTTGAATTTAAATTCAAATAAAATGATGTCGAATTTACCATGAATTGTCACCCGTGGTTCGCTTTTGCCATAAAAACATGTTAACAAAAGGATTACCCTAAAATGTAGATCAATTGCAGCAAAATAGTTTTGACGAAATTACTGCCAGTGAGAAGGGGAAAATGCAGTAAAAAAAAAAACACTTGCTATATGGATTGAATCAATAACTAAACTCACGTGACGAAGAAGTTACAGTAACTGTTGTCTCTCCAAATGACGTCAGAACTTGAATAGTCGGTCTATGCCCTGTGCATTTTAATCAAAACACAGGCAACACTGACAGTATATACTTGTACATGTTGATGGGAAATCTCCTAATCAGTTTGTACTTTTTGTGACAGCACTTTTCTATGCAATATTACAGTTTTCACACTTTCCAGATCGACAATACGTACATGCATATATACAGAACAATTCTTGTATCTGTCAGATATCAGACTTATTTGCATGGTGATCAAAGTACAGCAGTAACTGTTCGTAATGTATAAGAGTGTTCACAAAGGAGAAGTCGGCATTTTATTGAATTCATGAGATTGTCTTTGTTTTCTAACATGTCTCAAATTAACCGTTGCAGTCAAATGAAATGATACTACATTAACGACAATTGAATTTCGAGGAAGATGAGCATTTTTTAATCAATATTTTCGATATTGATTGACATTATCTTTGACGTCATCTTTGCTGCTGTTGTCACGGTTTTTCAGAAGCGCTTAGAGGCTGGTCGAGATTGTGCTTCATGAGCATGTATTATTATCTATTATAGTTATCATAATCATAATCTTTAGGGCATTTGTTGTTACACAAAAATTTTGTTCATGCGGATATGATGAGGTATATAATTGCAAGCCTTGATACTTACCATTAGACGTGTTTTGCATACGTTGTGTGGGCTTTATGCTGACGTTGACATCTTCCCACTCATCGTCTGTGAACAAAAGGCCCACACACAAAAATAGTTACAACCACATTAACAGAATTCGTCCCATAGCGTAGCATAAAATGTCACTCAGAAACTTCACGGACTTAAAATGCTGTCTTATTGAAACGTAGTGATGAAAGCGCTGTAGTAATCTGTCATGAATCGCTTGTTAATGTTAAAAATACATTTCATCTCTTTTTGTATGTTTTCTAATAAAGGCGGGAAAATATCCAGGGGCATTTTCAAAAACGCATCAGCCATTCTCATGAACATAAAAGACCGAGATAAGACTAATCTTTCCCAATGGTTTACATGTTAGGGTATCAGAATCTGTGCATTACGAGTTGTATGATTTTAAGTTAATAAGTCTTGAATGATACAAACGCATTTGAGTTACTTAGTTCAATTGTTCCATCAGGCGTGGAAGTATTAATTCCATGTCGTTACAACCATCTGTCATTGTTCCACACTAATTGATGAGAGATTGGTTTGAAATACTGTGGTTATCCGAGATTAGGCAAGATTATACTGTAGGATGTATTTGCACGTCATACCGTTAGTCTCCTTTCTGGCTTCACGGCAAGACGGAGTTGAAGTGTTCCAAACAGGGAAGTAGGTCGACCGCCCTGGTAGTCCCATACACTGCATTGTCGCACTCCCGTTCACGACGAACTCTCTGCCACAAGCGAGAGTTATCTTGGACCCGAAGCGTGTGATATTCGACTCCCAAACACCATTAGGCACAATCCCCGGATGATCACAAAACCCAACGGAGACTTTCAAGGAATAAAGAAGGCAGGGTTTAAAGTGCCATAATCAATTATATAGTAATATATGTTATTATGCAATCTTAATAATAATCAAGGGAAATTTATAACAATATATCTTTTTCCTACAACATATTCACAATGAAGTACCCCCGGATCTCACATCAGAAAGACCAGCACACACACACACACACCACACACACACACACACACACACACACCACACCACACACTTTTATTACACGTTCAAGGGAAATTTATGACTCAATCTAATATTCCAAGCCATGTCTAGAATCACTAAGAAATATGAATAATATACTATAATATAATAATATATGTAAACGAAGATAATTAAAAAAAAACAGTGATAATCAATCATTGATCAGTGAACACCTGAAAAATAACTATATTAAAAGAATCGTGTATTATTTACAAGAAGGTTTGGAATAACTTGTTATTTCAATCAAAAGCAACTACGTGCAATAACAAACTACATTTTATGCCATCAGTGAGGACAAATTTGTGCTTTTATGATGATCATTGAAGAAGTAGCAAATACAGTAGCCACCAAAAAAAAAAAAAAATATATATATATATATATATATATATGTATATACTGAAGATCATTTTTGATAAGTTATACACATTTCGGAGTAATATGGACATTACAAATATATTTCAAAAAAAATACTTCCGATACTCACGGATGAATGAATAAAATTGGTCGGATTCAAGCTGTGTCCTGAGAGGACATGTCCAATTGTGGGAAAAGCTTCCGCCAGAAAGGGCTGTTGTGTACACTTCCGACTGGAAACACATGCATCCCTCTTGATGCATGACAGCAACGCTATAATTTACGGGGTTTTGCAAACAGGTAGATATACACTCTTCGTCCGAATGAACGCCAAATCCAAAGTTAGAAACGGCCTGAAATTCATGTTCGTTGTCCTTGTAGCATCCGAGAAATCCGGGTTCTACGCAGTTACAGAATATGATGATGAAAACCAGCAAGTGTGGCTTATATGATATCATACTTATCATTTTTCATGCAGGTGTCAATGACTTTAGATGATTAAAATAGAGATAGAAAACATACAGTCAATGGAAATAAAGAGCATATTCAATTTAAGGGACAGGGAATCATCCAAGAAGTGGTATTTTGTAACTGCTTGCTAGCATAATGATAAGAGTTTTTTCTCAGTTTAAAAAAAAAATCAAGTTCATGACATGTGAAGATAAACGTGTTTGATTATATTGGGAATTTTTTTTTTTTTGGGGGGGGGTGGAATCATTTCTTCATTCAAGGAAATGTTTAACATACATAACAAGGGCAATTATTTAGATAATTTCAGGTATACATCGAAAGCTATATAAATCACAATTTAAAGAACATATAATACAGATGACATCCGTGAAAATTATGCACCGATTTCAACAATATAATATTTCACACTAACAATCATTATACAATTATATCAATTCCATAAACAAATATATATTCATACAATCATGCAGACTTTAAAACATTTAAAGGGGGATTAAACATTAAGGGTCTCCATGTGAGGTTTTCTTTCTTAAACAGAAATAATTCTGAAAATTGTGTCTATCTTTTCCTTCCAATATTTTGCAACATGAACTTTAATATAATATTTAGTGGGGACCTGCGCACAGGGGGGTTCGAGTGTCAATGGTACTTTACAACTTGAATCTCTGGACGTAATCCTCTGAAAGTCATGAATATTGTGATTTTTTTCGATCTTTTCGATTTCTTTTTCAGAACAAGGGCCAAAAGTGTATTCACAAGTCAAGGGTGTATATACGCATAATTATTCATGGATTCTGTATACGGTATGTCTTACCTCGGCATTTGAGCCTAACAGCTCTGTTTGAAGAACACTCGGTGGTTGTCGATAAGCATTCATCAAAACGTAGAGATCCTGTACATTGGTATCGAGAACAATGAGCTATTCAATAGTATCTTAATTTAGAGCTCACGATTTATTCAAATTAATGAAATTCTTGCGTAGAGTTGTTTTTGTTGCAACTGATTGACAAATTGCCCTATAATGTAAATCGACGTAAATATATGTACGGAATTAATCAGTTTTAGTAGTAGCCACGAAAGAAATCATGGGTATACATACTTGGGCAGGATTTGAAGTTACGACTTTCTGATCACCGTACAGGCGTCTTATCCACTAGACCACCGAGCAAGTTAGTGCTGGTTGTATTCCTTATCATGCACCGGGTATTGCGTATTTATTCAAATCAATGAAATTCTTGAGTATTTTTTTTTTTTTTTGTGCGACTGATTGACACACATCGATGTGAATATCGTGGCTACTACTAAACACTGATTCATTAGGTAGTTATCAACGTTTATTATAGGACGATCTGTCGGTTTTAAGAACTCACGATGTTGGTACTAACAGTCAGCAAGAAATGCCCCATGTAATGAAAAATTGTAATTCTGTTAACAGTAATAACCGAATAAGACGGGAATTTTGAAAGAAAAAAAGTCATGAGAATGAAAATAAATTGCACTTTTCGACCAATATTGAGTGATGAATTTAAAATATTTTTTTCAATCGAAATTATCTTGATCTTTCAGTGAGGTATTGTATACTCGAGTATACTACGCATCGAGTATTAATTTCTTTGCCTAATTCTGTAGTCACCGTTCGAACACGATAGGCGTTCAACCCTCCTCCCTGCTGCTGTATGCTTACTGGTCAAAATCTGACCAGAAAACTCCTTTGCCGCTGGAAAGCCGAGCTCTTTGCAGACCAGTTTTGCAGTTGCGTTGTTAAATCCATCGAAGCAGACATAGTTGCCTGATCCGGTGACTAGTAGGCCGTCTAGGTGAGAGTGGCTGTCAATCAGCTTCACCGACGGTATTCCTTGAAGATTAATGAACAGTAGTTTCATGCTCTATTGCTTCTGTTTATTGGTATAGTATCAAAATGGAATGCTAAATTCAATCGTGGTATGGGTATTGAACGAACACAGTTGTATTAAATGAGCACGACGTGTTGCAGGGTATTAGAGATAACACGGAGAATGATGATTACACGTATTGTTTCAGAGAGTCATTGAATGAAATTCTCCCTACCATGCCTACTTTGACAAATGTTTTATTTACATCGATTCATCAAAAGAGTCGTCATTGTCAATTCTATTTTTGATATAATCAAGACCGATGAACTTTACCCCTGGGAAGCTGTGCGTGTAACCTGATAATGCTAGTCGGAAATGAAAGAACACACTAATGAATATTATATTTATATAGTGTAATAGCTGAAGACTTATTTATGGTACACAGAATGCCTATTGTCCAAATAGAATATCAACACAAAGAATGTCTTACAGAAAACTTTTTTACTAGGTCTCTAGATCTGTCAACAAAGCTGTAATACAAAATTAATTCATGCAAATGACATGTTTGTAAGTCACACTCTATTCTTACTGCATTCACTCTGCAAAGTAGCAAATAGATGCCTGAATACAAAACCATGTCCCCTTTACGCGACTTGAATTCTATAAAACCTAGGAGGATCAAGAGAAGGAGTCCAACAGTCTAATTCCCTTTTGAACCCATGTCTATATGCAGGCATTAAAGTAAAAGTCGAAGTATGTTCCAAGTCGGATATATCTCACCCGGTGTCTAGGGCAATTACCCCCTTGGCACTTACCCTGGACCCTTCCCCTAACCCTAACCCCAATCCTAATCCTGAACCTAATCCTAATCCTAACCCTAAAACCCATACCCATACCCTAATCTTTACTCTAACCTTATCACTAATCGGTATTTAGCCCGGGGGGGGGGGGGGGGTGGGTAATTGCCCTCTGGGGGTAATTGCCCTGATACGCCTCGGCCACCATTTCTCCATGGAAGACGCGTTTTTATGATGGTAATAACTTTTCGTCATCCCTTGGTATAAAAAATGAGCGACACACAATGGCATAAATACACGGGAATGCGCAAACAGAAATTGCGCAAAGATTGATGAAATGAATATAGACATTACTCGACTGGGCACTTCCGGGCAATTACTTAACATACTAATCTATAAAGAACTGTACTTGGAGACTATGCCATATTAGTTTTATTTGTCGGAATTAAGCGGAAAAGGGATGAAATCGGTTTTCCAGGAGGTTGCACTTTCAAACATTCGTCTTTCACAACACACACAGCTTTGATCTATACTTTTGCGTATATTTCTGGACGGAATTTACTTTCGTATCATACGTTTTATCATAAAGGCGAAATCTCATTTCAGTTAATGATTACTAAGCAACATATCTCCTACAATATTCTAGAGTTCGAAATGAATCTTAATTGAGATTGCTCAGAAAGATGGTGGTTTCAAACCTCTGACATTAAAGGCATAAGCATGACATTATTCATTTGAAATGCTCTTGTGCCTCTGTAATAAACTAAGGGTTACTTTAATAACTATTAGCCAGGTGGAGATCCAACCTCCTAGGTAAAACATTGAAAGAAACGTTTTCAAAGCCGTCAACACAGGCTGCTATTGTGGATTTATATTGAATAATATTTATATTGCAAGCAATTCATGAGAAATATCATTCTCTCTACAATAGTTTTCACTGAAGTAGGCACAGATACTATAAATGCATAAAGTCAACATTTGTTTAGTTCACGTAGCCACCGAGGAAGAACTTTACAAAAGGAAATAGCCACCTTGGCCACTGCTATGACGGTCTCAAATCCCTTCAAAGGACCAGGAAATTGTGATAGAGTGTTTTTTTTTTTTTTTTTTTTTTTGCACAGAACACTACGAACCCGAAGATTTCCGTCCTTCTTAACACACCCAATATACATAATTATTCCGAATACGCATTCCAGAGTGGGGGGGGGGGGGGGGGATACTATCGTATCATTTGGATAAGTGGCAAAAACGACAAGACATTATTGTGTCTATCGACCTGTTCGGGTTGGGCCCTGTTTTCCATGTTAATATCTGTTTCGGCCATAACCGGGAAGCTACGGGATGCCTACCTATAATTGATCTTTGCACTTACGTAGCGATGCACCTAGATCACTGCGTACAAACTATCAAAAATCTTTCCTTCTCTTTGTGGAATCTCACCAGTTCCTGCTGACATAAGTTACAGTGTTTGGATCCCTGTGTTGTTGTTTTTTTTTTTGAGCAAGTCTTTGGTGAGTAAAAGTTCATTGTCACACACACACACACACACACACACACACAAGAGAATGATCATGTTCCAAAAAAAGAATAAGAGAAAAGAGAAATTAATCACCGACAGCAGTGAAAATCACATGCAGATTATATAGATATTCATATTTATATACTCATGCAAATAACACTATACTTACCCCCGTAACAAGTCACGTTGATCTTGAATTTAACTGGGTAGGTATATATACTGTATCCATAGCTTCACTCGATGAGTAAGAGATAAAGTGGAGGAAGGCTGGTTTTGACCGAGAATTAGGAAAGAAGTCTTCGTGTTTGATATTTCATCGATAATGCTGAATACAGTCACTCTGTTGTTGATGGACTCCAGGGTAGAGAAAATTCGCCGTCCAAGAGGTGCCCGTAGAACCCAGCTATTACGGTTTTTAACGCAGCTTCTGTCGCACCATATCTCATGTTCCAGTGGCCTTCCCGAACAGTTCAAAGTAAATTCAGCTGGAGATTAAAAAACAACAACAGGATGACAAACAGATCTTGTGGCATATTATTTTGCAAAAAAAAAGAGAGAAAAACACCATGAAAACATTCAGATATTTGGAGGAATAAGGATATTCACCAAAAGCATTAAAAACAATCTACCCCACGTTGTATTTCTAGTGGTTCATTTGTCTTTTTTAGAGGTCATAACACAATAATGATAGTAGACTTTAACCAGTGTATCTCAATGGAAATTGTAGTGCTTTTAGTACTTTTGAAAGTTTGAATAAAATGTGAGGTATACATACCTGTCGTTTGTAAGTCTGAAGCTGAAGAATTCACGAAAGGACAGCAAAAGATGAAACAGGCAAGCCAGAACCAAGCGGACTGCATTTTTCTTTCCATTGCGAAAAAGCGATATGGAAAATCGATATCTGACTGTGGTAATTCTCTGATCAGTTCCAGCTCAACACAGAATACTAATGCCTAAACCAAGGCAGTCTAATTAAACTGCAAAATGAAGGTATATGCTAGAATTGTTGTGTTATTATCCTTCCCCTGTGTTGTAAGATGTAGAATCGAGCAGTGTCCACCTCTGGTTATTTTGTACCTGCTGATGACATTCAAAAAGTAAAATCAGTTTTGCTCACGTGAGGCTGCGCAACTGCACGACCACTCCCTGCGTTAACCTTTTGAAGTTGAATTGTGATATCTCTTCATGTTTCCAATGCCTTCAAGGAAGTAGTGCATTACTAAATGCAGTAACCACTTGAAAATGTCAATCAGATGTTCTCTTTTCATTACAACAGAAACTCCGTCCCTCGATAGATATGATTAGTTTTAATTACTTTTGTTTCTGCAATTTTTCTTCTTTATAGGGTAATAATGGCTCATTGTCCTTTAATAATCTGCATGCCTGACATCCACACTCTTCACTGCGTGTGATTCAAATCATCGTGCCAGATGTTAGTTTTGAACATCAAAGTAATTAATGTAGGGTGTTATGATCAGCATAACTTCGAGATGCTTGGGGTGATTAGAACGTCAAGATGATCTTCTTCCGACCTTCTCTCAAGGCATCTTGAAGAAACAAAGGCACGTTTTAACACTTTTAGCCCCTGTATGAAACTCAAATCTGTTAGGCAAGTGTGATTTAAAAACAGAAAGTTTCGATACAGTTGTTCATTTAAGGTCATCCCAAGAGAACGACACGCACGAGTTATACGACCCACGAGTTAAACATTGAAAGAAAGTTCACTGGTCATACAGCCCATGAACTCGACACTAGGCAAATAAGGCCCATGAGTCCGACACAAGGCAAACAAGGCCCGCGAGTTTGACTCTAGGCAAAAAGGCCCACGAGACATTCAAGTGAACGTTCAAAGAGGATTACAATTTGGCACAGATTTATAACCTTGTTTATTCTAGAATGTAAAATTCATACGATGTCTGCGGTAATGCAAGCACTCTTATGGATGAATTCGGGAAAATTCGGCGAAGGTTTTTCTGACGTCAAACAGAGCAAGGCCAGAGAATGCTGACAATGACTTTTGGCGAAGTGTTCGGGGCAGGTAAGTGCCTGAGAGACATGGAATTTTACCTTCTATTTGAAGATTATAATATGCTTACTACTGATGTTTTAAAAGCAGATTATTCAAATGAAAGATTCACTTCGGAAATGTTAGATTCACTTTGCATTGTCATGGCATTTATTCCGACTAGATACCAATCAAACGCTCACCAAGGAAAACAGTTACACCTTTGAGACCGGACGTTTTCTTCTATCGCTCCTCGCCTATGGAACTTCATCCCATATTTTTTTTTCCGTGAAATTGACATGGTAAAGCACTTCCAAACCTCACTCGAGACTCACATTTTGTTTAATCAGTCATTCAATTGCTAACTTTCTTGCAGGAGTTTGCGCCTTTGAATGTTTCTACAACAGATATTTGACACTATACAAAATCATCATCATCATCAGCCTGTGCATTATCTATAGGACGTAGTCTGCTCCTGTGTGCCGATTCCATTCAGTGACGTCACAAATATCAGGCGTATTTTGCGACATTCTTAGGTTTTTCAAAATAGACAGGAGAATGGTATTCTCTTCGCTTTATGTTGCTCAAATCTTTTGGTCGGTAATTGTAATATCTGGAGCAGGCTTTAAAACTCTATTTGCAATTTCACGAAATGTTATTCATGTTTAATATCTTGGAATGGGCGGTTCAAGCCCCATGATGTAATGAGTGTCGAGCTATAGTGAACTTTGGTTATCTAGTGTTGGACTCGTGGACTGTGTTTGCCTAGTTAATGACTCATCGGCCTTAATTGCCTCGTGTAGAGTCGAGTTCGTGGGCAGCATGGCTCGTTAGGTCTATGACTCGTAGGCTATACGACTCGTGGGTGTCGAACTCGTGACGTGCACCCGTGAATTTTCCTTCCTTCGCAGAAAGCCTCATCATCGCCTATCAAGCCAAAGAACGAATTTCTTCTTTTTATCTGTTTGACATGAATTTGTGATATTTGTTATTATTTCAAGAATAACTCTACCTTTCAATCTTATGAATCAAAAGAATAAACGTTCATTAAAAGTATACAAAGCGGGGTCTCCGTTTGTTTGTTTGTTTTTTGGTCCGTTCTTTTCTTTCCCATTATCTAGTAACCCGGTGTTTTTGTTTTAAGTTTTTGGTCATAAAATATTCACATCGACTAAACTGCAAATATCTAAAGATGTATAGTCACTATCAACTAAAAAACAACAGAATACCACGACTTAATTTTGGTTAACCTCAAAATGGCGATGATTGATTCAAACCCGGAAGCGGTTTACCACTGCAGGGACTTTTGAACTGAAGAAAACTATTATTCAGCAAAACTTTCTGTCAGGAAAATCATTGAATAATCAAACTTATCTTTTACGTGACCTCTAACACCAGACATCCACTAGGGCGCGGACAAGACGCGGACAAGACCCGGAAAGCAAATTTAGTAATTTCGCACTCATTCGGCAGCCTCTCCGCACGTTCTTGAAAGAGTCCGTTCACTGTCCCATGGGCGTCACCAGGGGGGGTGCGTTGGGTGCGAACGCACCCCCCTTCAGATCCTTCAAAAAAAAAAAAAAATCAGTCTGCGAGCGACCTCAACGCCGGACGCTAAATAATTACTCTTTTCTAATTCTTTTTTTCATATTTTGCACCAGGGACACACACACGCACACACACACACACACACACACACACACACACACAAAATCTATTCGCACCCCTGGTTCTGGCAGCATTGATTTTATACATATCTATTAGTAATCTACAGTGTTTACTATTTATCGACCGTACTGTACATCCGTACGATACGGAGCACTTATACCAGGGGCGTCACCAGCTTTTTTTCAAGGGGGGTGCGTTTTGACACTAAATGTTTACGAGATTTTTTTGACAGACATTTGGAATATAGGAAGCTCTCAATCCCTAGACTTTTACTGTTTTTTGAGGGAAACCAAGCGGGGAAAGGGCACCGGTAGCTAGGATTTCATCTTCGGGGGGGAGGGGGGGGGGGAGGGGGTAGTATGCGAGGGACCGAGCAAGGGTGGGGGGAGGGTGTGGAAGTGCCGGAGAGGGTTGCACCCCTTATAAATGGATTATGGAATGACGGTGTGAAACGACAAATTACTGGCAGCGATATCAGGGGAATGGCATAACGACTACATGCGAGCGAGCGAGCTTGAAAATTTTGACATTTTACAATCCCAAAACTGCCGTTTGTAGCCATATTTTTTTGCTTTGTAAATTAAGGGGGGCGCACCGGGCGCAACTGCTGGCAATTACTGGCAGCAACATCAGGTGAATGGCATAATAATTAAACGCGAGCGAGCAAAGAGAGCGAGCTTTGAAATTTTGACATTTTACAATCCAAAAACTGCCATTTGGAGCCATCTTTTTTCGCTTTGGAAATAAAGGAGGGGTGGGGGCGCAACGGGCGCAACTGCCGGTAATTACTGGCAGCAACATCAGGAGAATTGCAAAACAATCAAATGCGAGCGAGCGAGCGAGCTTGAAAATTTTGACATTTTACAGTCCAAAAACTGCCGTTTGTAGCCATATTTTTTTTTGCTTTGGAAATTAAGGGGGGGCGCACCGGGCGCAACTGCTGGCAATTACTGGCAGCAACATCAGTTGAATGGCATAACAATTAAATGCGAGCGAGCGAAGAGAGCGAGCTTGAAAATTTTGACATTTTACAGTCCAAACACTGCCATTTAGAGCCATCTTTTTTCGCTTTGGAGATAAAGGAGGGGTGGGGCCGCAACGGGCGCAACTTCCGGTAATTACTGGCAGCAACATCAGGAGAATTGCATAACAATTAAATGCGAACGAGCTTGAAAATTTTAACATTTTACAGTCCAAAAACTGCCGTTTGTAGCCGTATTTTTTTTTTTTTTTTTTTTTTGCTATGGAAATTAAGGGGGCGCATCGGGTGCATCTTACTGCTGGCAATTACTGGCAGCAACATCAGGTGAATGGCATAACTATTAAATGCGAGCGAGCGAAGAGAGCGAGCTTGAAAATGTTGACATTTTACAGTAAAAAACAAACAAACTGCCGTTTGTAGCTATATTTCTTCGCTTTAGAATTTAAGGGGGCGCATCGGGCGCAACTGCTGGCAAATACTGGCAGCAACAGGAGAGCATAATGATTACATTCGAGCGAGCGGAACGAGCGAGCTTGAAAATATTACATTTTACAGTCCAAAAACTGCCGTTCTTTTCTTAGCCATATTTTTTTCGCTTTGGAAATTAAGGGGGAGGGGCACCGGGCGGAACTGCTGGCAATTACTGGCAGCAACATCAGGTGAATTGCATAACGATTAAATGCGAGCGAGCGAAGAGAGAGAGTTTGAAAATTTTACATTTTACAGTCCAAAAACTGCCGTTCTTAGCCATTTTTTTCGCTTTGGAAATTAAGGGGGCGCAACGGGCGCAACTGCAGGCAATGGTATACTGGCAGCAACTTCAGGAGAATGGCATTACGACTAAATGCGAGCGAGAGGAGCGAGCGAGCTTGAAAGTTTTGACATTTTACTGTCCAAAAACTGCCGTTTGAAGCTATATTATTTTTTTTTTGCTTTGGAAATTAAAGGGGGAGGGGGGGGGGACGCCCGGTGCGCCCGGTGCGCCCCTCTCCCTGGATCCCCCATTGGTAGTCAAGGGTGTGGGTTTATGTTCATGACTGGGGGAGGTTTGACCAGCGAGGTGGCGTCGAAGTGACCAAGCGGGGAAAGGATGTCCAAAATCAGCACTTTAGAGCATCCCCTAAACTAATTGTGCATGTTTGTTTGTCTGTGTGTATTATATGTACATGGAAAAGTTAGGAATTAGCCCAGGTCAAGTCTTTTTATTGGCAATGCAAGACATTTTTACATAGACTAGTATGTAAAGCAACACTGCAAAATCAATGATCTAGCTTTGAGTTAACGAAGCGTAAGGTACAAAGGTGTACATTCTACATCACATCGCGCAACATTGTAGCCACTCTTAGTTCGGATGTACTGAGTACACTGCGCACATCCTGCTTATATGCAGAATGCCAGGAATCACGCTGAATCACAATCTTTTGTCGGGTCCGGGCTTTTTGAACAATGCTTCACACTATATACCTATATCTAATTATGGTTAAAAGAAATCATAGAAAAATATCTTATTTCTTGATCACCCTTTCATTCAAAAGCAGTTTACTAACACCTGAATTACTATTTCGGTAAGTCTTTTTTTTTTTCCAGCGAATTGGGAGGGGGCGCACCCCCCCCCCCCGCCCCCCTCCGTAATTACGCCACTCAATTTGGGTGAAATAATTGGACAGATTTCTTGAATTCTAACAAAAAAAAGCAAGAAAATCTTTTCATCGCGGGAATTATGATTATGTGGGGTGGGGCAAATGATGCGCTTGCCTCCCAATATTTTTATGGGGGCAACATTTTTGTTTTCTTTCAAAAGCAAGAAAATCCTCTCATTTCGGGAATTATTAATTATGGGGGGGGGGGCAAAATTAGAATATGCTGGCCCCTCCAATATTTTTATGGGGGTAACTTTTTGTTTTTCTGTCAAAAAAAAAAGAAAATCTTCTCGTCTCTGGAATTATGGAGGGGGGGTGGGCAAAATGATATGCTTGCCCCTCCATTTTTTTTTTCATCTTTTGTTAATGAGGCTAATGCTCGCTCTTGGGCTGGCAATATGGATTGGTCAGAAGTAACGTACATAGACCCTACATACTTGTAAGTGTAATAGTTATGCCATTCACCTGATGTTGCTGCCAGTAATTGCCAGCAGTAAGATGCACCCGATGCGCCCCCTTAATTTCCATAGCAAAAAAAAAAAAAAAAAAAAAATACGGCTACAAACGGCAGTTTTTGGACTGTAAAATGTTAAAATTTTCAAGCTCGTTCGCATTTAATTGTTATGCAATTCTCCTGATGTTGCTGCCAGTAATTACCGGAAGTTGCGCCCGTTGCGGCCCCACCCCTCCTTTATCTCCAAAGCGAAAAAAGATGGCTCTAAATGGCAGGGTTTGGACTGTAAAATGTCAAAATTTTCAAGCTCGCTCTCTTCGCTCGCTCGCATTTAATTGTTATGCCATTCAACTGATGTTGCTGCCAGTAATTGCCAGCAGTTGCGCCCGGTGCGCCCCCCCTTAATTTCCAAAGCAAAAAAAAATATGGCTACAAACGGCAGTTTTTGGACTGTAAAATGTCAAAATTTTCAAGCTCGCTCGCTCGCTCGCATTTGATTGTTTTGCAATTCTCCTGATGTTGCTGCCAGTAATTACCGGCAGTTGCGCCCGTTGCGCCCCCACCCCTCCTTTATTTCCAAAGCGAAAAAAGATGGCTCCAAATGGCAGTTTTTGGATTGTAAAATGTCAAAATTTCAAAGCTCGCTCTCTTTGCTCGCTCGCGTTTAATTATTATGCCATTCACCTGATGTTGCTGCCAGTAATTGCCAGCAGTTGCGCCCGGTGCGCCCCCCTTAATTTACAAAGCAAAAAAATATGGCTACAAACGGCAGTTTTGGGATTGTAAAATGTCAAAATTTTCAAGCTCGCTCGCTCGCATGTAGTCGTTATGCCATTCCCCTGATATCGCTGCCAGTAATTTGTCGTTTCACACCGTCATTCCATAATCCATTTATAAGGGGTGCAACCCTCTCCGGCACTTCCACACCCTCCCCCCACCCTTGCTCGGTCCCTCGCATACTACCCCCTCCCCCCCCCCCCCCCCTCCCCCCCGAAGATGAAATCCTAGCTACCGGTGCCCTTTCCCCGCTTGGTTTCCCTCAAAAAACAGTAAAAGTCTAGGGATTGAGAGCTTCCTATATTCCAAATGTCTGTCAAAAAAATCTCGTAAACATTTAGTGTCAAAACGCACCCCCCTTGAAAAAAAGCTGGTGACGCCCCTGTGTCCTAAACATGTTCGGGCGTTTCCGCACTTTCGGGAGAGAGAAAAAATTCCGCGTCCAAATTTTGATCGTGTCTAAAATTTGGACCCGGAAATGAACTTCCTGACACCTCCGGCAGCTAGTCGTGAGAACATCTTCAGGACATCCCGCCTGTCCGAACCCTTCCGCTCCTTCCGCAAACGCTCCTGAAAAAAAATCCCGCGGAGTGGGGAAGCTTCGCGAATGAAAGCGGAAGACACCCGGAATGTTTCAGGACAGCACGGTGCCGATGCGGATCTATATGCAAGTGTCCGGAGCCAATGCGGACATTTTGTGATCAAGACATGAAAGAGTCAACACGTTCTACGATCGAAAGGATTTTGAAAGTTAAGAAGATAGATCAATGCAGCACCATGTCAATGAAACGCAAAAAGACCAATAAGGGAGGCGAGGTCCCCATGCTAGTCCCACAGCCAAACCTCTCTTCCACTGATTAGGAACAGGTAAATATCAACATTTCCCAGTCCCAATTTTAAATGAAGAAAACAAAGCAGAAGGCAGTGGATATTTTGCCAACAGTAACTAGGAAAAAGTGGAAGCAGCAATTTCGCGCTTTTCCTGAGCGATTCTAGGACATTCCTAAGACATACCTATGTTTGTTTGCAGTCAGTCCGCAGAGATTCCTAGGAATGTCCCAGCACAAGCCGATTCGCACATGTTTTCCGCGTCTGACGCGGACAGGATGTCGAAATGACAAAATTTTCTTCCGCAACCCTTCCTGGGCTTGTCCGCTCCCTAGTGGACGTCAACCCAGGAAGCAATGATAGTTATTTGCAAGCAACCATGGAATCGACTGCTTTGGTTCCCATCCGAAGGACTAGGCAATGGGATAAAGTGCCTTGCTGATTGGGCACAATCGCTGCAGGCAGTAGGTTAAAACCAAGTACAGCCTGATTGATAATTCACGGGCTTATCCACTGAGATCCAACAGCTAAATGAGATGCGATACAAGCCATTAAATCTTTTAAGGGTTAAAGGGATGGTACAGTATTGGTAGAGATGAGATTTTTGCGAGATACCAAGAAACACTTATGATATATACCATTTCAAGAGGAATTCAAAGTTTAGTTGATGGAAACCGGGTTTGGAATGATTGAGACATCCAAAAACAAAGTGTAATAATATTTCTAATAACGATTCTAATAAAGTGTGGGCCCAACACTTTATTAGCATCGCTCTTTTTTGGATATCTCAGCCATTTCAAAACCAATTTTTATGAAATAAACGTTGAACTTCTCACAGAATTACATGCTCTTTCATATCTTATAAGAGGTTTCTCATTATCTCACCAGAAATGTTAGAAACCTGAAATAAGGTCTCAGACAAAACTATACGATCACTTTAATGTCAAGCAGCATCCCTTTCTGTGTCTAAATTACTCCATGGAGAATTAGAAAATTTCATTTTATGTGAAAAAACAAACGGAGCCATTAAAAAGGGGGCAACAAGAACATTTCCTTACCGATAAGCAACGTACACTCAAACACACGCACACACCTACCTCGCCATTCAAAGATTGACACTTTCATAAGCCCAACAATCACTTTAGAAAAGAAAAAAAATAACCAAAAACCGAACAAACAAAAACAAACATTTGTGCATCTATTACTTGATGTTCGAACAGCATAGTTGACCACCTATTTGAAGGTGATATTTATAATTACAAAATAAAACACTTTATAATACATATACAAAGATATGCAAGAAATAACTCACATCACTTCCGCATGCATTTTCACAGGCAAATTGCACACACTGCACCATAGATTACCCCAACCCCACTGTGTAACATACTTGTTATCTGCTGTAATAGGTTAACTGTAAAAAAAAAAACTGTTTCAGTTATGATAATTAAATACTGACAAGTATGTAGATCTTCTTCTTCTTCATGTACAATATAATGCGTATGCACGCAAACAAGTCTGGAGACTCCTAAGTGGACGATAAAATAGAACTGAACTGAACTGAATAAACTTGTTTAAATATTTTGAACGGCTGATTCAGTTGCATTACGGGATCCCGTTTAACAATTTGTTAGTATACGCTCTCTACATACACGCCAACCACGCAAGCCATAATCAATAGAATTTGAATCAGAACTGTCTTTCGTCTATTAATAACACGGCGAATGAAACACAAAAAAAGAAAAATGTCCAGCAATAAGCATGGATGTATTATTGAAGATTGCATCCAGTAGGCAGAAATCTGGAGACTCTCGTGCCTCTCGTGTCTATTCACTGCGCATTGTTGGAAATGTGTTAGGCACCAAAAGAGTTAAAACGTAAAATTGTAGAAGGTATACTCTCCACGTTAACATCATGCATTAAAGTGCGAGAAGGGGTTCCCGACCGTGTACAGAATGTGTATCATTTCACAGCCCTGATGAAGGTCTTAACAAGATAGAAATAATCCTCCATGAACGCAAATTCACCGCACAAAGGCAATAAACAACGGCTTTAATTAATTGTTTGCTATAATATACAATAATAATGTGATGTTAATGTTAAGTGCATCTATTTTTACATAGGAAATTAGCCTACAAAATGTCCATTAAGATTACTTGCGATTCTTGAGTCATTTGAACTGACCTCCTCTATCTTACATCTCAAGCAAGTATGGACAACCAAGCAAATGATGAAAGATTCGTCACGTATCTTTTTGATCCGTCACCATGTTGCAGATATTTAAACAAGCACATTTCAAATAGGTGAATTAGATGACACACAAACTAGAACTTAAGAAGCCATTCATTCAAAATCTGTACTTAGACACGTCATACCTGTGTTTGTTCCAAAGCCGTTTGATTTGAGCAGCATATTACCTTTTCTATTTCATTTGCTAGAATACTAACTCTCATATGTAACAAAACTTTCATGTCATTTCTATTGGAACTGTGTATATATTATTTACGATTTCTTTGCCGTTCTCGTGATGGGTTTGGGGTAACGAATGGTACAAAATGTTAACCATCGAAAAGAAATCCAGAAACTGATTAACTCTGTTATGACTCTTTCAGAAAATATGCCAAATTAAGGGCTGACTAGGTTGAGCTATGACACCTATTTTGAGTTCTCACGTACAGCTAGAAGTAGCAACTTTGTGTTGGTTTTGTGATGCACTGTCATATATATGCTAAAATATAGGAAAACGTTCATGTCATTTCAATTTGAACTGTGCATATACAGTCCGATCTCTCTATCCGGACATGTAGGGACCTGTGCTAATGCGGATAAGGGATTTGGCCGGATATGAGAGACTCAATGTTTAATAAGCGCAGTTGCCGAAGAAACCATGAAATCTTAGAGGAAAAAGGAAAAATGTTAATAATAAGCTACTTGGTTGAATTTATACACTATATACATCATCAAACTTTAAGATATTCATCAATACTATAATAATACATGAAAAAACATTCATCGCTATTTGATTTTTTTTTCTTTTGCAATTTTGTCTATTTTATTAAAATGTCGTTCATATACTTAATTTGCATATTGATTTAAGCAATAAAATGAAATATTTCAAAATAACGATCACAAGTATATGATACTTTCTAAGAACTTTATGATATGTGCTGTTTCGGTATATACATTCTGTGAGAACCCATAGTGTCCTCTTTCAAGCAGCCACCTACATATTAGTGAAGTTCATATAGATTTCTTCCTGCATCGTTGGCTCTGACTCAACCCTAGAAGCTCCTCGTGTTTTATCCACCTGTGCATAGAGCTCCTCACGCGGTGGCGGTTCTGCGACCGAAATGTTACCTACTGTTTTGTTCACCGTCGCGTACATTTCCTCACAGCTTTGGGGTCTTGACGTAAAAGTTTCCGGGTTCTGAATCTCGGTGTCGTGATGGTCATTGAAGTCGTTCTCTTCCATCATCTTAGGACGAAGATAATTGGCGAAGTCTCTTTCAGGATTCAACAGACTATAATCTCCAGAGTCGAAAGCTTCAGGACATTGCGGTTGCTTGTTGGCATCGATGTCACTTTGTTGCTCCGGATTCAGCTGATAGTAGAAGACGTCTTCAGATGGCATGGGCGTTATGGCATCCTTGCTGGAACAAGGCTTACTATATTTTCTGTCAGGGTAGATCTTATGCTGTGAAGTTTGACCAATAGGTGACAGACCAGGATTGCGACTTTCCTCGTCAGGGAAAGCATGATTGAGGCGATCGTACTCGCTTTCTGTAGTCATTTCGGATGAATTGGGAAATAACGTCAGTGAATTGTAATAACTGTCATCAAACAAGCACGCTTTACCAGTGGATCTAATGGCACCATTCGTCATCCCGTCCAATTTACAAAGGTCTACATCCTGGTAGTCATTATCATCTCCATAAGCACACGCTGGTTGGTCCAGCGATGTCTCCTGCAGGCCACAATATTCATTATCAGAAGGAATATTCATTGACGTCAAAGAAGTGCCGATGCCGGTATTTATGTGACTTTCGTCAGGAACTGTACAAGGGAAGCCACGATTTATGCTGATAAAGGTAGAAAGCCCCTCGTCTATCTCTTCAGCATCTTGGTAGATGTGACTAGTGTGCCCGAGATGGCCCCCTCTGTCTCCGACGGTGTTGCCCAGAATATGAGGCAAAAAGCTACCAGCTGTTGTAGCATTGGGATTGGTAGCGTCCGACAAAACAGTATGATCCGTCGTGATTGGCTCTTGTACAGAAGTGTCGATGGGATTTATCTGAAGCTGCCCGCCATTTGGGTGAACATTTGGCTGATGCGAGGTTTGGGATCTCCAATGTCTGCAATTTAATGGGGAAAGTGAATTTATGATTTTACGCATGTGACCGTGCATCGCAAAGCCACCAAAAAGTCGCCATACATGGATTTTTAGTTAAGAGTAGATTGTGTAAGAGCAGAATCTAAGATTTAAAATGAAATATATATGTCAGTGCAAACAGACTTGCCAAACCAATTTAAACAATGGAAAGACAGGCACACTTTGCAAAAGTGTGTAGTCAAAAGAGAGGCTTTCAACTTTCGGGTCTATAGGCAAATGCGTAATTTCCCCCAGCTGTCTGAATGAATGGAACAAAGAAAAAAGATATAAATTTCCATGAAAATCACAATTAAGTGGTTATTGAACTAAACTGAAAGTTTGCTCATCATTAAAGTACGTTATATTTATGGCCAATATAAACTTCAAATGCAACATTAGTGTGATTTCAATTATTAGAGATGAAAACTGTTTGAAGGGTTTCTAGTGTTTTAAATCGGTAAATCTGAGAAAGCCTACATCAGACCGAAACAAAGTATTTGAAAAACTGCAAAAGAATCATGGTGCGCAATCACATAGTATAGTGTCGTTGTATCGACAGCGCTTGACGCGTGACCATGTAGTTTAGCGTAATAAAGTCGGAAATCCTAGAGCTGACAAAAAGAGGTATATTCATTTTGCCCTTTCTTCGTGTTCACCCGTGCCACTTTACTTTTGATTAGGTTCATTTCAATTTGAAGGTCTAGTAAGCTTGACTGCCTATTGTTATATCATTCGAGGCTTTCTCCCTGTACCCTATTCAGACGACTGGTGAGAATTTTCAATAATTAAAGACTCGGTAGCACTGGAAAATGTGGGTGTCCGATTGAATCGGTCTTAATTCGCTGCCCACCGAGGCATATTCGAAACAACGAATAGTGCTCGTCAGCCAGTTGTTTTAGGGACGATTCTAGTCAAGATTTTTCTTCTCCCCTTCCCCCCTTTTTTTTTAATTTTAGGCTGAGTATGTACTTGCACACCAGTGATCAGTGATAAACCTGTGCACAATTTGTTACGGGGATTTTTGAATATACCCGAACCGGGCCCGCCTTTCGAATCCATGTATCCCCACGACACGGGGTCTTTTAAAGATGCAATTTTTATTTAAAAAAAAATAATATTTACGAGATCAGCAAATTAAATCAAGATGAATGTCTTTTATTGTTTTAAAACAATACCACAAGGCTGACTCAATACTTGGACTTGGACTGGGAGAGATACTCATCTCGTATGATAAGCCTGCATTCACAAATTGGCAGTCTAACCACTCACACACGCTTGACAGCCTCCAAAATTCAACTCCACATCATTTTGTCTTTGCTTGTTTTTCTGTGTTGTCCGTATCCTTTTCTCTAGTTTTTTGACTGTGTAAACATAGGCGGCTCCTTGCCATTGATTTGGTGGTGGTTTTCGTAACATATGTTGAAAAAAATACTGTATCAATGAAAGTTTTGGGCGACAGATGGAATAATAACATGATGAAATGTCTGGCGACCAGAAACTCGGGTTTTCGTGATAACAAGTCCACCCACCAATAGTTATGTAAGAAGAATACAAATCAGCAAACTTACTTCAACATTCATGTGCAGTCAGTAATGTACACTCACTTCTGAATATGCTTTACTCGTTTCCTGGGTTGCATACAATGATTCCACACCCTAGATTTACAAACTAGTTTTCACAAAAATTCACACCCCCATTCCCTTACAGCCCATATAATAGTTTGTATTTTTAAAAAAAAAGTCACCTTTTCTTTTGATGTTTCCACCAAGCCATTATCATGGACCGTATGACAAGCACGGCGAAAACAGCACCAAGAAGGGTTCCCAGGATGTAAGTAATAAAATTCATCTCATAAAGTTCGGTATCTGGTTCGGTATCTGGAAGATAAATCATTTAGTGAGTCCATCGTCACCTTAAAAATCAATGGAGGAAGAATTTGCTCTCGTAGTTTTTTTTTTCTCTTTTATGATGACTATAGGCAGAAATTACGTTTGTTTGTTTTTATAATCAGATCAAATCATTATGAAGAGAAATAGTTCTATTCTGTAACCTGGCAAGATTTCTCACTTTGCTGAATTATCGCAGTAAATGTAAATGTTTACTTTGCATAGGCAGACGTAATGTACTTGATCGCTTTTGTAAGCCATATTCACGATTGGAGCTTTTTCAAGAAAATGCATTTCTGTTCGACCAACGCAATGTGTTCTATGACAGTAACGATACTACGAAGACCTGATAAAGTCGCCAGACATAACATGTTTTCTTCAGTCCCTGTTGAAAAAAAAGCACATTACAACTTGCCATTTCTTCATGGACAATGGGTATTCTGACTTTTGAATATGCATCGTCTTTCTGTCTGTCTTGCTTTACTGTCTGCGACTTTCTTCTTATAATGTGTTCATTGTTTAGATATGAACTCAACTCACAAACTTTCATATAAAAAAGAACTGGGCAAACGCTTTATTGATTCCAATGTTATTTTAGTATCAGACTTTTTTGTCATCATAAATAAAGCAGTAGCACTTTCATACCTTGAATTTAAATTCAAATAAAATGATGTCGAATTTACCATGAATTGTCACCCGTGGTTCGCTTTTGCCATAAAAACATGTTAACAAAAGGATTACCCTAAATTGTAGATCAATTGCAGCAAAATAGTTTTGACGAAATTACTGCCAGTGAGAAGGGGAAAATGCAGTAAAAAAAACCCACTTGCTATATGGGTTGAATTAATTACTAAACTCACGTGACGAAGAAGTTACAGTAACTGTTGTCTCTCCAAATGACGTCAGAACTTGAATAGTCGGTCTATGCCCTGTGCATTTTAATCAAAACACAGGCAATACTGACAGTATATACTAGTACATGTTGATGGGAAATCTCCTAATCAGTTTGTACTTTTTGTGACAGCACTTTTCTGTGCAATATTACAGTTTTCACACTATCCAGATCGACAATACGTACATGCATATACAGAACAATTCTTGTATCTGTCAGATATCAGACTTATTTGCATGGTGATCAAAGTACAACAGTAAGTGTTTGTAATGTAAGAGTGCTCACAAAAGAGAAGTCGGCATTTTATTGAATTCATGAGATTGTCTTTGTTTTCTAACATGTCTCAAATCAACCGTTGCAGTCAAATGAAATAATACTACATTAACGACAACTGAATTTCGAGGAAGATGACCATTTTTTTAATTAATATTTTCGATAGTGATTGACATTATCTTTGACGTCATCTTTGCTGTTGTTGTCACGGTTTTTCAAAAGCGCTTAGAGGTTGGTCGAGATTGTGCTTCATGAGCATGCTATTATTATCTATTATAATTATCATAATCATAATCTTTAGGACATTTGTTATAACACAATTTTTTTTTCTTCATGCGGATATGATGAGCTATATAACTGCAAGCCTTGGTACTTACCATTAGACGTGTTTTGCATACTTTGTGTGGGCTTTGTGCTGATGTTGACATCTTCCCACTCATCGTCTGTGAGCAAAAGACCCACACACAAAAATAGTGACAACCACATAAACAGAATTCGTCCCATAGCGTGGCATAAAATGTCACTCAGAAACTTCATGGACTTAAGACGTTGTCTTATTGAAACGTAGTGATGAAAGCGCTGTAGTAATCTGTCATGAATCGCTTGTTAATGTGAAAATACATTTCATCTCTTTTTGTATGTTTTCTAATAAAGGCGGGAAAATATCCAGGGGCATTTTCAAAAACGCATCATTCTCATGAACATAAAAGACCGAAATAAGACTAATCTTTCCCAATGGTTTACATGTTAGGGTATCAGAATCTGTGCATTACGAGTTGTATAATTTTAAGTTAATAAGTCTTGAATGATGCAAACGCATTTGAGTTACTTATTTCAATTGTTTCATCAGGCGTGGAAGTATTAATTCAATGTCGTTACAATCATCTGTCATTGTTCCACACTAATTGATGAGAGATTGGTTTGAAATACTGTGGTTATCCGAGATTAGGCAAGATTATACTGTAGGATGTATTTGCACGTCACACCGTTAGTCTCCTTTCTGGCTTCACGGCAAGACGGAGTTGAAGTGTTCCAAACAGGGAAGTAGGTCGACCGCCCTGGTAGTCCCATACACTGCATTGTCGCACTCCCGTTCACGACGAACTCTCTGCCACAAGCGAGAGTTATCTTGGACCCGAAGCGTGTGATATTCGAGTCCCAAAGACCGTTAGGCACAATCCCCGGATGATCACAAAACCCAATGGAGACTTTCAATGAATAAAGAAGGCAGGGATTAACTTGCCATAGTCAATTATATATATATATATATATATGCTAATATGCAATCATAATAATAATCAAGGAGTATATATTACAATATATCTTTTTCCTACAGCATAATAATTCACTTGTTAGTCCCTTGGACCGACGCGACAATGAAGTACCCGCGGATCTCAGATCAGAAAGACCAGCACCCCCCCCCCCACACACACACACACACACACACTTTTATTACACGTAAAAGGAAAATGTATGACTCAATCTTATTTTTCCAAGCCATGTATAGAATCACTAAGAAATATGAATAATATACTTACCCATATATTATACATGATAATTAGTCCTTGTAGTTTCTGTAATCTTAATGTATGGTGCCATCAACGAAGATTATAAAAAATCAGCGATAATCAACTGATCAGTGAACACTTGAAAACAACAATATTAAAAGACTCATGTATTATTTACCAGGGGGTTTGGAATAACTTCTTATTTCAATTAAAAGCAACTACGTGTAATAACAAACTACATTTTATGCCATCAGTGAGGACAAATTTGTGTCTTTATGATGATCATTGAAGAAGTAGCAAATACAGTAGCCACCGAAGTTATATAAATATATATATATATATATATATATATATATATGTATATATATATACTTATATATATATATATATATATTTATATATATATATATATATATATATATATATATATAAGATCATTTTTGATAAGTTATATACATTTCGAAGTAATGTGGGCATTACACAGGACCAATTAACACCGACTACGTTGACTGATGTTTGGCTGCATTTATTTTACTCTCTATGAAAAAAAAAATACTTCTGATACTCACGGTTAAATGAATAAAATTGGTCGGACTCAAGCTGTGTCCTGAGAGGACAAGTCCAATTGTGGGAAAAGCTTCGACCAGAAAGAATGTTTGTATACACTTCCGACTGGAAACATAGGCATCCCTCTTGGTGCATGACAGCAACGCCATTATTTACGGAGTTTTCATAACAGGTAGATATACACTCTTCGTCCGAATGAACGCCAAATCCAAAGTTAGAAACGCTCTGAAATTCCTGTTCGTTATCCTTGTAGCATCCGAGAAATCCGGGTTCTACGCAGTTTCAAAATATGATGAAAACCAGCAAGTGCGGCTTATGTAATATCATCCTTATCGTTTTTTATGCAGGTGTCAATGACTTTAGATGATTAAAATAGAGATAGAAAACATACAGTCAATGGAAATAAAGAGCATATTCAATCTAAGGAACAGGGAATCATCCAACAAAGGGGATTTTGTAACTGCATACTGGCATAATGATAAGGGTTTTTTCTCACAGTTTAAACAAAATCAAGTTCATGATATGTGTACGTAAACGTGTTTGATTATATTGCGAAATATATATATGTATTTTCTTCTTTTTTGGGGGGGTGGAATCGTTTCTTTATTCAAGGAAATATTTAACATACATAACCAGGTCAATTATTTAGATAATTGCAGGTATACATCGAAACTTACAAATCACAATTGTAAGAACATATAATACAGATGACATCCGTGAAAATAATGCGCCGATTTCAACAATATAATATATAACACTAACAATCATTATACAATTATATCAATTCCATAAACCAAATATATATTCATACAAACATGTAGACTTTAAAACATTTCAAGGAGGATTAAAGATTAAGGATCTCCATGTGAGGTTTTCTTTCTCAAACAGTAACTCTGTAAATTGTGTCTCTATCTTTTCCTTCCAATATTTTGCAACATCAATTCCGAGTGCCAATGGTACCCTACAACTCGAATCTCCTCCGGACGTAATCCTCTGAAAGTCATGAATATTGTGATTCTTTTTTTTTTCGATCTTTTCGATTTCTTTTTCAAAACACGAGCCCCAAAGTGTGTTCACAAGTAAAGAGTGTATACGCATAATTATTCATGGATTCTGTATACGGTACGTCTTACCTCGGCATTTGAGCCTAACAGCTCTGTTTGAAGAACACTCGGTGGTTGTCGATAAGCATTCATCCAAACGTAGAGATCCTGTACATTGGTATCGAGGACAATTGAGCTATGCAATAGTTTCTTAATTTAGAGCTCACGATTTATTCAAAGTAATGAAATTCTTGCGTAGAGTTGTTTTTATTGCAACTGATTGACAAATTGCCTTATAATGTACATCGACGTAAATATATGCACGGAATTAATCAGTTTTTAGTAGTAGCCACGAAAGAAATCATGGGCATACATACTTGGGCAGGATTTGAAGTTACGACTTTCTGATCACCGTACAGGCGTCTTATCCACTAGACCACTGAGCTTCCGCCCGACAGTTAGTGCTGGTTTTAATACTTATAGCATGCGGTGGGTACTGCGTATTTATTCAAATCAATGAAATTCTTAAGTTTTTGTTTTGTTTTGTTTTGTTTTGTTTTGTTTTGTTTTGTTTTGTTTTGTTTTGCTTTGTTTTGTTTTGTTTTGGTGTTTTTTTTTTGGGGGGGGGCGACTGATTGATACACATCGACGTGAATATCGTGGCTGCTACTTAACACTGATTCATTAGGTAGTTATCAACGTTTATGTCAGTCAGGTTCCAGAACTCACGATGTTACTAAGAGTCGACAAGAAAATGACCCATGTAATGGAAAATTGTAATGATGTTAACAGTAGTAACCAAATTTTAAAAGAAATCAAGTTATGACAATGAAAATAAATTGCACTATTCGGCAAATATTGAGTGATGAATTTACCATGTGATTTTAATCGAAATAATCGTGATCTTTCAGTGAGGTATTGTACACTCGAGTACGCATCGAGACCGAGTACTACGAGTATTAATTTCATTGTCAAATTCTGTAGTCACCGTTCGAACACGATAGGCGTTCAACCCTCCTCCCTGCTGCTGTATGATTACTGGTCAAAATCTGACCAGAGAACTCCTTTGCCGCTGGAAAGCCGAGCTCTGTGCACACCCGTTTCGCAGTTGCGTTGGTAAATCCATCAAAGCAGACATAGTTGTCTGATCCGGTGACTAGTAGGCCGTCCAGGTGAGAGGGTCCGTCAATCAGCTTTACCGACGGTATTCCTTGAAGATTGATGAACAGTAGTTTCATGCTCTATTGCTTCAGTTTATTGGTATAGTATCAAAATGGAATGCTAAATTCAATCATGGTATGAGTATTGGACGAACACAGTTGTATTAAATGAGCACGACGTATTGCAGGGTATTAGAGATAACATGGAGAATGATGATTACGCGTATTGTTTCAGAGAGTCATTGAATGAAATTCTCCCTACCATGCCTACTTTGACAAATGTTTTATCTACATCGATTCATCAAAAGAGTCGTCATTGTCAATTCTATTTTGGATATAATCAAGACCGCTGAACTTTTACCCCCCACTCAGTGAGTGGCAAGATTTTCTTTATGTATCTCTTTACTTGGGGCCATCTTCCTCGTCAAGCTTAGCTTATGATGATGGTCCCCTGCATTTCATTTTTATCATTTCCTATTGCTTCCTTTTATATATGATATTCGTTCTTGAAAAAAGAAAATGTATGTATGATCCAAACGTTACGAATATTAGCTCTGTAAATGACTATGTAAGTATTTTGTTGATTTGTTGATTTGTATTGATTTTGAAATGCAGAAATAAAAACTGAACTGAACTGAACTGAACTTTACCCCAGGGAAGCTGTGCGTGTAGCCTGATAATGCTAATCGGAAATGAAAGAACACACTAATGAATATCATAATTATATAGTGTAATAGCTGAAGATCTACTTACGGTATACAGAATGCGTATTTGTCCAAATAGAATATCAACACAAAGAATGTCTTACAGAAAACTTTTTGCTAGGTCTCTAGATCTATAAACAAAGCTATAATATAAAATCAATTCATGTAAATGACGTGTTTTGTAAGTCACACTCTATTCTTCCACTCTACAAAGTGACAAATGGATGCCTGAATACAAAACCGTGTCCCCGTTACGCGACTTGAATTTTATAAAGCCTAGGAGGACCAAAAGAAGGAGTCCAACAGTCTACTGTATTCCCTTTGAACCCATGTTTATATGCAGGCATTAAAGTAAAAGTCGAAGTATGTTCCAAGCTGGATATACCACAACCGGGTCTAGGGCAATTACCCCGGATCCTTCCCTTGGCCCTAATCCTAATCCTGAACCTAACCCTAACCCTAATCTTTACTCTAAACTTACCACTAACCAGTATTGAGCCGGATATGAAAAAAATGAGCGACAAACAATGGTACAAAGACACGGGAATGCGCTAACAGAAATTGCGCAAAGATTGATGAAATGAAAATAAACCTCACTCGACTGTGCACTTCCTGGCCATTACTTAACATACTAATCTATAAAGAACTGTACTTGGAGACTATGCCATATTAGTTTTATTTGTTGGAATTATGCAGAAAAGTGATGAAATCGGTTTTCAAGGAGGTTGCACTTTCAAACACTCGTCTTTCACAACACAGCTTTGATCTATACTTTTGTGTAAATTTTTTGGACGGAATTTACTTTCGTATCATACGTTTTATCATAATGGCGAAATCTCATATCATTCAATGAATAATAAGCAATATATCTCCTACAATATTCTAGAGTTCGAAATGAATCTTAATTGAGATTACTCAGAAAGATGTGGTTTCAAACCTCTGACACTAAAGGCATATGCCATGTATGCATGACATTATTCATTTAAAATGCTCTTGCGCCTCTGTAGTAAACTAAGAGCTGCTTAAACTATTAGCCAGGTGGAATTCCAACCTCCTTGGTAAAATATTGAAAGAAACGTTTTCAAAGTCGTGAACACAGGCTGCTATTGTGGATTAATATTGAATGACATTTATGTTGCAAGCAATTCATGAGAAATATAATTCTCTCTACAATAGTTTCACTGAAGTAGGCACAGATACTATAAATTCATAAAGTCAAAATTTGTTTAGTTCAAGTAGCCACCAAGGAAGAACTTTACAAAAGGAAATAGCCACTGCTATGAGGGTCTCAAATCCCTTCAAAGGACCAGGCAATTGTGATAGAGTGTTTTGGATGCACAGAACACTACGAACCCGAAGATTTCCGTCCTTCTTAACACACCCAATAAACATAATTATTTCGAATACGCATTTCAGAATGGGGGGGGGGGGAGGGAATACTGTAGTATCATTTGGATAAGTGGTAAAAACGACAAGACATTGTTATATCTATCGAACTGTTCGGTTCGGGCCCTGTTTTCCATTTTAATACCTGTTTAGGCCACAGAATCTACGGGATGCCTACCTATAGTTGATTAATGGACTTAGTAGCGATGCACCTGACTCATTGCGTATATAAATATATAATATTTCTTGAGCAAGTCTTTGGTGAGTGAAAGTTCAATGTCACACACACACACACACACACACACACACACACACAAGAGAAAGATCACGTTTCAAGAAAAGAATAAGAGAAAAGAGAAAGTAATTTGCGACTGTAGTGAATATCACATGCAGATTATGTAGATATTCATATTTATATACTCATGCAAATAACACTATATTAATATACAGTACTTACCCCCGTAACAAGTCACGTTGATCTTGAATTTAACTGGGTAGGTATATATACCGTATCCATAGCTTCACTCGATGGGTAAGAGATAAAGTGGAGGAAGGCTGGTTTTGACCGAGAATTAGGAAAGAAGTCTTCGTGTTTGATATTTCATCGATAATATTGAATATCGTCACTCTGTTGTTAATGGACTCCAGGGTAGAGACAATTCGACATCCAAGAGGTGCCCGTAGAATCCAACTATTACCATTTTTAACGCAGCTTCTGTCACACCATATCTCACGTTCCAGTGGCTTTCCCGAACAGTTTAAAAGAAATTCAGCTGGAGATTAAAAAACAACAACGCAATGACAAACAGATCTTGTGGTATTTTGTTTTGTAAAAAAAAGAGAGAGAGAGAAAAGCACTATGAAATATTTATAGGAATACGGATATTCAGCAAAAGCTTTAAAACAATCTACCCTACGTTCTATTTCTAGTGGTTCTTTCGTCTTTTTAGATGTCATAAGACAAAAATGTTGTAGACTTTAACCAGTGTATCTCAATGAAAATTGTAGTGCTTTTAGTACTTTTGAAAGTCTGAATAAAATGTTAGGTATACATACCTGTCGTTTGTAAGTCTAGCGCTGAAGAATTCACGAAAGGACAGCAAAAGATGAAACAGGCAAACCAAAACCAACCGGACTGCATTCTTCCTTCCATTGCGAGAAAAGCAATATGGAAAAACGATATCTGACTATGGTAATTCTCAGAAGAATGCCCACGCCGAGGCAGTCTAATTTACTGCATAATGAAGGTATAAGATATATTTGTTGTTCTATTATCCTTCCCTTTGTTGTAAAATGTAGAATTGAGCAGTGTCCACTTCTGCTTATTTTGTGCCTGCTGATGTCATTCATAAAGTAGAATCAGATTTGCTCACGTGAGACTGCGCAACTGCACGACCACTCCCTGCGTTTACCTTTCGAAGTTGAATTGTGATATCTCTTCATGTTTCCAATACCTTCAAGGAAGTAGTGCATTGATAAATGCAGTAACCACTTGAAAATGTCAATCAGATGTTCTCTTTGCATTACAACAGAAACTCCGTCCCTCGATAGATATGATTAGTTTAATTACTTTTGTTTCTGCAATTCTTTCTGCTTTATAGGGCAATAATGGCTCATGTCCTTTAACAATCTGCATGCCTGATATCTACGCTCTTCACTGCGTGTGATTCAAATCATCGTGCCAGATGTTAGTTTTGAACATCAAAGTAATTTATGTAGGATGTTATGATCAGCATAACTTGGAGATGCTTGGGGTGGTTAGAACGTTAAGATGATCTTCTTCTGACCTTCTCTCAAGGCATCTTGAAGAAAGAAAGGCATTTTTAAACATTTTTAGCCCCTGTATGAAACTCAAAACTGTTAGGTAAGTGTGATCTAAAAACAATAAGTATTAATTCAGTTGTTGATTTGAGGTCATCCCAAGAGAATGACACGCACGAGTCATACGGCCCACGATTTAAACATTGAAAGAAAATCCACGGGTTTTACAGCCCATGAGCTCGACACGAGGCAAATAAGGCCCATGAGTCGACACTAGGCAAAAAGGCCCACGAGACATTAAAGTGAACACTAAAATTTGGCACAGATTTATACTCTGTGTTTATGCTATAATGTAAAATTCATACGATGTCTGTGGTAATGCAAGCACTTTTGGATGAATTCGGGAAAAATCAGCGAAGGTTTTTCTGACGTCAAACAGTAGCAAGGCCAGCGAATGCTGACAATGACCTTTGGCGAAGTGTTCGGGGCGGGTAAGTACCTGAGAGACATGGAATTTTACCTTCTATTTGAAGATTATTTGGTTACTGTTGATGTTTTAAAAGCAGATCATTCAAAATGAAAGATTTACTTTGCAAACGTTACATTCACTTTGCACTGGCATGGCATTTATCCCGACTAGATACCAATTAAACGCTCACCAAGGAAAACAGTTACACCTTTGAGAACGGGCGTTTTCTTCTATCGCTCCTCGCCTATGGAACTTCATCCCATATTTTTTTTTCCGTGAAATTGACATAGTAAAGCACTTCAAAACCTCACCCAAGACTCAATTTGTTTAACCAGACATTTAATTGCTAACTTTCTTGCAGGAATCTGCGCCTTTGAATGTTTCTGTATACAACAGATATTTTGACAGTATACAAAATCATCATCATCATCAGTCTGTGCATTATCTATAGGACGTAGTCTGCTCTTGCTTGCTGATTCCATTCAGTGACGTCACAAGTATCAGGCGTATTTTGCGAGATTCTTTAGGTTTTCGAAAAAAACAGGAGAATGGTATTCTCCTCGCTTTATATTATATACAAATCATTTCCGTGAGGTCGGGAATTGTAATAACTGGAGCAAGATTTAAAACTCTATTTGCAATTTCACGAAATGTTATTCATGTTTAATATCTTTGAATGGGAGGTTTAAGCCCCGTGATGTAATGAGTGTCGAATTCGTGGGCCTTGTTTATTTAGTGTTGGACTCGTGGACTGTTTTTGCCTAGTGTTGATTCATCGGCCTTATTTGCCTCGTGTAGTGTCAAGTTCATGGGCAGCATGGCTCGTTAGGTCTATGACTCGTGGGCTGTACGACTCGTGGGTGTCGAACTCGTGACGTGCACCCGTGAATTTTCCTTTCCTTTGCAGAAAGCCTTATCATCTATCAATCCAAAGAACGAATCCATTTCCTCCTTTTTTTTCTGTTTGATATGAATTTGTGATATTTGTTATTATTTCAAGAATAACTCTACCTTTCAATCTTATGAATCAAAAGAATAAACATTCATTTAAAGTATACAAAGCGGGGTCTCTGTTTTTCGGTCCGTTCTTTTCGTTCCCATCATCTAGAAACCCAATGTCTCTGTTTTAAGTTTTTGGTCATAAAATACTAACATCGACTAAACTAAAAATGTATAAAGATGTATAGTCACTATCAATTAAAAAACAACAGAATATCACGACTTAATTTCGGTTAACCTAAAAATGGCGATGAATGATTCATTGTGGAAAAGTACAAACCCGGAAGCGGTTTACCACTGCAGGGACTTTTAAACTGAAGAAAACTATCATTCAGCAAAACTTTCTGTCAGGAAAATCATTGCACAATCAAACTTATCTTTTACGTGGCCACTAAGACCAGGCGTCCACTAGGGCGCGGACAAGACGTGGAAAGCAAATTTGTTAATTCCACACTCATTCGGCAACCAAAAGTGGAAGTAGCACTCTTCGCTCCGAGTAAACTTTGTTTTTTGTTGCGTTCTTTTCAGAAATCATTTTCATTTGAGGGATTTTTAATAGTTGCTCTATACAGTGCATCGTTTTGTTCGCTTTAAATGTGACCGCCCAACTCAAAATTCACAAAAGTGGAACTAAGTCTAAATCTTATACTGTGTGTGTATATATATCTATATATATCTATATATATATATACATATATATATACATATATATATATACATATATATATATATATATATATATATATATATAGCAATAATAATGTCACAACAGAGGAATACATTAAATGCCAATCTTGATTTTAATTAAAAATCCGAATTTTCGGGGGTCCTCCCCCTTCGTCAGGGATGACAGTGCGAATGAATTTTCACCCACCCGAAAATTCGGATTTTTAATTAAAATCAAGATTGGCATTTAATGCATTCCTCTGTTGTGACATTATTATTGCTATTTCTAGTACTCCCAATACGCGGAGCAACTACAATATACATATTGTAAATCTAAAAATTCTTGATGTTATCGCAGTTGTTTAGTTTTCTCGTAAGTTTTTTTTTTTCTCAAGGGCATGGTTCTTTCTTATATCTAAGTTTACATATATTTGTATATACAGGGTTAGACTAACTTTTTTCCCTCTCTCTCTCTCTCTCTCTCTGGTGTCCTACACGTAGGAATAAAAACACATTCACGCACGAAACGTAGACTGTGCTATACAATAATTATAATTATCAGAAGATAGTTTGTTTTTTATTTTGCATATAAGCCCCTGCTTTTCTTCTTACAATTTTTTATTGCACTAGCTGTTATCACAATTACATACGCATAAATGGTATCTTATGCATTCTGTTCCATGTCGGTAAGCGTAATTGAAACTTAACTCTCTTTCCACTCCTTCAGAGACAGCTGAAAAGCTTTGTGGACAACGCATTTTTTCCTTCAAAAGAGAAATAATCCTCACGAACGCAAATTCACCGCACAAAGGCAATAAACAGCTGCCTTAATTGATTGTTTGCTATGATAACCAATAATAATGTGATGTTAATGTTAAGCGCATCTATTTTTACATAGGAAATTAGCCTACAAATGTCCATTAAGATTACTTGCGATTCTTGAGTTCAACTGACCTCCTCTATCTTATATCTCACGCAAATGTGGACAACCAAGCAAATGATGAAAGATTCGTCACGTATATTTCTGATTCGTCACCATGTTGCAGATATTTAAACAAGCACATTTCGAATAGGTGATTTAGATGACACACAAACTGTAACTTCGGAAACCATTCATTCAAAATCTGTACTTCGACATGTCATACCTGTGTTAGTTCCAAAGTCGTTCGGTATTTGAGCAGCATTATTACCTTTTCTATTTCATTTGCTAGAATGCTAACTATCATATCATATGCTAAAATGTAGCAAAATTTTCATGTCATTTCTATTGAAACTGCGTATATGTTATTTACAATTTCTTTGCCGTTCTTGTGATGGGTTTGGGTAATGAATGGTACAAAATTTTTACCATCGACAAAAATCCAGAACTGATTAACTCTGTCATGACTCTTTCAGAAAATATACCAAATTAAAGACTGACTATATAGGTTGAATTATGTCGATCACCTATTTTGAGTCCTCACGTAAAGTTGGAAGTGACAACTTTGTGTTGATTTTGTGATTTTTATGCTAAGATATAGGAAAACGTTCATGTCATTTCTGTTTGAACTGTGCATATACAGTCCGACCTCTCTATCCGGACATGTAGGGACCTGAGCTAATGCGGATAAGGGATTTGAGACTCAATGTTTAATACGCGCAGCTGCCGACGAACGATCGCCTGTACCGTGCCTTGATTTAATGATAAATTTTTCTGTCTATGTTCCTACGGTGATTTGGGGGGGGGGGGGGGGGGGTAGTAAATGTCCGAATGCATGTTAGAAGAAAATTAGATGTAAATGTATCTTCATTATATTGAGAATAATATTTAATTCATGTGGGTTCGTCTAGGAATTTTGTTTGAGTTTGAAATTCCCCTTTTCCCCGTAATTATTAGATTGGAAAAAAAAAAAAAATCACGCCGAGATCGCATCCGGATAAAGGGAGGCCGGATAGGAGAGGTCGGACTGTATGTTATTGACGATTTCTTTGCCGTTCTGTACATAGGATTATGGTAATGATGGGCACAAACTTTTCATCATTGAAAAGCACTCCAGAAGCTTATTAATTCTTTTATTACGGAACATATATCAGTTAAAAACATTACACATATTAATATAGAAAAACAACCATCATACATACAAGCGTGTCCATCGTTACGATAACACGAGATAACATTTCACTCCAGTCCAGTGATGAAGACAATACCGTGAGTGAATGGAATTCTTTAAAATCATACCCTATTCTTTTGGTCACACGTTATAATTGTTACGGTTTTAGCATCACATATATGTATCAATTTAACATGAGTTTGATATTCTGTCAAGTTCATACGTTATCTATGTAATCATGAAATACATGGTTTAGTATTGGATTCATTCTGATCTCACTGCGACAATTTGGTTATCAAGTACGAGAACTTATAAGTTTATTACACACGGATGCATGCATTTTTCCTTGTATACGGTGATTACATCAATTTCAATTTCTGTCTTGCTCGTGTCACCCATCACCCTGTAACAGATTACTATAGTGACAATATAGTCTCCAAACTGCGTTTCATGTAAAATTATTACAGACCTGTACTGTACAGCTCTTCAGTTTGTTTGTTTGTGTGTTTGTTTGTTTTTGTTTGTTTGTTTGTTTGGTTGGTTTTTTTTTGGGGGGGGGGTGTCAGTTGAGCTAATAATACGCCGTAATCTTTGTACATGTACACGGATGTAAGCACAGTTATTAACATGGCTTAATCCTTGAAAGCATGAAATCTTAGAGGAAAAAGGAAAAATGTTAATAATAAGCTACTTGGTTGAATTTATACACTATATTACATCATCAAACTTTAAGATATCCATCAACACTATAATGATACATCCCAAAAAAAAATTAATCGCTATTTGAATCATTTTGTTTCTTTTGCAATTTTATCTATTACTTTGTTATAAAATGTCGTTCATATACTTAATTTGCATATTGATTTTAGCAATAAAGTGAAAGATTTCAAAATAACGATCACAAGTATATTATACTTCCTAAGAACTTGATGATATGTGCTGTTTCGGTATATACATTCTGTGAGAACTCATAGTGTCTTCTTTCAAATAGCCACCTACATATTAGTGTAGTTCATATAGATTTCTTCCTGCATCGTTGGCTCTGTCTCAACCCTAGAAGCTCCTCGTGTTTTATCCACCTGTGCATAGAGCTCCTCACACGGTGGCGGTTCTACGATCGAAATGCTACCTACTGTTTTGTTCACCGTCGCGTACATTTCCTCACAGCTTTGGGGTCTTGACGTAAAAGTTTCCGGGTTCTGAATCTCGGTGTCGTGATGGTCATTGAAGTCGTTCTCTTCCATCATCTTAGGACGAAGATCATTGGCGAAGTCTCTTTCAGGATTCAACAGACTATAATCTCCAGAGTCGAAAGCTTCAGGACATTGCGGTTGCTTGATGGTATCAATGTCACTTTGTTGCTCCGGATTCAGCTGATAGTAGAAGACGTCTTCAGAAGGCATGGGTGTTATGGCATCCTTGCTGGAACAAGGCTTACTATATTTTCTGTCAGGGTAGATCTTATGCTGTGAAGTTTGACCAATAGGTGACAGACCAGGATTGCGACTTTCCTCGTCAGGGAAAGCATGATTGAGGCGATCGTACTCGCTTTCTGTAGTCATTTCGGATGAATTGGGAAATAACGTCAGTGAATTGTAATAACTGTCATCAAACAAGCACGCTTTACCAGTGGATCTAATGGCACCATTCGTCATCCCGTCCAATTTACAAAGGTCTACATCCTGGTAGTCATTATCATCTCCGTAAGCACACGCTGGTTGGTCCAGCGATGTCTCCTGCAGGCCACAATATTCATTATCAGAAGGAATATTCATTGAGGTCAAAGAAGTGCCGATTCCGGTATTTATGTGACTTTTGTCAGGAACTGTACAAGGGAAGCCACGATTTATGTTGATAAAGGTAGAAAGCCCCTCGTCTATCTCTTCAGCATCCTGGTAGATGTGACTAGTGTGCGCTAGATGGCCCCCTCTGTCTCCGACGGTGTTGCCCAGAATATGAGGCAAAAAGCTACCAGCTGTTGTAGCATTGGGATTGGTAGCGTCCGACAAAACGGTATGATCCGTCGTGATTGGCTCTTGTACAGAAGTGTCGATGGGATTCATCTGAAGCTGTCCGCCATTTGGGTGAACATTTGGCTGATGCGCGGTTTGGGATCTCCAATGTCTGCAATTTAATGGGAAATTGAATTCATAATTTTAAGCATTATGTGACCGTGCATTGCAAAACCACCAAAAAGTCGCCATACATGGATATTTAGTTAAGAGTAGACTGTGGAAGAGCAGAATCTAAGATTTAAAATGAAGTATATACTTCAGTGCAAATAGACTTGCCAAACCCATTTAAATAATGGAAAGACAGTATACACACTTTGCAAAAGTGTGTACTCATAAGACAGGCTGGAAAGTTTATTGTCTAGGAAAATGCATAATTTCCCCCAGCTGTCTGCAATGAATTAAACAAAGAAAAAGATATAAATTTCAATGAAAACCACAATTAAGTGGTTATTAATGTAAACTGAAAGTTTGCTCATCATTAAAGCACATTATATTTGTGGCCAATATAAACTTCAAATGCAATATCAGCGTGTTTCAATTATTAGAGGTAAAAAGTATTTGAAGGGTTTCTAGTGTTTTTAATCGGTAAATCTGAGAAAGCCTACATCAGACCGAAACAAAGTGTTTGAAAAACTGCAAAAGCATCATGGTATCATGGTGCGCATTCACATTGTATAGTGTCGTGGTATCGACAGCGCTTGACGCGTGACCATGTAGTTTAGCGTAATAAAGTCGGAAATCCTAGGGCTGACAAAAAAAAATATACATATATATTTATTTTGCCCTTTCTTTGTGTTCACCAGTGCAACTTTACTTTTGATTAGGTTAATTTCAATTTGAAAGTCTAGTAAGCTTGATTTCCTATTGTTATATCATTCTCGGCTTTCTCCCCGCACACAAGTCAGACGACTGGTGAGAATTTGTAATAATTGAAGACTCGATAGCACGGGAAAATGTGGGTGTCCGATTGAATCGGTCTTAATTCGCTGCCCACCGAGGCATATTCGAAGCAACGGATAGTGCTCGTCAGCCAATTGTACGGGACAATTCCAGTCAAAAAATTTTCTCCCCCCCCCCCCCTTTCTTTTTTTAATTTCATTTTTTAGGTTGAGTATGTACTTGCACATCAGTGATCAGTGATAAAACTGTGCACAATTTGTTACGGAAATTTTCGAATATACCCGAACCGGGCCCGCCTTCCGAATCCATGTATCCCCACGATACGGGGTCTTTAAAAGATACCATTTTTCATTACTAAAAATTATAAATATCATATTTTTTTCCGAGATCAGCAAATCAAATCAAGATGAATGTCTTGATTGTCTTTAAAACAATACCACGAGGCTGACTCAATACTTGGACTGGAAGACATACTCATCTCGTATGATAAGCCTGCATTTACAAATTGGCAGTCTAACCACTCACACTCGCTTGACAGCCTCCAACATTCAACTCCACATAATTTTGTCTTTGCTTGTTTTTCTGTGTTGTCCGTATTTTGTCTTTAGTTTTTTGACTGTGTATACATAAGCGTCTCCTTGCCATTGATTTGGTGGTGGTTTTCGTAAAATACGTTGAAAAAATACTGTATTAATGACAGTTTTGGGCGACAGATGGAATGATAACATGATAAAATGTCTGGCGACCAGAAACTCGGGTTTTCGTGATAACAAGTCCACCCACCAATTATGTAAGAGGAATGCAAATCAGCTAAATTACTTTAACATATTCAATGTACACTCACTTCTGAATATGCTCTACTTGTGTCCTGTGTTTCATACAATGATTCCACACCCTAGATTTACAAACTAGTTTTGACAAAAATTCACCTTTTCTGTTGATGCCTACACCAAGCGATGGACAGTATGCCAACCACAGCAAAAACAACGAGAAGGGTTCCCAGGATGTACGTAATGATATCCTTCCCGTCACTCTCATGATCTGGAAGATAAAGGATTAACTTCAAATTCAATTTATACATGTAATGATAACATATTTAAGATATAAATACATAATATTTATAAATATTCCTAATGTCACATTTTATTTCGATACAATTACTAAAAATTATGATGTAATTACAATGTTTAATAAAACATCTATATTGAATGAATTATAGATTATGTAAACATACATACTATGAAAATATTTTGGATAGTAAAGTAGTAATTTAAGTGTATTACATCAAAATCTGATCTATAGGCAGCGGGTTTAGAATTTCCAAAATTATAAAAGAATAACAGGGGAACAAAATATGGTCAATTATATTGCTTACTTTATACTTCACAGTATATTACTTGACCGTTTTGCACAATGATATGGATGTAATTTCATTGCGCTTGTAACCCATTTTCATTAAGCTTTTTTTTTCAGGAAAATGAATGTTCATAAGATCAACGAATATTTGCGTTAATGACAGTTACATCACCACGAAAATCTGATAATCGATGAATAAGAGTTTTCTTTTTAGATCCTGTTGAAGAACGGCGCTTTGCAACATTTCTTCATGGACATTTTTGTTATTCTTGTATCATAAGAATTAAACACTTCTTCTCTCTGAGACAATAACCACTTCAAAACTTGAATCCAGTTCAAAATGAATTCGCTATGAACAAACGATGAAGAACCACATCTAGTGTGTTTCCATCTAAACAAAGTTGTGAAACAATAATGTATTTTAGGCGATGGTAGAGAAGTAGTCCTAATGTAATTATGCGTATGCAATTAATGCGTTAAGAGGTAAAAATGGAAACACTAGAAGCAGAAATATTTTTTACTACGGGTCGAATCATATTACTAAACTCACCTGACAGAGACGTTTCAGTTGTCTCTCGCAATGACGTAATGGCTTGGGTAGTCTGCGTCTGCTCTGTGTATTGAGATAAACCCACTGCAATTATTGATGGTATACATGCTGATGATATAATGTCCTGAACTCCTATTCTCAAGACGGAAAATACGTTCATCATATAATTTTATTTATCTGTAAGATATCTGACTTTTTGTACGTGGTGATAGTAAAAGTATGAAAATTTGTAGACCACGAATGTTCATAATGGAGATGTTGGCATTGCACAGGTTGCCGACCCTCATCCCCCCCCCCCCCAAAAAAAAAAAAAAAAAAATCTGGCTCTCCCGAAACAAAAATAAGGGGAAGAAGACTCAGAAATCCTGATAGCAAAAATCAAAAGAAAAAAATCCAAAATTCCGCCATGAGATTCTTCCCCTCAAAGGGAATTATACACTACACAGAAAATTGACCCTCGACCCTCTTTGGCGCAGTCATCGCCCTACCAAACACACACACACACACGCACACACACACACAGTCACATGGCCCCTGCACTGTATTGAATTCATGTCATTGTCTTGTAATTGTATGTCCCAAATTAATTGTAATAGTAAAAAAAAAAATTAAAAAAATGAAGTTATAGGCTTTGCAGAAAACAGAAATTTAAGCAGATAGTCGTCATTACTCTCGATGCCTGCGAACTTCATATTAGTGAATTACCATCTTTTTTTGTTGGTGGTGATGTTTATTCAAGCGCATAGGGGCCTTCAAGCTTATCACACTCTAGAAAAATTCCAAATATCAATTACTGTTAACATTGCGATCACTTTATTATTGCACACAAAGTTTTGTTCATATTATTGTTACACCGTACTTGCCAATATAGTACATACCCTGAGAAGTGCTTTCTATACTTTGTGTAGGCATCGTGGTGATATTGCCATCTTGCCACTCTGCGTCTGTGAACAAACATTCCCATCCACAAAAACAATGACAAACTCATGAAAAGATGTGTGAAAGCACAGCAAAGAAAGGATGAATTTCAGTAACTTCATGGAGTTCAAATCAGTGGTGCCTGTGGTATCGTAATCTTGCGTGATCAGGTGGTAAAAATGCCCATCTCTTTGGCATATTTTCAAATTAAGAGAAGGAAAACATGCAGTGAGCATTTCAGAGCACGTATCATGCTCACGAAGAAGATAGACCGATTATAAAAAAAAGAAAGAAAAAAGATTGATATTTCCCAATGAATTACTTCACGGGATACAATACGATTGTGCATAATTCTGAGAAATGGGAAATTTGTTGGTAAGCATTGTCTCATGTCAATGCATTTGAATGACTGTTAGTAATTTCAATTTTTCTCCTATCATGCCTATCAAATATGGCAGTATTAATTCCCACTGGTGCGTTCTACGTGGTGTGTTTTAGGTGAATGCTCAAATGGCACACATTTTTATCATCCGCACTCAGATGACGATAACTCGGAAAGTATAAATGCTTACAACAACAACAACAACAAAATCCGCAAAAAAAAAAAAGAATATCATTTGCAGTTCCTCCCTTTCAGGTATAATGTAAAATGCTGTCTTTTTATTTCTCTTAAACTATTGCACAAAGCAGAGATTTTTAAAATCATAATCACTGATAATATATTGTCAAATTAATTTCAGGAGATGCCGTTTGTTTTACTTTCGACTGCTTAGCAAGAAGGGACTGAAGCATTCCAAACCGGGAAGTAAGTCGACCATCCTGGTAGTCCCACACACTGCAGTATCGCACTCCCGTTGACGTTGTAACCTTTGTCACAGGTGAGAGTTATCTTCGACCCGAAGCTCGTGATATCCGAGTCCCAACTCCCATTGGGCACAACCCCAGGATGATCACAAAATCCGACAGAGACTTTCAGTAAAGGAGACATGTATAGGGAATTCCCATGAGCCATGAGGGCAAACTTGAAATAATCATATCATTACGATATATTACATGGAATAATCATTATGAAGAAAGATACTATAATTATCAACAGATTCACTTTTGCATCTCTTTTGGTAAGGTTCAGATGCCTGTTCATCTGCCAAATTAAAAGACTAGCTGACTAGCACAGAACGTAAACATAATTATAAACATTGATTGTATACGATAACAGTAAATACATATGATGAAGATTTCTTTTTTTTTTTTTTTTGGTTATAAAACATGTTAAAGGTTTGAACCTTACAAAGCATATTACAGGTATTAACAGTCGCTGACAAATTATACTGTCGTCATTATCATCACTGATGCTTGCCTATATTTATTTCACTCTCTGATGTCAAGAAATCTTTGCTTGTCGAATTACTCACGGTTAAATGAATGATGTCGGTTGATGGAGTCAAATTCTGTCGCAAGTGGACATGCCCATCTGTGAGAAAAGTTTCCGCCAGAAATGATCTGCGCATACGTTTCAGACTGAAAACAAGTGCACAATTCTTGATGCATGACAGCAACGCTATTGTTTTCGGGCTTTCTTCTACAGGTAGACATGCACTCGCCGTCCGAATCAACGCCAAATCCGGTGTTAAATGCTGTTTGAACGTTTAGTTGGTTGTCTTTGTAGCATCCAAGAAATGCAGGCTCTACGCAGTGACATATTGTGATTATTTCAACCTTCCAATGCCTGATACTTTGAAGTGTGCATTATGGCCAATATATTTTAACAACAGCTAGTCACAAATCATCCCTGAAACTACAGTTTGATAAATGATAAGTGTTTCTGTTTGAATACATGTTAATCACTTTACATATATGTAGCGCCTGAAAATATCAAACACATACATACATGCATACATACATACATATATGTGTGCATATGTCTGTGTCTGTGTGTGTGTGTGTGTGTGTGTGTGTGTGTGTTGACAGCGGAATCTCTGGTTTTTAACAGTGTCGAGTTTCACTCCACCGTACACAATTAGCGTATAAAAGAACACTATGTTCGTATACATCAAACACATTAATTCACTATTTCTATGCGACGTATAATTATGTAGAGTCACGCAAAAGCATAAGAATAGATATCAATATGTTTGCGAATGTCTGAACTTTATGATTTATGAATGATAAAGAATATATAAATGTTTTCATATGACATTTGGAATCTCTTACCTCGGCATTGGAGTCTAACAATTCTGTTTGAGAAACACTCGGTTGCTGTCATTAAACAGTCCATTACACGCAGCGAATCTGTGCATTGATATTGTACAAATCGTTCATGAAATCGATAAAGTTTGAACGAGGTATTTCTCATAAAAGTTTGATACACAGATAACGGTTCTCATGTGTAATATGTATGTAAAAAGAAAATAGTTACAAAGTAACAAAACAATATCGACAATATCAGTAATGATTTTGGCATTAATAAGTTTGTGTGTAGAGAAAACGAATCTTATTCTAATGATCGTTTGATTGCTGCATTTATACCATTAAGTTCTGTCATCCAACGTCAAAGAACGTAGTCATTTGTAAGTATTATTTTCTATCATTGTGTATGTCTGTAGCAAGAAAACTTGCGTATCGTTTAAAAAGATAGTTTATTATATAGCCTAAGGAGTTTTGAAATATCGGGAAATTTAAACTGTTGTACGTTCAGAAAACGAACCATCGCAATGACAATAGGCCTTTCCAATTGGTAATTAGCTTCTAATCTGCATGCATATTATTCCGCTGTTACCTTCACGACATGACAGCACTTGAGCTTTTTTTCGTGTTGTCGTCGCAATTGAGGCCAAACTCTGACCGGTATAATCCTTTGCCGTCGGGAAGCCGAGCTCTTCACAGACCAGTTCAGCTGCTTTGGGGGTAAATCCATCCAAGCAGACGTATCGGTCTGATTCGATGACCAACAGGCCTTCAATGGGAGAGGATCCATCAACCAGCTTCACTGTTGGTATCCCTTGAAAATTAATTACCCAGGTTCGAAATATTACTTGGCAAATGGTTTGGGGGCAACTAATAATCTATAGCAATCATTCACCATGTTCACGTCGTAGCTCATCCAAGGTGAAGACGATTATCAGAATTATGGTCTAAACCCTTCTTCGAGTTATACGCTGTTTCCCCTTAACGGTTTCTCAAAAGGAACAGAAGAAGCAATGCGATTTATAATTTTCTGTTGTTGTTTTTAACGCAGATCGCACTCTACTTTATTTCTCCTCCCCACAGTATTTTGGGAACAATATGACGAAACTAAATAAACTTTCGTGAGTCAACTGGCATCATCATGCAATTCATATACGTGACCTAAAGATCAATGATAACGCTTAAAATTATTATGATTGTTAGCGAATGTCGAGATATCAATCTATTAACTAATAGTCGGTAAGCGTACTTGACGGCTTTCTGTTCATCCGGTATTGGAATAAACATTTGCATCAATTTGAGTACAATATACAATACAATAATACATTATGACAGATACGGGTACAGAATGATGGCTATTATGTGAATTGATTTTCACAACAACACTCATAGGCAACGACACAACACATGTACAACGACATTAATAAACTCTTTCTGTTTTGCATTTTTTTAAAGAATAATGGCCAGGATATCTACCAACGAAGTATTAAAAAAATAAAATGTCAAATTTGCCGGATACTCCCCATTGCAATTGCCATCGAGTATCTTCCAGGACAAAGTACTGTCGCAAATTTTATTTCGTATGTTTCTCTTCCCTGAGCCATATCAATCCCATGAAATAATTTGATTTAATTTAAGTCAATTCATTTTCATATTTTTCAATGAAGGAATGTACATCAAATATGATAAGATAAAGTGAATCAAATTATCCGGCTAGGATGCACAGTAAATTATTGTAAACATATTTAAAAAATGACGGTCACTCTTCGTAAATTTGGCTCTCTGTATAAATGCTAGAGAAAAATGATGGAACCTACTTAAAAGCAAGCGTTATAGGTCCCAAATTCTGAACAGAGGGTACAAAAACGCATAAGAGGCACGGGTGCAACATAGCACCAAAATATAGAAAACAAAACTGAAAGGCAAGGATACCCGAGGAAATAACAGATTCTTCTCAAATACATACAATGTATAGTGAAAACGAACAAAAATAACCACATTCTGCAGACGTATATGAACAGTTGTTCTAGAGATGTTAACAACATGGTGTGATAATACGATTTGAACAATACTGCAGACACTCGACATGTGGGTCCTCAGAAGAGACATGGGAAGCCTTATAAAGGGAGAGAGAACATGCATGTACTAACAATTCAAAAACGATTTACCAGCTAGTAGCAATGAAGTGAATGCAACAAAGCCAGCTGTTAACGAGTTCCAATGTCTATACACTAGGAAGAAGTATACTGATGTGGAGAAATTAAAGAGCGCAAACAGCGAGGCTCAACTGATTTGAATGACAACAACCAAGCACAGCAGCAAAACGCGAATAAACAAGATAGAGAGAAATTTCAATGAACATACGCAATGTAATTATTCAATAAATTGTGCCGTAATTTGTACTGGGAGATTGTTCTAGTATTTTGGTTGTACACATAATTGTTTGTCAATTACTGAATATTTGTATACTGTACATAAAATGACATTTTGATACATTGTAGTATGGCTTCGATGAAAATGAGGCATATGACACGGCATTCAATAACTTTGTATACTTTCACTTTACTTTTTTATGTCACTGTTTCATCGCGTCTTTTACGTTTTAAGACTTGAATTTATTGTTTTAACAGTAATGTGTGTCAACCGTTGACACACATTACACGGAGTGCGTCCTCGCTGTAGATTTTCGTGTTTCACTCTTTTAAAAACACGACGATTAAACCACACGTCTTTTTTACAGTTATTGTCAACTCATCCCTAGATTTTATGTTCTGTCATGCAGATGGAAACATCAGGTTTCGAATAACGGAGGGAAAACAAGTGTTGGAGTAAGTAACAGTCAGTGAACAGTTGTATTTATGCTGTGTAAACTACACTTACCTCCGTAACACTTCACGTTCATGTTGAATTCCACAGGGTAGATATATATACCATAACCGTAGCTTCGTCTGATGGGTGAGGGATAAAAAGGGAGAATACTCTGAGCCTTTCAATATCAGATTCCGAGTAGCCTTGTTTGCTATTTCATCAAGTCTTTCGAATCCCACCACAATATTGTTGATGGAATTGAGGGTATAGAGGATTCTCCTTCCACGGGGTGCCTGCAGAACCCAACTATCATGGTTGTCAGCGCAGGTTCGGTTACACCGTATCTCCTGCTGTAGTGGAATCCCCGAACAATTTAGACTGAAATCTGCGTGATGATAAGGATAACAAAGGGTTCACGTAAATGAATGAATTATGAGAATATAAAAGGAACAATGAAACATTCCTCAAGTATTCGAGCTGATGTCAGTTCGGTGACATGATTTAAAGCACCGAATCATGTACTATTTCTTACCAAATTCTTTGAACGCATTCGTCTTCCTGGAGGTAATAGCCCATTAGTTAAGTTATATATCGTTTTTCTTTCAAAAGCGTAGCAGATTAAAAAAAAAATGATAAAGGTTAACTTAATAGAACCTAATTACTCGTAGGAATTTTTAGAACAGAGGTTCAAGCATATCTGATATAACATCCCATTCTTGTGTAAAGACTGACATGCTTAACCCGGTGAAGTGGTCCCACCTCACATCCAACTGGACACCATGGAAGACCAGCTTAACGTAGTTGAATATGGGCTATCCAGCCATCTTCTCAGATAGAAAATGAACAAACAAACAAACAAACAATAAGAACTGAGAAAGAGAGAAATGTGCGAGGTATGTCAATGATGGAATGAAAATTGAAAGGTATACCTACATGTATTAGTTCCCAATGCTGAGGACCTCATAGAAGGATTGCAAAACATGAAATGAGCAGAAATCCATACAAGGAATATCATTCTTTCCTCCATCGCGAAAAAGGGGGAATCATAGCACAGCCACTGCAGATAACTCCGAAATACCAGCACGCTGTTATTCAAAAGACTGAAAGTCGGTGTAATGTTCCCTTGAAACCCTACATGCAACCGGTACGTGGAATAAGAATGAACGATAATTACTGTTGATGGTACTGAGCTGATTGATGACGTTGGAGTATTAAAAAGTCTGAGTGCGCATGAGACTGCGTTCGAGCAGAATGAAATTGCAATTATCTCATAAAGTTGTCTGGGCTTTCAAGGAAGCGATACAGGAGGATCAACAGCATGCAGTCACTCGAGAACGCCAATCATTAGTTTCAGTAATATAACGCCCACGCTGTCGTTTGAGATATTGTATTGTGTCACGTTATTATCACAGATCTATTATCATATTTCTGTGATAGTTACTGAAATTCATGGGATACTTTTGGACTACATTATTACTGGCTAAGTGCTTCCAGCAAGCTGGACGACTCCATAAAGAATTGTGTTGTACTTAATACTTCATAGATGCATGTTTTGAACATGAATTATGTAAACCAAAGGGATAAACAAAACTCTTGAGGGTGGAAAATTACTTTCGACCCTTAACAAATTCACAAAGCATTATCTCTTTTTCTCCTCCCCCCTTCTCTCTCTCTTTCCATCTGTTTGACCTACGCAATTTTAAATGTATGATGATCTTGGTGCAAGAAGCTGAACCCGCCTGTTTTGCTTTTTTCTTTTGTGAGTGCTGGATTCAAATCTGGATGACAAAGTTCTTTTAAAATTGAGCGCTTTGAAATATCAAAGGACAAGTCCACCTTCATGTGGATTGAGTGAATGCAGTAATGTTAGTTTATCAGTACAGCATATCACTGAAAGTTTGGGGGAAATCGGACAGTCAGTTCAAAAGTTTTGAATTTTTAAAGTTTCTGCTCTGTCACTGCAGGATGAGAAGACTATAAATATGTCACATGTATAGAACAATGTTAAGAAAATATAAAGACATTTCAACATATATTTACTTTTCTCGCTTCATTGAAAAAAAAAATGACTTGACTTGATCGTGGAAGACAAGATTATTCACACAATACAGTAGACTAAAACTGAATAAATGAAACTTTGAAATTAAAATGTACCTTTCAAGATGGTAGCCAAATTTGCCGCGTAAAATGACGTATTGCCACAATTTCTTTTAAATTGTTGAAAAGGGAGAAACAAAAATTAAAGATTTTCTTTACATTTTTTATCTCGAGTTAGCTGAACCCCCATCTGGATGAAGCAACCTTTGCATCCTTGAGAATTATGAGATATTCAAGATTCAGAATGAATGAAGTACCAGTTTGTTTTATGTTATTTTATTTTTAGTATAATTATGTTAAATTTATGATAATATAATACGGATACTCAGGCCCGTTCCCCCTCGATATGGAAAATGTTTGCAGAACGGATGACGTATCCAGGAGATCTTTCCTGCTCTGTAGAGTTATGAGAACACATATGCACCGTAATATCCCTGCTCCGTCAATGTCGAGGAAGAAACGGGCTCGAGTACACGTCATCGATGAGACGTCTTCAGCTAATCGGCCACTCCCTGTGCGTGCTTATGTCAAATCGAAAGCGTACTAAAAGGTTTTCAGGAAAGTGGCACAAGCGAGTTGAGTTCTCACATTGTCGATCATCTTTCAATTTGTTTACCACCACTCTAACACACACACACACACACACACACACACACCCTTGTCCTCAATGTCCTTGTCCATCAATACACACATAAAAACATGTACATCTCCTACACCTCACATTTAAAGGGGACCTCCGGATGATTTTCAGACTTTTACATTTGAACAACTATAAATTAGTAATACTGAGTACAGAGTTGTAGAATTTATAGTGATTGGGATGAGGAATAAGAATGTTTTCAAAATTTATAACAGATTGCAATGAACAATGATGATGACATGGCAGCCTCACCATAAGAATGCATGAGTTGAGGCTCAAGGAAGCAGAACAAAAGAATAAGACATGCATAGATTCTTCACAGGTGAACTTGTTAAGCATGTGGTATTGTAATGGAAGTACACTGCTACATTTCTGAAATATGTGAGGCTCTGATGTCATCAACACTGTTCAGTGTAATTTGTTTAAGATTTTCAGTTTATTGGTTTCTCTGCTCTAGGACCACAATAAATTCCACTAATCTATACATGGAGCTGTTGATTTATGGACTACCTAGTATGTGATGTGAAATTATGAAAATCGTCTGGAATGCCCCTTTAATACTATGCCCTTTAATACTTGATATTAATATCAAACCTTCCTACTTACATTGAGATATTGAGATACAGTATTGAGACTGCTATATTCACACAAAAATATAAAAATGTATATTATCTTCAGAATCTGAAGGAAATCACGGTAAAGGCCCCCTCACGTAAATTATGACGTGACACAAAATTTGCTCCTGTGACAATTGTTCCGGTCTTATTTTCTCTTAGGACTTAGGGTTCAGGTGTGGGTTGAGATCGTGTTTTAGGTTTAGTTTAATTTGAGGATTAGGATTAGGGTTAGGGTGATGTTTGTGGGTAGAATTTGTTTGACTAAGCGTGCAAATATTTAATGGGAGCAAGAGTTGCAAGAGCAAATGTCATGGAACCAATCTATATCCCTTTCCTTTTCGGTAGGTGAACTCCTAATTTCCTACCCGTTTGTGACAGCATGTTTTTTCTTCCCTGTAATTAAATTGTTCTAACCAGGGGTGTTTCACGAAGCTGTTCATAAAGTTACGAACAACGAACGAATGAATGGTGATCAGTTCTTGTGCTGAATTATAGAAATTCTGATATGTACAGCTTTATGAAACAGGGCCCGGGTCCTCTTGCAATAACTGAATAGCTGATTCTGACCTTGCCTGACAAACAACATATTTAATTAGAAAAAGATATATTATTACACATGTTACTTCTCTCAAAGGTCCCTTCTACACCATGTACAGTGTATGTGTACACACATTCAAACATACTCACACACACACACACACACACACACACACACACACACACACATACACACAGAGGCATAGCATGCATATACACATCCATACAGCTTCAAATACTGTACATCCCCTCATCTAGATGCAAATGAAAACATATGTACGCATCAGTTACAGGTCAAGAGAAAAGACACATTTGATAAACTGAAAAGATTCACCAGTAGACCATGGTTGTGGATGTAAAGACACATAGGTTTAATACAAGCAGGAAGCTTGTAGCAGTCTATTGACCACAAGTTCATTTGGTTATCATGTTCCAATATATCAAAAAAATAAGTTAGTTCGGAATACTGTTCTGTGTTGCACATTTAATAACTTTAAAGTCCAAGCATTTGCTAGACAACTTCTCACACTTAAGATTAGAGGGGAAAAATCTACTCTACATAATCTGTACAACTATTAATGAAACACTATCATACGGGCTAATTTTGGCACAAATTACTTTACGTGCACAGACGACATTATGAAAACTGATAATGTCAATGACTAAAGTAATGCTACAAAGTTACCCTAACAAGTTACACACAAAACTACACATTTTCACCTACAACTTCCTCCATATGATGTACTTTCACTACATAATATCAAATACATTCTATCAATGTACATGTACTACAAAGTTACTTAAGTAGTATACTGAGAAGGCACACATAAGAAATGGGTCTATTATGGCAAATACAAAGAGAGTTAAGTAACTTTAATATGTGCAGGTCTTGTCATATCTCTGTGAAAAGTGAACATATTTCTTCAGAGGTTGGACTGTACAAAACAAATGTTACTTATGGAGGATTCAAATTTGTTCAGTGGCAGGTGGGTTTAATAAGCAGTAATGAAACAAACCAAGCTGCAGTTACAATCATGAAGATCCATTATAACAGACATCTGGTCAATTACCATAACAAAACAAGACAAAAAAGTCTACAGACATTTTCAATAGTGAGCTTTGGAATGGAAAATATATCTGAAAAAAGGCTGTTAAAAATTGAGTTTTAAGTCTTAAGGCGTCATGTTGATGACATATTGTACACATCTGCGATGGCTCAATGATGCCACTTTGCCGTCTACATAAACAGAACCACGACTAGAGCCACATGGAAGACTAGGAAGACATATCCAGTTGTCATGGCAACCCTTCCACTACACTTTCGCTTAATTCATTTTCACTTAGCTACATTTTCTCCTTTCTTTCTCTCCAATGATGTACACACTAAACCAGCTACGACTTCATGAAACATATATCAGCATACAAGATAGAAACAAAAACAGAAGAAATGAGAAAAAATGGTTTTTCTCAAAGCCACGTCTCCGACATTTTCTTCCAGCCTATTTCTTGCTGAACATGCTGTCAATCCTCCTTGACTTGGGGTTCTTGGTTGATGTCTCTCCCCCGCGCTTCCCTGAAGACACAAATATAAAGAAAGTTTTTCAAAAACAGCCCTCATTCTCACGTGCTCTGGCATAGATATATTCTTTCATGTCTGCCTCATCCTACCCCCACCCCATTGCACTTTCTTCTATCTTTCTTTTTCTTTTCTTTTTTGTGTTCTTAAATGGAGCATAAATCCCAAAGAAGTAAGAACACTGCTCCTCTAAGATGATCAACACATATAACAATAAATCAATGATTTGTATAAATTGTAGCTTGTTGGTTGCAAGCAACATTTAGAAAATTTGTGCTGGGTTTGAGGAGTCAATTCCAGAGCAATAAATGAATTTGGCACCAGCAACTTCATAAATTTCTTCTTTCCTCCCTACTGAGTTCAATATCAACATGTGTCCATGCATGCATCATATGTAGCATTAAAGCACTGCTAAAGCTATGATTGCATTGGGCAGTTCGACAATCTCTTCATCAATAAAATCTGGAAATCTCAAATATTAGTCAGAGAATGGTGGGTTGGCTGAAATCAAAGGTCCAGTTTACCTTCAGGAGCAGTTTTCCAAGATAAACATGTATCACAATCGATGCATAGATGTAGGTCTGTTGTATCACGAAACATCCTACCATATACAATTTTTGCAATAAAGCCTAAAATAAAATGAGATATCAGTATTTTTCTTAATAAACCATAACTGTAGACAGTTTGGTCTGGAAAAATGTTTATCATTACTATTGTTCACATTTTGTGTATTTAACAATACTTAACATCGATAATATGGATTCAAATTTTTACAGTGATTGTTTCTATCCTTAACTCACATTTTAGAACTATTTTAAAGCACTACTGCTGGGTTTTTGATTTATCTGCAAATGGTAAATTATGCATCTAACATTTACACTCTATATAGAAGAAGGCAGTCTACGATGGTTAAATATAATATATGTTCACATTCTAAGAATGTGAACGCCTGTCAAGTATACATCAGGCACCAACTGGATAAGGATGGTAGAAAAGTTCGGGTCAAGGAAACTTCCTTGCAACATTCGATATCATCGTACATCAAGTGACCACAACTAACAAGATCATGTTAACATCTCAGCAGAGCAAATAGTACATACAGTGCCCTATAAAAAGAGAGTCTAGCCAACTCGGTTTTCGGCTCATGAGTTGTGAAACCTGTGATCTTCATTGAGCCATGTCGTTACCAAAGTGCGCTCACACACAGTGCCCATTGTTTACCACCCCTTATTTGGCTTGCTTTCATTACTACGTCTGAGCATAAACCCTAACCCTCTAATGCATAATACGCTGCGTAACGACATGGGGTCCAATTTAGCAGTTGTCCAGGCTCTCTTTATGCAATGTATATGGCACTGAAGCACATGGGTTGGCAAGCGCCCTCACCTGCTGGATTCTTGCCAGGCTGGCATTGCCTTGCCTCCTTCATGCGGTTCATGTTCCTCCTCATCGCCGTGTCGTGGTCCACGATGGGTCTTGGGTAGTCTGTTCCAACGATGCAGCCAGCTGCCTCCTGCACGCTGCGCGGTGCCTTCCACGGCTCGTAGATGTACTCTGCTGGCATCCTATTCAAAACTGGCAGGTATTTCCTATGAGAAAAAAAGGGGGGAAGTAGAGAATATCACATTGAAATTGCAATTCAAAGTTTGTATAGTTTGTTTTCTATTTGAGTAATGATTTACAGACACACACTTTTTTTTTCAGTAGTCTTTATTTGACTTCCCTATTATTTTACATAAAAAAAACATTCATCTTGAATGTATAAACACAATATACAATCAACGATGCATGAATGGAAAAAAAAAAAAATCTGTGTATGACCCGAAATACATACAACTTACATTCAACACATAGGCTGACACGTGGCTGCCCAGCCAAAAAAAAAAAAAAATAAGAGAAACCTACCTGTCCTCTTATACCCCCCCCCCCCCAACACACACACAAACACACACAGAATCCTCTTCAATCAATAAAATGAACACACATTCGTCTTTGCATGAGAAGCTAAACAAAGAATTTTGTGAAGGTAGAAGATACAAAAAGATTACACTTCCTTTACTGTAATGACCAGGAGGAAAGAAAAAACCAAAAAAAAAAAACCCGAAAAAAAACCCCCAGTCAGTTAGGATAGAACATTTGTGCCTAGAGCATTTGTTTTTAAGATGGATTTGGCACCTTACTATTCCCATACGTTGTTATTATTATTATTATTCACGGGTGGTGCATAAAACATATGCAGGCTAGAAATAACTTAGTATAAACTAGTCAGAATACTAAGCAAGTGGATTAGATAGCAAAGACATTTCAGCAAAAATACTGCAATCTTACATGTTCTTTAGTAAATACAAAATAACTTAAGCACAGATAATGTTGATGTTGCTTTACAATCAAATACTTCTGATCACTGCTACTCTCCTTCCCCTCCCCATATTCCTTGTCTCTTTCCCCACCCTCCACCCCCCATTTGCTTAATGGCATTTTTTTCTCCTGAAGTGCTTTTCTGTATAACTTACTTGATGTACTCGCCAGACTTGTCCGTCTTCTTGCCGAAGGCGACGGGGCTGTAGACACGGTAGTACTGGTGGAAGAAGGCACTGGAGGAGAGCCACATCCAGTTACCAGCATTCAGACTGTAGTCAGCATCCAGCAACCACTCTTCAAAGATCTGTGGGCACAACACCAACAAAAAAAATGGTTACCAGTCTGAAGGTTGCACGACATGATTTTTCTATAGGTAGAAATTCATCATTAAATGCTCCTCTAATACATGCTACTAGGTAAACTCATTGCCACTGATTGAAAAACTTGCAAAAGAAAGCGCCAAAATAGATGGATTATCTAAAATTTGACCAGACTGATGTGAAAACATTTTCAATAACAATGGTGATCCTGAGGAAAGAACAATCATTTGAAGGACAATTAAGTCTTTTTAAGGCTCCCATATATTCCTCACGTTAATCATTTGTTTTCATTAGAGCTATGCACACGGATTCATCCCGAGAAATCATGGCTCTTGTCGTTGGATGCTAACCTTTTGACCTTCAACCCAGTTCTGCCAGAGGTCACCACGGGTCAAGAAGCAGGCGGTGGCATGACGGGCAAGGTGGTGGATCCATCCCTCGGTCCTCAGCTGGGTCATGATGGCATCAATGAAGGGGTATCCAGTGCGACCCTAGAGATTGATAAACAAAATCCCACAAAGTTGAAGGCCATCAAACCTCTCCAAGTATCTCAGGTTTTGACTTGTGTACTCCAGTGATTTCTCAAAAATAGAAATATTTAAAACTGTAAATTCCATGGTAATAAATGAACATGATACCATCACATCACAGGCAATAGAAAGATTCTGTTAACTAAGAGCTTGGGTTGTGTACTCCTAATATCCTATTTCTTTTTATAATCTTATAAGCTGTAGCAAATCAAGCATTAGTGAGTGAAGAAAAGTTGTGAAAATGGGAGTAGTTACAAGAGGTCACACAGTATGTGTACACTCATATCAATCATGATGTTAAAAAAGGATGGTAGCAAATATACGGATATTAAGGGGGGGGGGGGGTAGGTGGGAGGGGGAGTTTAAGCCACGTTGTATTACAGGTAAGAACAGACATACGTCAGATAATCAAACACAGGTCTCCAAATACTCAATTCTGATTGGCTGATACCCCACTTTTGTTCGATTTTCTGATTTATGTTTTATTGCTCCTTTTTTATGCAACAGGGTCGAGAAGGAAAAGTAGAAAGAAATGCATTTACAGCACAGCAGTGTCAGGAAAGAAAGAGGGGTGCCAAATATCAGCACAAAGATGGCCAGAAAGAAGCTCTAGTTGAAGAACGGAAGAGGACATGCAAGACGTTCATGAAGGAACAAGAATGAAGGATATGGCATTAGCCATAACAAGTTGCATAGGTCAAGCTATCATAAGAAGGAGCATTTACAACATTCCATCTTGTCTCTGAAGATAATTTTTTTTAACCATCCTCACCTCCTTCCATGCCGTGATGATCTCCGTGTTGTTCTCCCAAGGAACCTGGATGCAGATGGGGTTCTCCTCCATCTTGTCAAAGTTGGGCGTTGCCGCGGCGACGGTGTAGAAGAACTCGCGCCACAGGAGCTGGCCGAGCAGGGACACTGGGGGCTTGGTGCAGTTTGTCTGGAGTGAGAATGCACACAAGATGTTAGGATTAAAATAGAGCATTAACATTAGCAGCTTGCACAAATTGCTACCAATTAGAACTCATGGCTACCTGTACATAAAACTCGATAAACTTCTACTGATATTGGAATGCGTTCCTTTGTTCAAAAGACACTGTAATGATATTCAATCTAAATGATGTTCTTGGTTGTTCTAAATATATCATATTACCTCATTTATATCAAACATATGTACTCATTTTTTTATGTTTAACAACAAAAGAAAAGAAGAGAACCCAATTTGAACTTTTACAAGGGCTGGAACACTCTGTGATTGTCATTACATTTTACAGTAAGCTGTGTCATACAACAGAAGAAGAAGAATGCATTTGTGTTAGATAATCACCAAAACCCCTTCAAACAATCATATCTTACCTGGGCTGTAAACAAGTTTCACCTGCATTTGTTTGATACAACTGCCATCAAAGCTTAACAAGCTAGACTAAGCTGAAACTGGTATCTGTGGTGGCTATGCACAGGTTCGCTTATATTTGACCTGCATGTACATCTGTATGCATCTACAAATCTGCTTGCGGCAATAATGTGAATCGTGATCATGTGCTTTAAAATGGGAAGAGCGTCTAAATATATCTGTAAGAATTGGGCAGAAAGTCAGTTTCTCATCCTCTTCTGACCTATCCCAGTATTTCTCATGTAGACCAACAAAATATACAATACAGATGGGACAAGAGGAATACCAGTTGCACATGTACAGACAGATACCTTCTGGGCATAGACGTCCTGGATGGCGTAGTAGAACTTGCGGGGAGAGAGGCAGCCAAACTTGAGGTAGGGGCTGAGGACAGTGGTGCTTGGTTCCAGTGAGTTGGGACTGGTCTTGGGTTTCTCAAAGTTGCAGGTCCAGGTCTAATTGGGAGAACATGAGGATACAGATCACGATGAATGAAACACAATAAGTACAGCCATATTCCTTGCATGCATACACACTAAGTACACGAGAGTTAAGGTAGAATATGAGACACTCTTCTAATGACATACATTTAAAACTGACTTTGCTATTGTTCTTCACAAACCTTGTCTAGACTTGAAGATCTAAAATTTTAAAAAAAAGTTTGTAAAGATATCATTTTAAAGGTAAATTGTTTTTGATGAAAAAGGTCACACATTGTTGCCAAAATATTGGCATAGTGGCAATGACATTGGTTAGTTGCTGTTCCAAAAAGCTGAATAAAAAGGCAGCAAAGCCTGCTGCAAGGGCAAAGCACAGATATCCTTTTTGCATTCATCTCTTCCATCTGTAGCTACATTGACTCAGTCCCCATCCTACCTTCCTGGCAAGGTGCATCTCCATCCTGGATAGTCCTTCGGTCTCTCCTCCGGGGTAGAGTCTGGGCCCAAGCTGGCTCTCGTCCACTCCCAGCTCACGCAGGGTTGGGATGCCGTACACGCTGTCGTGGTCGTCACGGATCGGTGTCCTCAGATCTGTGAAAGCGAAGAGAGAGAGAGAGAGAGAGAGAGAGAGAGAGAGAGAGAGAGAGAGAGCAGATGATGAGTTTCTATGCCTTGAATCACAGAATTCAAATAATGTGAAGAATGAATTTGATAATTGAAGAATTCTATTGCAGAAATTGTTATCTTGTCATTAAATTGGCACCACAGTGCACTGAGGTTTGCTGTACAACATTTGAGAACGCTTACATAGAACTGGATGAATTCATTGAAATTGCGGTAAATCGGAGAGAAACTTGCCCAAAATCTGCCCATTCATAAGAGAGAAATAGTGACTTCAAAAATTCTAAAATGAGTTGCCAATATAAGAATAATTCACTGGACAAAAAAAAAAGTTGGGCAATCAGGATGCTCCACAAAACCACAGTAACACAGTTTCGTTGTCATGTTGACTTTTTTGCTCTAAGATTCAACTCTTCTGCAAAACTGAATGTTTAGTTATGAAACTGGATTCAGGCTTACACTGAGATTATGGAAACAAATATATGAAGACAACATTTTTCCTCACTTGTCTCACTTTTGCAACTCATTTGGATAATAAAAATTCACCTCTTCTGATAGAATAACTTTGAATGCTTGGAATACAGTTTACACGCATCTTTGTACTTTAGCCTGCTGGTAGTCTCAGTACCTGTTATTATTACAAGTATCAAGTGAGACTTCTAAACTTTCTCAAATGACCCACAAAAAAAAAAAGTGAAATAGTGGAAGGAGATCTTACTTGGGAAAGCCTCAAGAGATGGGATCATTTCTGGCTCTGCTGGGGCACCAAGTTTGCTGAGAAGTCCCTGCATCCTCTGGTATGTCATGGGAGGCTTTCCCCCATTGGCTTTGATGACCCTGGGATGAGAGATAAGAAAAAAAATGTGAATATGATTCACACGAACTGCCATCTGGTTGTCAAGTTACAAAATCTAATGCTCTTAACTCCTTATTCTGAAAGGTTGTTTCACATATGTTGGTATGTTGCAAAATTCATGCCAGGGTGGGTTAACCTCTAAAATTTAGCGATCAGATCACTTTGGGAATTACTAGGCGTCGACTCGGAAATGAGTATGTGGGATGAGTACAATTTTTTTTTTTTTAAATGCCATGCTAGAATGTGCATGTCTGGGTAATGTGATTTCAATATTGGAGGCTTCGCTTAAATAATAATAACAATTGATGATGTTTACAATGCTTACAATAGTGCGTTATATGCAGTGTCCATGTCCCTATGTGCTCAGGAAAAGGAAAGACTATAATAGAATTCCAATTGCAACTCTTGCTATTTAATTTCCAAAGATAACAAGGAAGGCAGGTTTTACAATATCTTCACTTGGAGCTCATCATATACTTTCAATTTTATTGATTTTCCTGATTTGTCTGAACATAATTTGCTGCTTTGCAGATGCGGCATTATGTCTCCAGTAACCAGATTGCAACAGAGGCACAAGTTTCACAAAAAATCTCCATCTGTAGTGAAAAAAAACATTGGCAATTATATTTTATGTTCGTAGCTTCAGCTCAAAATGATAATACAAATGTTCATGGCAATACAGCCATGAAATATGATGTTGGAGGAGTGGATCATGGCTGCCAACATTCCCCATCAGGGAGGTTCCAAAGAATAACCAGGGAGATACTTGTGTGTGAAACAGTACAGTATCTTCACTTACAAAGTTAATTCCCTTGCAGAATTACTTCCCAAAGCAGAGAGGCTTTCATATCCCCTTGTCAGAACATGAAGTGATATAGGCCTATAATTCATGTAAGTTTTCAGGGAGCTTCCTGTAGAATCAGAGAGACTTGGAAAGGCCAGTCCTACATCTATCATCAAAAATCTCACCTCAGACATTTGTTGATTTTTTATTTTATTCATTATTTTTTTTCTTTTCTTTCTTTTCTTTTCTTTTCTTTTTTTTTCTTTTATTTTTCTTTTTTCTTTTTCTTTTTCTTTTTTTTTTCTTTTTCTTTTTTTTTTCTTTTTCTTTTTTTTTTCTTTTTCTTTTTTTTCTTTTTCTTTTTCTTTTCTTTTCTTTTTTTTTTTTTTTTTTTTTTTGGGGGGGGGGGTTCAAAGACAGGTATTAGCAAGGTGAGAATGCCAACTCAGTCTTGCCTTGATTGAGCTAATCCTGTCTGTACTTTATGCAGTGAGGTGACACCCAGGTTGCATAATGTTGAAGTGCACATTAAACATGATCTTTGACACCAACAAGTCAGACTATTTTATCACCATGCACGTCTGCCCCTAAAGTGCTCTTATCAAGGAGAGTCCAAAATACAGTCATGATAATCGCAGGTAGGCATTGTTTTGCAGCTATGTGCCATAGCTGCTCAACTCCCTATGATGACTAATTACAAAAACACACATAGCAGATAAGACAGGTGGTGACATGACCTCTATTTGAACTTTGTTCCCATAATCAACCATTGACTATTGGTGAAGTATGATATAATCAACCTATCACCTACATAATACCTCTGACAAGGCAGGAGGTTAAGTGATCATTGGTGTTGATTTGTTTAATTGTCTGTTAACAAAATAACTCAAAAAGTTATATACAGATTTGCATGACACTCTCAGGAAAAGTTGCTAATGACGCAAGGAACAAGTGATTAATTTTTGTAGTGATCCAGGAATTTTCAAATACAGTTTTAAAAGATTTTTCTATCTTTCGGCCTATAAGGTCAATGAACTTGGGAGTTCAAGCTGCTTGTACCGGAGGTTCAGATATACGCTCTAAAGTGTGTGCTTTGCTCGGGCCGGGCAAGGCGTCGTGTAGCTGGAAGCTGATGACATAAACAAAAGGCTTCTACATATTGGGAAATTGCATGTGTGTATGGATGGAACTCAGTTACTGGCTTGGCGGAGGTCTGCGCTATTGTCTAGTTCAAATTCTTAACACCCTGGTAGTGGTAGACAATTAATCTGGTGGGTGCCTGCCCTATATGGACCTTACTCTCAATATTCATTCTCAGTCAGTATTTTTTCCTGTATCATTAAGCATGGAGGCTTCCTGAATACACATTAAAAATATCACACTGAATTTAGCAAATGTCCTGGTCTGCACTTTGTTTTTCCTTTGCTTCATGTGCTCCTTTTGCATCTTTTCCCTTATTATATTTTCAAAAGTAATGATTTTGCCTGGAAAATGGCTTCCTGCTTTAAAGGGAAGGTAAACCCAAAGAACAATGTGGATTGAGTGAAAGCAGCAACATTAGTAGAACACATCAGTGAAAGTTTGAGGAAAATCGGACATGCGATGCAAAAGTTATGAATTTTTAAAGTTTTGGTGTTGGAACCGCTGGATGAGGAGACTACTAGAGGATATGACGTATGAGTGGACAACAATACAAAGAAAATATAAAGGAAATTCAACAAAAATTCACTTTTCTAGAATTATGAAAGAGCAATGGACCAACCACTTTCAGAAAGCAGGGGGAATAATTGCTACCCTTAACATATGTCAATATCAAGTTGATGGAATTTGTAATTTTCAAGAAAAATGGATTTTTGCAGAATTTTCTTTATATTTTCTTGGTATTGTTGTCCACTCATACGTCATAACCTCTAGTAGTCTCCTCATCCAGCGGTTCCAACATCAAAACTTTAAAAATTCATAACTTTTGCATCGATTGTCCGATTTTCTTCAAACTTTCACTAATGTGTTCTACTAATGTTGCTGCTTTCACTCAACTCACATTGCTCTTGGGGTTTATCTTCCCTTTAAGCTTAACCTGTTGAAAACTAATCCCAAGTGTACTTGGGCAGGTATCTGTAGGAAGTTTAATGCATGTAGCAGCAAAATCAGCTTGTCCACAAGGGTTTACAGAAGTGAAAACACTGCGAATAACCCTATGCACACAACCCTGTGAGTTGATCAACAGATCAGTAAATGTGTACATCTCCTTTTTAAAAGCATCAGAAAGCCATAGAAGAAGAAGGTCAAACGGGTCAACAGCTACTACTCTGTTGATGAACAAGTTATTGACAAGATCTCCTTTGAGCCTGACCAACTTGTTTGCAAGATGAAATAAAAAAGATGATATCAACAGTAAACACTTTTCAGAGATGCAGCGTGAATATATCAAATTATTGGAGGTACACCTACACTCCACTGGCCAAAAAAAAATCAACACCCATAAAGTTTTACATCAAATAGTATGGATGCCAACCAGAAGTGAGCTTCTCACCTTTCTGTGTCAAACAGCGTGTGCCCCACTTTTGTGATGACTTCAACTCCATGCTTCTTGGCCAAATCAACCACCATCTGGTCCCGTTGGCGGGAGTAGGGCTCGGTGTCGACTTCAAAGGTGAGGCGGGTCACGCCCCACCTCTCAAAGATTTCTGGGAAGACTTCAGCTGGGCTTCCACGAATCACAAAAAGCCTGTTAGAATACAATTACAAGAAAAAACAAACAAACAAGAAGTAAATTTATCCGAGTCTTATAGGAAAAGTGGATGTGGCTGACCTCATCAGAACAATTATTCATCCTTTAATTCACCGCCTCGCAAGTCTTGATTTACCAGGTACTATGTTACCTGTAATCATACCCTGGCAAATGCTCCGAACTCTGCACGTTCCTTGTTCCTTGTTCACATACAAAAGCATCTCACAATCTATTCATGTGGTACATGAACTTCAAGACATGCTCCCAACTACTTGAAAATAAAAAGTACACTCACATCATTGTGTACACATTCACATGATCTGCAGAAATATGCAATATAAGCTATTGTAACAATCTATCTGCACAAATAAAAGCAAACAAACAAAACCTCCTTGTCACTTTCAGTCACATCTGTGTTGAAATTGTGTTTGCACATTAAAAACAGCAATCAACAGAGAAGAGGAGGAGGAGGAGAAGGAGGAGGAGAAGAAAAGAACTCCATCCCTTACCTTGAACCAATCTTCTTCAAACTGTTGTCCAAGTCTCGCAGGGCCTCCATGAGGAAACGCCACCTGTTAGCACCGACCCTTCCATTCTGCACAAAGTGTGGGTCCAAGATGTAGATGGGGCGGAACGTCTTGCTGCCATCGATGGCACTCAACAGGGCTGGGTTGTCATGGAGACGAAGGCACTTGCGCACCCAGTGTATCGAGCTGTTAATCATGTCTGTGTGTAGCAGGAAGTTACAAAAAATCATAATATTTATAGGCAAGCTGTTTTCACAAGCTTCAGTTTCTTTGAAGTTGGTCTTTTTCCTTTTTTTTTCTCTCTCTCTGAATTATATCTGGGTACCTTTACGCAGAGAAATTCGCAATTGTTTAAGTTGTTTATTTAGTGAAAATTGTGACAACAACTTGAAATCCCAACTTTTTTGCAACTTGAATCTTGAAATCTATGGCAACTTGCAAAGTTGCAAGTCACATCCAAAGCCCAAGCTCGGTAGCATATGTAAAGTTCTATACACAGTAATGCTATGTGTTTAGGTAGCATGGGGATTTTTTGTGTTTATGGGGGCCAGGCCCCCGATTCCTTCTTCCTTCACTGCATTAAAAAACCACGAATAGCATCGGTCTGTGAATACGTGCATCTAAACGTAGGCCCTACGCCTAAAATCAGTAAAAATTCTTCATCCACACGCTGCAAGAATTTACAATGAGAAGAAAAAAATGGAGTAGCATCAAGTAACAGTTTGCCTACAACTGAATCAGAAAATAATGTAACAAGCCCACTGTTGGACTGTCCCATCCCCAGGATGCTGAGTGAGGAAATCGGGGGCTATGGAGTAAAATTACTCACAACCGTACACACACACCACACACGTACGTACACACACGTACGTACACACACTATACACACAGCGTAGATGCGAGTCGCAGCCCACGATCAGCCCCCGATGGTTCGGCGGGACATGAGGCTACCGCTGCCGCAGCTCCTGCCTGGTAACCGGTAACGCCAACGGCATTTTAACTCGACATACCATCCTTTATCAGTCAACTGGCGCTACAAAAATATTTCAAACAAAACAATGACTCAATATTCCTCCAATATTTACCGAAAGATTGATACTTCGGAGTTCGGTCACGTACATAGGAGTATGACTCTCTTCAACTGGAAGTTCGATAAACACTAATTTACGCCGTGCATGTGCCGATTCGCTATGTCTACCTAGCCCAAGCCTTGTCACATGTAAATTGTTTTGGTGAGATAGGCTTGAAATAGATACTTTAATAATAATTATATTGTATTTCTTTAAAAAAATTATATTTCACAAATATTTAATCGTAAGTATATTATTTTATTTATTTTTATATTAAATTTATTATTCTTTTTGGTAAATTGGTTTCATTATATACACCATTATGTATTATTTTATAAAAGCGACTAAGACAAGTCTACGTGTTTGCATAACTAGTTTTGATGTTATGTAATTCCCGCAATTGCGTTGGTGCTGGCACGTTGTGGACCGTGTGTGTTATGTAGCAGGGAGAATACATAGCGCGGTCAACAAAGGACAACGCGGATTGGTCAAACGAAATGATTATGTAACAAAAACGATCAGATAACAAAGAGATCCCATACGAGAGCGAATTTCAAAACACCTGAAGAAACAAGATCATCAGTATTTAAGAAATATTCCTAGAATTTCATGATTCCTCAGTATTGAAAACTTGAGACTATCACAGCACTCCTCTGTTCATGCTCCTACGCAAGACGTTTTCTCCATCGGGCTTCCTGCGGTTTCTTTCTTGCTTCTTTATCTATTTATTTTTACCCAGGTACAGCCATCGGGCCCAATAACTACTAGAATGCGGTCCATTAGCCATTTTGCAAAATATGACTAAGCTCAGTCATGTGAGTGTAATGACTATAATCATTGTTTTCGCCATGATCATAACCAACTATATTTTAATGATTGTGTTCATTATTTCTCTGGCACTAGCATAATAATTGTTATAATTGTTATTATTATTACTATGATTACTATTATTATAATTATTATTATCAATATCAGTATCATTATAATTACAACTATTATTTATAATGTTAAAGGCATAATTCACCATTTGCAGATGAAACAAAAGCCTAGCATTAGTGCTTTAGAATAGTTCTAAAGTGTGAGTTAGGGATAGAAACAACCACTGTGAAAATTAGAATCAGTAAAATCGATTCTAAGTATTGTTACATACACAAAATGTGAACAATAGTTATAATGAAAATGTTTCCAAACTAATACTGCTACGGTTTATTGAGAAAAAATACTGACATCTCCTTATAACTTGGGCTTTATTGCAAAACTTTCACATGGAAGGGTTTTTTTTTGTTACAACAGACTTACACATATGCATGAAATGCGATATCTTGAACATTTTGCAAATGACTGCTCCCATAGGTAAACTGGACCTTTAATCTTTAATCATTACAGGGTGAGTCACGAAAAGAAAAGTTTACACACCAAAAATTGTCTCTTTCTTTTTTTAACCAGCCGTGAAAGGTTATCATACATGTTTTGAAGGAGTGTTTTGTTTACGCTGATGAACAGACGCCACGGTGTGATAGAGCGCGTTGTGATGTTTGAATGAAACGATTGGGATTTCAGTGTCTCATCGGTCTAATATTAATTGGGTGCATGCCGGGGTGCACGTACGCCATGAGTTCCACACCCACGAATCATCACAGACCACGAGTCATACAACCCATGAGTCATACAGCCCACAACCCAAGAGTCATACAGCCCACGAGTCATACAGCCCATGAGTTCGACACTAAGCAAGCGAGGCCTACGAGACCCTTTTGTATCATAAATGTCAAAGTCGTCGGCTATTTTTACCAAGTGTCGAACTCATTATTTGCAGTGTAAGTGTCGAACTCATGGGCAGTGTGACTAGTGGGCTGTATGACTCATGGACCCTTTTTAAATGTCGAACTCGTGGGCTGCATGGCTCGTGGGTTTCGGTCTCATGGGATGACCTTAATTTTTTTAAGGAAAATTAATTGACCTTTTTTTATTATTATTATTATTGTACCTGTTCCCCAGTTTTTGATTCAGTTTTGTAAATTCTTATGCACGGCCTTGCTGAAAAGCAGCTCCAAAGCTGATAGCAGACTTTTTACCATGTTGAAATCAATCAATCAATCAATCAATCAATCAAAATCAATTAATCATGCCACAAATATCAAACCACACACACGGTCAAACTTGGCCCTTCAGACTCCATTATGTACACAAACTAACACTGAACACACACACACGTATTCACTCGTATAAACACAAGTCACCATCGACCCGATCGAAATGTTTGATCGCAAAACGTGTAAACGCAATTCTCGTTAAATTGAGATATTTGTGATTTAAGTTGCTATTAAAACAATTTAAGAAAATGATTAGAAAATATTGTAAATTTTTATCTTAACTTCAAAGAATATTCCTTATGTTACAAGTGAGGTATCATTGGAAAGGTTATCATTTTTTCCTCTGTGTAAAGACGGACTTACTTTAACATGTTTTAAAATGACGCTTAGCTCGTTGTGCGATATAACTCATCTCCACGTACCGTAATAAGTGAGGTAGTGTATAGGCTATCTAGGTGAGTGCATCTTAAGGAGGTGAGGACTCTTTAGTCGAACTAACCTTCTGGTGATAGCTCCTCGGGAATATACACCTCTCGAGTTGACGGGCCGTAGAACCACAAGCTGCGCACCCACTGCGGCATCCAAGAAACCATGGCATCACCTGCGTTCAGTAGCATCTCCGTGGGACGCCAGGAATTCCTCTCGTAATTCGGGACATACTCGTTACCGTACTCCTCAATGGCGCGGTCGTAGATGTCTTCCCAGAAGCCGTATTGCAGGTCGGCCTCCAGTGGGATGGGGTCGGGGAGTGGGAACGGCTCACTGGTCGGAGTCGGTTCCGGTGTCATGTCGAACATCGACGTAAAAGGCCATGACCAGCCATTTGCCTTTTTGAGAAAAAGGGAAACAAAAAGATTTGTACTTTGTGTTTTAAAAAAAAAAGTGGAATAGAATAAAATAGAAAGAGAATTGAATAGAATAGCGTAGATGGAATGGAGAATAGAATATCAGAATAAATCAGCATAAAATAGAGCGTGACAGGAAACGATTGTATAGAATGGAATCGATTCGTATAGAATAAAATGGAATAGAATAGAGTAGAATGAAAGAGAATAGAAGAATAACGCATTTTTTTTTTTTGTCAGTTAGTTATCATAAAAGGATTAATAGGCAGCTTGAGATAGATTGGTTGACCCTTTTTCCTGCTGACAGTAAATGAAAAATATCCATGCTCGCAATTCCGTCACATCAAGACAAATGAATAAAAATTACATCCCTGCGAAACCAGGAAAAGTTAATTGTACTGATCGCTACTAATGCTATCCCGTACATATCGAAACCTTCAGTAATTTGATGGGGATAAAACAACCCCCTTATGGAATTCGTTATAAATTCCATATTATGGGAATTTCACCAATTGTAAAGATAAGTGATACCTTGCACAAGAAAAATCATATTCATCCATTCATTCATTCATTCATTCATTTTATTTCAGCACGGCACAAGTTTCAGCCATGGCTGTTCCAAGTTCAACATGTCCATTCACAACATTAGGCTTTTCGGAATGTCAACTATAAGTTTGCCTAATAAATGCAGCAAATCCCGCTTTTTTGGAACATTTATAACAGGTATGCAACAACAACAAAAAACCCCAAGATATTCTATATTTGTCAAATAGTAGAAAGCTAATTCCCTTGGCAGTAAAATTTTATATATACACACTATTCTAATATGAAATGCGATCCAGACAAAAATAATAATTCTGGATATTTAGGATATTTACCATTGAACACATATCTGCATAATCGAAGTGTTTTCGAATGTAATTTTCCAGTAAAGAGGTGGCCCGATTGACCGAATATTGGCAATAATTATGATACCCCTAGATTGAACGAGTATTCACTTCTGCATTTTTATATAGAGCAATTGTATCGTAATTACAATCCGATCATCTGTTGTAATACAGTGCATTCCCGGTATAACGAACACGGTTACACCGAAATTTTTGATACAACGAAGTAAAATTCAAGTCCCAAAATTATCAGCCCTTCATCTTTATACAAGTGTACATGGTATTTGTTCGGCTTTAACTAAATTTCGATATAACGAAAGAAAACTGCCGGTCCCGAGGATTTCGTTGTAACAGGAGTCGCCTGTATGTATTGTTATGAATTTGCAGCATAAGTGAAAGAACGAATATGACTAGAAATTGACGTTGTGTCTTGCTTTTCTCTATGGTAATTATAAGACATACAGAGAAAATCATGTCGTGCATTAACAGACGCGAATTTTGGTTTGTTTGTTTGTTTTTGTACCAGGGGAAAAGCTCTTCAGTTCTAGTCAAAGAACCCTCTTAGATGTTCGCTGCATTTGTTTCTCCACTATCTTTGTGTATTCCAGCAGATTTATTTACCATTAGAGAATAAAAATAAAAAATGATGAGAATCACAATATTTAGGCCTATGTCTATGCAGAATGACTGAACCTTTCTTTTATGGTCTACGCAGAGGCGATATGTTTAGTCACGCTTTTCCATGCATTTATCTCGAAACGAAATGTATACCGCGGAAAATGTCTGTGGTTTCTTTTTGTTTTTCTTTGATTATTATAGCTACAAGTTTATTCATGTGATTACGTTGTAATTTGTGTATAGTATGATAAGACCTATAATATTTATTAAGTTTTCCTTATAATCCAATATACAGGGAGAAAAAATTGCAGGATAACGAAAGTTAAACGGGAGTGATGACGTACCTGGACGGCCAACAGCGCCACGAAACAGCAAACCAGAGACGTCTTCATGGTGGATCAACTGACGAAGGAAATGTCATAAATTACCTCGGGTCGCAGGATTTTTATAATTGTTCGTTGACCCTGGATACACGTGACGGCAGCCAAGGTTTGCGTAAAGCGTCAAAGATCGAGACAGTTTGTTCACATAGATTAGGGATTAAGAGAAATATCCGCACTCGCTGATCATCGTCCAATGTTGCTTCGGCTGCCTTACATCGTGCCACCAATTAGGTAAACACTTGTTAAGTTTCTAGGACAGGAGTCTTTTCTTTCTTTTTTTATTGTGAAATAACTGTATCTCACTCACGTATGAGCACATGTGAGAGCAGAGATAACATCAAGGACGTTTCGGATTCTTTTCAGCCAGCGACAAACATGGCAAAAGGACCGTCTTACAAGTATCATTAAAGAGATGACGAACTTTTGTGAAATTCATCTTGAGATGTCATAATACAGTGTAATCGTCAGTCGAAAGAACGGAAGGATGCATGTATCGAATCTAGCTGTTTAATATGGAAAGCCGAAATGTCTTGTTGATGCTGCTGGTGCAATTCAGAAAATATGAATAACTGTCAGGTATAATATACGCTGTAGTGAAGCCATATTAGGCCAAGATGCTATTAATCCAGTTCTCGATTGAAGTATTCACATCATCGACTTTTTGGTGCTTGTACAACTATGTCCCATGCACTCTCAATAAGTTTCAACTATATTATATATGGACAACTCACCGTTGGCAACTGCAATCTGTAATCTTTGTGACTTCAAATGTACAGTAAATACATCTGTTTGCATATATCCCGTATATATAATACATTATACATACTGTACACACACACACACACACACACACACACACACACACACACACACACACACACACACATATATATATATATATATATATAATATATACTGTAAATATATAGGTATATATATATAAATATATATACTGTGAAGATATGTGTATATATATATATATAATTATATCCCTTCTAAACAATATTAGTGTTTTAAAGTGATTGCAAAAGAATACCATGGTGGGAGGATGCTTCCCGTCCTATATCCTCACGTTACACAACTCTACACTGTTGATCCGTCACGTGTCCATACATCAACGACGCAGTCACGTCACTTCTATGCACTCTCAGAAACCAGAACTTGGTCGACGATGACATACAGTACTGAATCTAAAAGAAACCACACTGAAAAGGGAATGATAAACCTGATTCTGTTTGAATGCTCATACTGGCACATCTTTGTCGAAAATTCCCTTGACCCGAGTCATCAATATCTGCCTCAGAGGGGGAGATTATGATCATTACGAACGGATGTTCATAATAGTAATCATAATTTATTTACATAATTACGTAATATTCTGCACTTATACACGGATATGTGATGAGCATAAAATGTGTCAGCAGGGCTTCGGGGGAAGAGTTTAAAAGAATTTGGATTGTGAGACGATTGTCGAAAACATTTTACAAACAAAACATCGGAACACTAAAACAGCCAAAAAAAAAAAAGGTTCCCACACTGTTCATACTGTTCAAATGTCATTACAGAGGAAACTCAGAATAACGACATCCTTGGGCCGAAGACAATTTTTTTCTTTATATCACATATTTTGCTATATCAGCAGTCAATAAACAATACAAAACAAAGGCAATGAATTCATTGGGACCGGAGAAATTAGTTTGTTATATCAGGTATTGTTATATAAGATCTCTTTATATCGAGTTTCCACAATAACATTTTCTTGTGGAAATAAAAGAAAAGATAAGAAAAGAAAAGAAAAGAAAGAAAAGAAAAGAAAAGAAAAGAAAAGAAATGAAATGAAATGAAATGAAGCGGGAAGACCAATGAGACGTCTTAATCGAAATCCGACCGTTTATCATAACTGCGAAGTTGTTGACTACCGAAGTTTTATCGTCGATATATACCACTAGATGTTATGAGTCAGACCAAGCATCATGTCGTCTCCCAGGTCATTCGCTCAGCGCATTGTATTCAAATATGTCACGTGACTAATCATTAACGAGCACAGAGAGACAAAAAAAAAATAGCGCAATGTTATGACCTTGCTGACACGTTATGTATACACAGGAAAGAAAACTGCTCCATCACAAAAACACAAAAGAAAAAAGCGGTATATGCATTCTACTGCAGCAGCACTGCATTTAATACAAAATACACTGTATACAAAACTTTTCAAGCTTTATTTCAGTATCTTTTATGACTTGTGACGTATAAAGTGAAATGTTAAGGTATACATAACTTCCTTATAACCTCGATATTGCTCTATACACTGGTAGATACAAATGTTATCTGAAGAAAAGTATAGATTAGATAATACACTATCTGACTACATGTATTATATTTTGCATTTGAATAGTATCTTGAATTTCATACATGGGAACAGGTAACAAGGAATTGATTTGCATTCTTATTGTATTCCATCTTTATTTTTTCTTTGGATATCTTTTGTACTGTTCTGACATTTCTGTCTTGTTTATTTCAGTTTCATTCGAATGATCAACATTTTAAGATGATTTTAAAGAGGATATCTATATATCTCATCATTCCGAAGAGAAGTTTCTCACAAAAGTTGAATACACGGCGACTTGATCATGAAATTCAAGGAGGGATGATGAACGGCAGCAATATAATATCATTGACGTCGTTGATAAGATAAAATATATTCTCAGGTTGTAATTGTGGGAAACGCATCGTCTTGTTTCAGCATTTCCATTTTGCTCGTGAAGACTATTTGACACTCTGTTTTCAAATGTGAGTTTTTGACGAAGCAAAAGGTGACTCCAATATAGGAGATAAATTTGAGACGCATAAAGAGCATACGAAAATGTTTTCAAATACTAGTGTAGCCATAACAATAACATAATTTTTTTTTTCCAGATTTCTTGGCCTACTCCCAATCTATCCATCCGAGATCTTGTGAACAAAACGCGTCTACATGTGATGGAGCAGCATGCTGAGAAAACGCAAAATGCCATTTGTCCTTCTGAGAAAGCCAAGATGGCACGTTTGTCCGACGGAGATTAGGGCATTTCGTATGCAGTTCTCGTGTATCGACTCTGGTCATTGTTTCATTAACGCTGATAAGCTCCAGAAAATTATCTTTTATCACGATGGCCTATCGTGATATAGGAACGTGCAACACTAATCTCTCGGCTAGAAATGAAATGGCACAGCAACCTGACAAAAAAACGTGACCAAGAGTGTCGACTTCGACCTTCGACCTCAAATCAATGGAGCTCATTAGAAATCTGATTGTTAATTACCGTCTCTACTAGCTGCATCCCCTTCTCCGCCCCCCCCCCCTTTCATCCCTCCTTTCTCCATATCTCTTTGGATAACGCAAATCAATGGCGTGTGGAGAAACATTAGGGTTCACACCCGTAAATACAATGGAATGTCCCAGACCCCTTCACAAATTCGTACCAAACTGCCAAAGATACCAAAATAAATGAAGGAAAAAATTAATTAAAAATCAATGATGTAGTATGGCATAAAACTGAATAGCTGTAGATATTGAGTATGAATTCCTCTACAAACTGCATTTTGGTTGGAAGATGAAAGCTTTTCTGATGGAATTTGAGGGGACTATATTTCATTGGGTACGTGTACGGAAAATAGGTGATTTTTTGAGTGACAAGAAGTCGTAGTCTGGCTTTGCGGACCCCTGGACAGAATTTGGACTGAAGAATCCCCCCTGAAAATTTCATGGATGAAAGGGTATATCTCACTTATCCAGGTTAGTGAAGCTGAACCACCTCATTTCTCCCAGCTATTTTACTGAATTTTTTGAAATTTGATTTTTAACACACATCCCAATGGGGAAATATTTATGGGTGTGAGCCCTTTAGCACTTTTCGAGAGTGCCGAGGACCTTGGAAATCAAACCCCGTGAAAGTTAAAAAGATGTAAAGTAGGACCTTATACATGTAATTGGGCAAGAGGGGCTCTTTAGTTTCACAATGCCCCTGCACTACAACAAGACGCAACTCTGTCTAATCTATATACCCCCCCCCCACGTCCGTTATTTCATCACACGATTTCTCTGTATACTCAGCTTTCTGTCCATCTTCTCTGTTTGACCCTCTCCGCACCACTACCTCACAATGTCTTTGAATTTGTGCGAAAAACAGATTGCTAATGGTACACATAATGTCATGGTTTCTTCATTTATTCATTCATTTTTCCATCTCTTAAAAGAAACATGAAAATATGAATTTTCACTGTAAAAGTGAATATACTGGCATTTCAATGTGCAATAAACGAATTTTACAAGTATGCAACTACAATGTAATAACAAAGGTAAAAAAGAACAACAAAAAGATTGAGTACATGTATACGAAAATGATAGAGATTGGGAAGAATGCCATACAACGGATTCAACATACTGTACATGTAGAAAGTTCAGAAGGAGTCGCAAAAATACATGTACACCTGTATTAACAGAGGAAAAATAAGGGGGAACGGACGTGAGCATATTTCTAAGTGTCACAAGGAAGCAATACAGCTGTATTTCTTCCTCGCCCGCTCAACCTTATCAAGAAGTCAGAGAGTACGTTTATGTGGGTCTTTTTCATACTTTCTTGTGATTGATATCTCAAAAACAAAGTGAAATTGAACGCTCTTATCCACTCTTACAACCTGCTGATATCTATGGGCAGCCAAACGGGCCAAAATTAGCGCTACATCAAACGGACAAAAGGTTTAGTTTCTTTACACTTAACAATCAAACTTATATTATTATCATCATTATCATCATTATCATTATTGTCATTATTATTATCATCAACATTATCATTATTATTGTCATAATTACACTTTTTTACATATTCTTTTTATCAAATAGATTTTCTAACGGTAAGTTGCAGATAGTTCTAGACTTGCCTTTAGCTCTTTGCATTTGAGTTGAGTTAAATTGATTTGGAAACTTTATTACCAAAATACAAACATTAAAATATGTACAGATAGTAGAATAGTCACAGCTTTGGTAAAAGGGGACCACAAAATAGCAAGAAATGCTAATCGTGACTGGTCTAGGAAAAAAAAAAATCTCCAGCTCCAGTTTAAATATGTAAAACTTACAAATGGGATTGGATATGAAAAACAAAACTGCCAGCATGTTTTTGAATGTGATGTAATGAAATGTTTGGGGCCAGAATATTCATGATTGTATATATCATGACGTATGTTTTAATCTTATTCCTACTGTTACATTTTCAAAATGAAGAACACGAGACTAGCAGGCCTTATGAATCGTACTCCCGTATATCTGTCCAGCAATAAGTCGATTATGTGCTGAACATTTTGCTGAAGACCAATACACATACCAGCAGAAGAAGAGGCTCAAATGGAATGCCATTCCAACAATCTTTCAAGTACCAAATCTTCCCAAGCTGTAATGTTCCACACGTCCAATCAAGAGGATACGGTCTAGTGATGGTCCAAGCTTATATTCAACAAAAAGAACAAAGCGAAGGAAAGGTATGTGTTCTTCCATTAAGAATAACACACTCAAAGATCTAGACTTTATACTTGTAGGTCTTAGGTTATGTTTGTTGGTTTTGTTGTGAAATAGTTAGTTGTTTTCCCGAGGTTATAAGTAAGTCAATAGTTTGATAAAACTATTTATTTCTTTGTGTAATTGACGAGGCCCCAAATATTAAGCTCGGATTACTGGGCATCCTCCTGTATGGTACTTTGATTTTTCCCTTTTTGTTATATCTCTATTTTCTCTCACAATGATTTCCTTACCTCTCGTGTGCAAAGTGAGCCATGATTAATGATTAATCAATGTGTATGTTTTTAAATGTGATCTGTTGATTAACTATACCTGCAGAAACTATAAATGAAATACTCATGCAAACCAGAATGGTTTCGAGGAGATCGTTTTCGTGGACTGACTCCACAGGACGACACCGGCACCTCGACTGTTTCCTGTACATATTGCCAGACGACATTTTCTGTGAAGCATGGAGGGATTCACGATATGGTGAAGCACACGGGCTTGGAAAGCCACCGTGCAAAGCTCAATGCCGCAAAGAAGGAGGGAAGGCAAGCGAGAATGGCGGACTATTTCAGCCAATCAAAGGAGAGTGAGTCCCTGCAAGACAAAGTAATCAAGGCAGAAATCTTGCTCTGAAAGTGGATTGCCGAATCCAACGTTCCATTCAGTCTTGGAGACAGTTTGATGGATCTATTGCAAGCAATGTTTCTAGAAAGTGATATCACAAGGAAGTTTGCTTGTGGGCATACCAAGACAGCAACCATCATAAAGAGTGTCCTGGCCAGGGCCGACGGAACCAGGGGTGGGGGGGGGGGGCGATCGGGCACCCCCCCCCCCCCACACACACACACTCACACATACAAACACGCCTTTTTGCCCAATACATGTACATAGGAAGAGAAAGGGGCTATACTCTAACCACTTAGGGCCCCTAATTTTCTTCTCTTTTTTTTTTACCCCGAAAGTCGCAACAGGAAAAAAAGTAGTTACAAATGTTTGTATTCTTTGCTGTGTATATCGATTTTGTTTTGTTTTGTTTTTGTTTTTGTTTGTCAGCTGAAGAACCCCGGAAGTTGCACCACAACATTTCGCTGATGCCTTTTTTTTTCCTTGTTAGCAGATGAAACAAGGAAGTGACAGTAAATGCTGGCACCACACTTTCTTGAACCAGTCAGAGAAAGGTGCAAAACTTCTGACTTTTCATTAGCTATAGATGAAAGCAACGATCAACACAATGAAAAGAATTGCGCTATGTTAGCAAGGGTTCTTGAAAAGGATGGCGTGAAAGAACAATTTCTGCCATAAACCGGCCATTAGGCAGCCTCCAGCGGTAGGGGCCAACCCAAGTAGTCCCCGTGCTCAGGGGGCTACAGTTGGGAGAGGCACAGGCATGACTGCCTCAAGACGACCCTCAAGAAGAGAGCCATGGGACTGCATATGATTGCTCAGTTTCTGCTGGGCACCAATTGCCTAGAATGACTGGTGGAATACACCAATCAGAACTGTATGGCATGCGGACATAAGCCCCCTTAGTGAGAACAATGGGGCAGAGGCGGGCTTGCTGCTGGAGGAGGAGGGCTGGGAATGGGGAATCCCCACCCTGCAACCGCTTAACACCGTGGCTGTCCTCCCTCACTGGCGCCCTCTTTCGTTTCTGTGGGACAGATTGTCTCCATAACAGAGGGCAGCTGTCGCTGAGGTGATGCGTGAGCTAGGTACAATGTACACAAGCACCAGCTCCCTTCCTTGCAGAGGCAGCCCAGGATGCGGAAATAGGAGTGCCTGGCTCTCAACACCGACACCTGCCACAACTGTGCCTTGTGAACCCCCCGAGAACAAAACGGGTGGTCTGGTTCGATACACACTACCATCCCGATCGGCTTCAGTCGGTGGCCAACCAGCCGGGGATGCCACAGCGTAACCCCGACATGACCACTGGCAGCAGACCCGACCACCCATTTCCAATCACGGGGGCGGTCCTAAACTTCTGCGATCCAGAGCGGTTCCCCCACCTGGATATTGAAGACGACCTCATGAGGTCGACGAGGCGTGGCCCCCATTTCAAGGTGGCAGTAGGGATCCATCCCAAAAAGGCAGCCAATTACACGTAGGCCCAGTGGGATGGATTTCTCAGGCTGCTCTGCAACCCCTGAGTGTCCGCCATTAGCGAAGTTGGGTTTGACTTCTCGGCGCCAAAAAATCTCTGGTGCCCACAAGAGGAGCTATTTAACCGAATTCTTGGACTGGGGACCTTGGGGGGGGGGGGGGGGGGGGATCCTTGTTATGCACCTTCGAGGCGCCGCAGCAGACCCGGGCGGCAGCACGGTAAACCGGCTGGTCATCCGGCTCCTCAAAAGGAAGTGTATCGCTCATCAGCAAATTCACCTACACTCCTTCAGTTGGGATGCCGGCATGGTTCGGGCCTGGGTAGCTGCCTTCCCTCACTGCTATTTTGGGGTCTCGGGACTGATCCAGTTCTTTAACCGAGACCAACTCAAAGCAGTGAGGGAAATCCCCCTTATCCGGCTGCTGCTAGAGACCGACTCCCTGCATCTTAATCTGCATGTGGAGTGTCAGAACAACAGTCCTGTGTATCTGGGGGATGTGGGGCAGCACGTGGCCAGGGTCTGGGGGATGACTCTGCCTGATGCCATGTAGGCCACCTATGCAAACGCTGTGAGGTTGTATGTTTAGGGGTCCACTGACCCCAAAGATGTATATAATGTACATAAGAGTGTGTGGTATTTTAGGCACATTTTGTTGCTTTTCCAAAAGTGGGGGTACTAGATAAAATTTATGTTTATTTTAGTTTGCAGATTGGCAAACGGCCTGAAATTTTTTCTTCGATATTTTAATCATTTTTGCCGATCTATAGGGCTGGGGGAATGTTGCATAAAGCAACGTATGAATATATTCATATATTCGCCCATGCGGTACACTGCCTGGCTCAAACCGGCAATTATGCTGCACGGTGCACTCATTATCGCGCCAATGCATATAATCCATACCACACACACTTATGTTATGCACCCCCGCGTGCACGGCGCACCTTAATCCCCGAGCCCAGCACGGGTAACCCGTCCCCAACGGAGGGCAACCTACGGGGCTATAAAAGGGGTGCCAAGAGAACAGAGAAGAGAACTGAGGTACCAGAACCAGTGAACAAGCACCAGGGTAGACAATCTGTATCTCGAGCCGGACTTAGAAATGGACATCATTTAACCTTGCCAAAAACCAGAACAAAAAGATATGCACTGTCAAGTATTCCAGCAATTGTGAATCTCTACGGACTTACTGTTAAGGTCTCTTTTGATATGCAATAAAACCAAACTTTAATTGAATTGAATTGAATCTTAAGCCAGGTCCCCGGAAAAACTTCAGTCACATTAGCATGAAGAACTCCATGTAATGAAGAGGACAATGTCCCTAGACATGCTAGTGTATGAAGTGCACCCTGAAAAGAAATCAAAGTACTTCATCCCAACCTCCTGTTCCCTTGTGAGTACCTGCAGGGGAACGACAACTCAAAACCAGCCGAGAGATGGAGTCCAACCCCATCGGTCTCACAGGAGACAAACGATATGACGGGGGCAGGAAAAAGAATGTGACTCAGAGGATGATGAGGAAATTGTGCTAGTCTATGAAACTTCCTCACGGTCAATAGATGAACGTGCCCCACGACAACCCTATTCAAAGATAGCTTTACCTCCAACCACACCATCTCAGGAGGGGCACCCTGGACCTTGTGAATCATTTTGGTTAGAAAATGAGAAGTTGGGGAGTGGAGGGGGGTGAGTGGAGGGGGGTGGGTGGAGGGGGGTGGGTGGGAGGGATTGGGAGTATCTATCAAATCTCAGACAAGTGTATTGGTCCTTCGATATGCAATATACACATTCACATTCGAAAAAATCAATCCATTCACAATTATCCAACAAGGCGATTTGCCATTTTTGAGAACTTTGCTGACTCAGAACACATTCATCTATGATGGGCCAAAGTATTGGAATTTACTTTACAACAATATTATAACAGCTCAAACTTTGAACTCCTTCACGAATAATTAAGATTGTTTTTACTGAAATCTTACAACATCCAACGGAGTTAGATTCGTTTTATCATCTCAGTCAAGTCATCATTTCTTTGAACATCAAACAATTATGTATTCATATTTTTTTATCAGATAATAATGATTTGCTAAACACAAGTCCTCCTTAGATGTTCCTGTTATTATTCCGTATATACCAATGTGTCTATTCTCTCCTTCTCCTATATTCTTACCAGTATAATTACATACAAATTTTGTTTGTATCATATTCAACCCAGGTTGTATTTTATCACTACTTTTACATCATGGAATCCAGTTTGCTTGCGTCCACAATAGCATGTGCTGTAGTTTCTTTTTTCTCTTTTTTATTTCTTTTTTTCCTTTCCCAATTATTTTGATTCCATGTCAATTGACATTGGTTCATTCTATTTTGTTTTATATTGCTGTCTTGTGTATTTTCTGAGGGTAGCATATCGTAAAAGCTTTGCTTCTTAGCGGGACCCTCCATTTCCATCCCCATCCTTAGTTAACTTGTATTATATGCTTTATGTATATATCTATAAAGGATATAATTGTGCTTTTTTTATCTGTTACTCATTTTCATATATACTTTGTCAAATCACATTTTGCAATTATTACAAACATCCTGTGCATATACATTGTATATAATTTCTTTGTTTATTTGATGGAAGTGAAAAAGAAATATATTTGAACAGATATGAATTTGATATGAACGTAGCATATTAGCACATTTTCATATTACATTGAGGCCTACTTTTCTCCTTCTCCCCTAGAACATTATCATGCAACTTGACATGGAAATAATGCAGGACCTGCTACTGAATGTGGTAGAGAGGCAGAGCGGCATGCTTCTAGACTTACTAAAGCGCCCTCCAAAGGAGACTCTTACATCCCCCGATCAGATTCCTGGATGGTGCACTTGCACCAACTGCCAGCCAATGGCCCGAGACCTGGAGGCAGTATGTTCTGGACTTTCACAGAAAAACTGCCTTTAAGCATCAGAGGTAAGTTTATGAATAACACTTGCCAGTATAAGTCTCATGAAAAACACTATTTTGGACAATCCACATAGCACTGATATCATACGATATATACATGCTTACTGCATTTCATCTAATGTCTTTGAATTAAAATGAATAAGAACACAAAATGAACCAGTTTGGACAAGTCTACACCCAGAGACAAGGAGGCTATGCTGAAACCTGGCCAGCTCCATCCATGTAGACTTGGTATGATAGATAGCTATAATTACTTCAGAGTTATAGATAATGAATGAATTCATGCATATACATGTAAGGTTGTCTGTTACTAGTATCCTCCTGCCCCCTCAGATTTTGGCTGCATTTCACATGATCGCTGTGGAAACATGCAAGCTGCCATGGTGGTAGCATGTGATGTAAACTGCAAGTCTGTACAGTTAGCTTTTGCAAAAATTATTTTGTTTAAGTAGTAATCTAATTATGTAAATTCATGCAAGGAATCTTACTTTTTTGTTCTAAATCACTAAATAAGGGGCTAACAATTTCTTATTTACGGTGTAAACATTTCTTTCATCATTCCTGACAATTTATTGTACTTAAAAAGCCGCATTAAAATGTGTCCGGAAATTGAGAGAAGGTAATCAGTAAGTGTTGCGGCAAGAATTTTAAGTGCCACAGGTTTATCGCATAAAGCATCCCCCTCCCCAACCCGCCTCCAGAGTTTTTAGGGTTAATATTTATGATTTATAGAAATATAATGTTCTCTTTATATCAAAACTTTCATTCCTTTGTACATTAACACTAAACAGGTTAGAGGAACGCATTCATGACGGCCTTGATGTTAGCGTCTTTGACCTAGACCTTGGGACTGAAGAAGACATTATAGAGGACAACGCCACAGAAGGTCAGACGCCAGAAGATGACGAGGAAGTGCAAACTCACATCAATGCCCCCAAATGCATTGTGTATGAAGATCGTCCTCTTGAACTTGTGAAGACTTTGCATGGACAGATTTGTAAGAAGTGCAAGGCGCCTTTCACTTATCGAAGTGTGATTATTTGGGAATGTCCAAAAAATTATGGAGAAACATGGACATTACAACCATGATACAAAGGAGTGTTTCCAGGAAATCTCCAAGTTGCGTCAGCCCTCCTCATGCCTGGAAACAGTTATTAGAAGATTGCAACCTTTGCCAAGTTTCTTTGTAAGATCAACTTTCGAGAGAATCCAAAAACTCTACATTGCTCCCGCAATAAACGAGTACTACTCCAAAGAGCAAGAGGCACTTCTGGAATCATAAAGCGCACCTGTTGTTCTTTCAGGAAGATCCAACTCACCTGGACATAGTGCTAGTGTAGGCACATACTCCATAGTATTCCTTTTGCGACAAAAACTCAAGGAAGATCCTAGATCCTTCATACCACCATCGTCCTTGTCCAAAAGGCTGAAGGAAAATCGCCAAACATGGAGCGGACAGGTTTTGAGTGTGGCCTGGACTATCTCTGATCTAGAACTGAGGTAGCTGCAAGTTATCCTGAACAATATATCGGAGAACTGAAAGAAAAATTGCTAAGAAGACTGTGCAAGAGAGTCTGCTATACAAAGCGTAAATTGCCTAGGCACGTGTCCAGAGTGCTTCAGAAATATCCAGACATTGGAAAGATAGTGGAGAGGTATGTCCATGATAACTTAGTCGGTGCGGATGCCTGGAGGCAAACAGGCATGTTAACGTTTGATGGAAACTTAAAAAGGAGAAGAGAGTCACATACCAACGAATTCAGCAGTATCTGCAACAACATTATCAAGACAAATTTGCATTTATATGGTACTTATATGCAGGCGTGTGCATGTCACAGTAAGAGGTAAATTTATTCAAAACGATATAAAAGCATTGCAGAAATAACCTCCAAAGGAGGTAGGAAAGGCTGGAACATTCGAATTAATCCTGATAGCCACTTGAGTAACGCATTCTATCGAGATTTGGACACACTACAGTTAAAAGATGGGCGGAACAAGCTGGTACTGAATAGAGATGATGCGGCTGGTTTCCGCCTGGACACAACTTTCACTCATAAAGAGTACCAAACCATATCTTTAAAAGATAACCCAGAGGTGACGACGCACACAGATTATGTCAACAAATACAAGTCTGTGTTACAAACATCAATGCATTTAGTGATGGAATCCCTGAACATAGCTCAAAAGGTCCTTGGAGTTGTGAAAGCACATCAGCTATATCCAAAAGATCCGTCCCAGTATATGGCTGATCTCTACATGATGAGCAAAATGGAAGAGTTTGCTGCTGACATGCACAAATCGATTGACTGTTTTCGCGTGGATGGGGCATCTGACAAAGGACCATGGCATACTGAGATTCAATTCCTGTGGACTGAATGGCACATAAAGATGTCAAAAGTTTGTACGATGGTGACAGCACGTTATGCTGGGGGGAGTTACTTGAATCCTGTGGAGCTAATGAATGGCTGTCTAACTAGAGCCCACTCTAATATGTTCATTCCATCGACCATACATGGATCCAATTTCAGTGACAATGGGGTTGATGAGGCAGCTCTAGAAAGAAACCTCCGAACTGCGACCCCAGTGTACATCAATCGTTGCGACGAGGCACCTGCTGGGAGGTCAACGAGCATACTTGTGGAAGGGTCCAGAGATGACCAGGCAGCCAAGATTCATGCAAGCCACATCTGCTCACATAAAGCACCCCCAACCCCTACCCGCCTCCAGTGTTTTTAGGGTTAATATTTACAATTTATAGAAATCCAATGTTCTCTTGATCAAAGCCTTTAAATCTGAGTACTGTATGTGGCAATTTTCATTCCTTTATACATTAGCAGGTTAGAGGAACACATTCACAGTGGCCTTGATGTTGAACCGATATACAGACGCTGTTTATCTGAGACAACTCAGACTTTGTGATACTTAATTGTTAGGAGCGACAGCTCATCTATGCGTGTATGTCATTGACACATAGTTGAAGATGTTGGAGGGTATTGATAATGTCAGTTTGGTTTGGAGAAAAGGACACATACAACTGTATGTCTTCTGCATAACAATGATAATAATCTACATCATGACAATTAAGTATTTCTTTAAGGCCGGTTAGAGACAAAGAGAATAAAATCAGACCTCCCACAGAGTCTTGAGGTACTTCTGGTAATGGCAGCAAAGGATTTGACTTGCACCCACTGACATTCACAATCTGTTGATGATTCAATACGTGTGACTGAAATCATTTATAAGCTTGACCTTTAATACTTCTTCTTCTTCTTCTTTTTCTTCTTCCTTTTCTTAACCTCAAAGCATAAAAGAGCCTTGAGCAACTTTTTGATGGATTGTTGTGCTATAGAAGTATACACTATTATTATCATCATCATCATCATCATCACTATTATTATTATTATCATTACTATTATTATTATAATTATTATTATTATTATTATTATTATTATTATTATCATCATTATTATTATTATCATTATTAATAATATTATTAATACCAAAACATGTAAGAATGTTTCGTAGAATATCATGGTTTACAGAATCAAAGGCCGATGACATGTCAAGAAGGAGTAACGCTGTGATTCCTCTTTGGTCCATTTCCATAAGAATGTGGTTGGAGATGTTGGCAAGGAGAGTCTCAGCACTGTGCTGTGGGCGGTAAGCAGGTTGGAGATCGTCAAGGAGGTTGTTCCCCATGAGATTTTCCGAGAGCCCGGAGAAGACGAGGCGCTCGAGGAGTTTAAACAGAAACCATAGCTTGGAGACCGACCAATAGTTGTGAAGGGCATCAGGATCCAAGAATGACTGTTTTCAAAAGAGGATGGACAAAAGCAACTTTTAAACAAGTGAGAACAGAAGATTACACAAGGCTCATGCTGATGATTTCTGCTAAAATTGGTGCGAAGGTGTGGAAGCAATCCTTAAGTAGTGTAGTGGGTATGGGATTCAACTGACACTACCCAAAACTTTCCCTAGATAATCTTTGACTGGTAATACATGTATTCACAAAGTTTCAAGAAAATACAATAAAGCTTGAATATAAATCAAGGTAAAAGAAAGAGAAAAAAGAGCGAATTCACATAAACTAAATATGCACACTAACAACACAATGATTTATTCACAATTAAAGGACAAGTCCACCTTCATATACATAAGGATTGAGAGAATGCAGCAATATTAGTAGAACACATCAGTGAAAGTTTGAGGAAAATTGGACAATCCGTTCAAAAGTTACAAATATTTTAAGTATCTGCGCAGTCACTGCTGGAAGAGAAGACTACTACAGTGTATGATGTCACATGCGTACAACTATATAATGAAAATAAAAGGAGAATTTCACAAAACTTTACTTTTTGAATAAAGTGCACCTCTCTTCGACTTGCTACTGACGTATGTTAAGGGTAATGTTATTCCCCCTGCCTTCTGAAAGAGAGAAGTGGAGTGTTCTTTTGTTATGCGAGAAAAATGGAAATATGTTGAATTTTCTTTATTCTTTCTTTATATCGTTGTACTCATGTGACATCACAAGCTATAGTAGTCTTTTCATCCAGCCGTGACTGAGTACAAACTTCAAATATTCATAACTTTTTAACGGATTGTCTGATTTTGCTCAAACTCTCACTGATGTGTTCTACTAATATTGCTGCATTCACTCAACCCACATGTCTATGAAAGTGAACTTGTCCTTTAAGTAATCAAAAGTTATGCAACAAAACTGCTTACCTTCATTATGGCGTTGGAAAGAAGTTGAGATGGGTTTTGTGATCCATTTTGACTGTTCAGTATTATGGAAGGGCAAGGCTGCATCAACACAAGCAGAAAGAGGGTAGTGCAGTGTGGAGATGTGGACAGAGAGGTTCCCATGTCAATGACATCAAGACCTATACAAAGACACAAAATGACATACAGTGTGCCATTGACAGTGATATTGTCCTGTCCAAATTCTAACTGTCTTACCCCCAAAATGAAGCCGCCACGGCATGTCCAAGGAAAGGCTATCTCATTCGCTATAATGCTTTGGCCTCCATGTTTTGGGGCTCTCCAGGACATTTGACATTTTGTAGATATCTTATACAAGGTCTTGTTGCCCCAGCGACGCAATATGATAATGGCTTAAACTGAAGTTCAAGCTTACTCTCTTTTATGTTTTTCATCTCCAACACAATCAACAGCCGACACATAGGCCTACAAAGTGAATAAAAGGAAAGAAATGTCAACATTAGTAATCAACAAGGCAGGGTACAATGTAATTTTTTGACGAGCAGTAAAGAAGTGAAACATTTGACTTCATTTCATGAAAATAGGGCCTAAAAGAAACAAATGTATGTCAAGGATGAAAGGGCTGATGGTATTGTGTTTTTGATGTAACATTTTGGCAAATTGGCAAATTTTAACTTTTCATCATCTATTTTCCAGATGGTTGGCAGATTGATGGAGATGAATGTTCGTAAATCAAACATATGTACATGTCTCATGGATGACAATTCCGAGTCCCACAAGTCTGTCAATCAGGAGCAAGCTACCAGTCTATTACCACCACTGTCAATCACTGTGCCCTCAATGCCTCCTCCTCTTTGCCATACTTACCATTTTTACCAAGATGTTATCTTGAAAGTGTGGCACTCCAGAAAATCGTGAATGGAGACAAGATACATTTCCCTCCTCCTCACATTCCTCCATGGCTGGCTATAAATGTCGGAAGGTTTGGCGGGCATCTCTTCAGAGTTCCACCACCTCCTCCTCACCCAGCGGTGCGTGTAGCTCTAGCTTTTCCCATCAATGAGGCTGACAGGGTAGCTGCCATCTCATCCCGACTTTCTCTGCCTTCTGCCCCTCCGTTGTCACCCATGGCTCAGCCTCTTCCTTTCCCTTCATCAGCCGAAATGACACACCTATTTCGGTTGGCACGAGATATCAGAAAGAGCATCGCCCATTCTCCAGTTAATCATAATGCATTTCACCATGACAAGTAAACCCACAGGTAGTTGTAACATGCCATATACTTTATATAGTGTTGAGTTCCTCTTTTCTTTGTAATTAACAGATTCCTTTGTTTGATTTGTTTTTTGTTTTTTTTTTGCCTTCACAGAGAATAAATCTCATAATCATACTATTGACAGATGTCAAAAAAAAATGCCGACGTATTTCTTTAATGTCATGTTATCATATAAGTCCACTCATACACATATATTCCATGGAATATCAATTCTAACATCGAGTACAATTGGAATCTTCTACTCTTCAATCTTAGCAAAATCAGGAATTGTGCTATCTCTAAATTGTAAATGCTTGCTAACTGCTTAATATTTCTAGAAATGAAAGCTAACATCCTAACATTTCTCCCCCCCAAAAAAAATAAATGGTATAGATGAATATGAAAATGAAATAATTAATCCCCAAAATTAACATGAATTCAGATGGGCTCTGTCTTTGTATCAATGCAGTTTCCAATGTTCAGCGATGATGGCATCCCTCTCAAATTCAAATGGGGAGTGGGAGAGACGTCGAGACCCACCAATCTCTATAGAGACTAGAGTAGGCTTACATAGGAAATATAATTACTGGATTAGTTGGCGGTAAGGCCCATTCATTGCTGGGAATCTACCGCACGCGCACAGACCATAGACTCAGTGTTCTACCTTACCTTGTCTAAAAGTAAAATCCTCAGTGTTGTACTTCTACTACTAGTAAACTACCAGACTAACGTCGATTACGGTATGGTCGCCACTTGTGTGTAATTCCTATGCACTTCCGGGTTGGCGAACTAATATTGGCACTGAATTAGTTTGCCGCCCATAGCCTGCCACATATCATTATTAAGCATGTGTGTTTATACACACACTTCAATGAAGGATGCATCATCCGTCACCGCGTTTGAAAACCTCCCTTATGCACTTGTCAATGTAATGATGCACCCCACTACCCCCGGACATGGGTGCGTCATGGTCATTTTTTGACTGACCACACAGGGTTTTTGACGGACACCACAGTCACTTTTTTGACGGACAAAACGCTGCAAGTGACGAACACCACAGTCACTTTTTTGATGGACAACACGTTGAAAGTGACGCACACCTCGGTCACTTTTTTGACGGACAACCTCGGTACATTTGACGCACCCCCGTAAATACTGAAACGATTTTTGCATACGTTTTATTCAAGCAATTTCATTTCCTTTTGGTTCGTAAACATAATTTGTAAAAGTTTCGGCAAGTTTCCCTTACCATGGCCCTGTAAACACCGTACTGTCATTCACCGTACATCACGCTGCTGCTACGATATTCCGTACAGTAGTATGTATTCTGTGCATGCAATCCATACATGACAATCACATGTGTGCAGATGCGCTGTGTGTGCGCGGCCATTGCTAGTGCGGTGGATGCATACTGCTGCAGCGCAGGTACACACCACGCCACGGCATTCCCGCGAGTAACTACATACATTGTGTACATGTACAGCCTTGCTAACACTAGTAACAGCGTCGCGCGTCTGATCGGGCTATCCCGCGAGCGACACCACAGAACAGTAGACGCACATTGTATTGGAATGTAAACGAACTTTCTTCGATAGCAATGTGTGTTGGTGTTGCATCGCAATATGCAATAGGCACTACGTGTTCGACAGTAAAGGTTGGACTAAGTTGTTACATCGCTGAAGAGTCCCTGGTTTGAGGATTGAGTATGCATGATTTCATGGGTTTGTTGGAGGGAAAATGTAAGGAGAAATGGTGGCTTTTAAATTATTTGCTTGCCAGATTCTGGCAAGCATTTTTCCCTCTTATTCCAAAACGCTTCCCGACTTTGATTTTCACTTGCCGCGGGAAAGCGCTCACTGTAATTTCACTCGCGGTACGTGTATCCGGTACTGGTAGCGTGCAATGCGTGCAGTTTTCCATAGCCAAGTGACGTACCATGACGCACCCCTCGGTTCAAAATAATGCGTGTTATTTTCCATAGCCAAGTGACGTACCATGACGCACCCCTAGGTCAAAATTTTGACCGACAATGATGGGATTTTGACGCACCCCTCGCTCAAAAATTTGACGGACAAAGCTGGTAAAATGACGAACACCTGGGTCACAAATTTGACGGACCAAACAAGGAAATGACGCACCCATGTCCGGGGGTAGTGGGGTTAGTCATTACATTGACAAGTGCATTAGTCTGCAACCTGAAATCCATTCTAAATCAAAAACATCCTCGCATTAAAAATGGTTTTATCACCTCTTTATACATATGGTAAAATATATTTTGATTACAATTATTTGTGTTTTTACGGAGGAAAAAGGTGAATTACGAATGTATTTTGAGAGTGATGAAAATCCGTCGCCCAAGCTGATCTCCGAGCGATCGCGGCGCGCGTTACATGCGATAGATGTGAATGTCTGGTGACCGCGACCTTACCGAAGTGGCGACCATACGGTAATTGACGTTAAAGTTCAACTGTCTAAAATCCGTTTAAAAAAAAAGAATGTATCATTATCAACACGATTCAAATATTCAAATGAGAATGGAAACGACTGCTACAAAGTACAATGTCAATGATTTTCTGAACATCCATTTTCAAGGATTGGTCTACACTCTAGATGCGGCATGAACTAGGGTAGTGGTAACTATACACAGCCCATCCAGTCGCTGTACGTAGGTAACGACACAGCGTACTTCCAGCGTCTGGTCGGGCTAGGGTAGGGCTAGGGGGGTCTCTACTTTTGTCATTGTCATGTCGTAGCCCGTTGTTGCGCACTGCGTTAAATGCTTACACACACTAACAAAAAGATGCATATATGGGCCCACACAAAGTGTTCACAAGGAGGACGGGTTGCGGTTGCTTTTAACATTGGAATTTCGTTTCATATATATAAAGTGAGATGTACTTACGGGTGGTCAGTTCTTCTAAAATCGTTTACATTGCGATTGGTGACGTTGACAACTGCATATGCAGCCATTTTCCACCAGAATTCTGACCAAGATAGAAAAACGTAAGTTAGCACACGTGCCTGCCTGTGGGGAAACGTAGTCCTGTCTTGTGTTTGTGTGTACGTTTATGTACGTACGTGTACGTGTACACGTGTGTGTGTGTGTGTGTGTGCAGGGAGGTGTGTGTGTCACTGATCTCCCGATCAGTGGTGTGTGCGTGTGCGTGTGTGTGTGTGTGTATATATACACTGTATATATATATATATACATATATATATATATATATATATATATATATATATATATATATATATATGTATGTATATATATATATATATGGTAAATTGGCACCTCGTCTACAACCGCCCTGTCCACTGTCCACCTATAGTCTAATGCCATCTCGTCTAAACTCACTTCGTCTATTACCAACTCGTCTACCAACCATTTTGTCTACTGTATATGCCAATTAGTCTAATTGTCATTTCGTCTCCTAGCCATTTTATCTAATGTCCAATTTGTCTAAGTCACATTTCGTCTAACACCCATTCTGTCTATTGACCATTTCGTCTATTAATCATAAGGTCTATGAATAAAATAGTCTACAGCTCATTTTGTCTAATAGCCAATTGGTCTACAACTCATTGTCTAATAGTCAATTAGTCTAATAACCAGTCAGTCTACTCCCAACTGGTCTACTGCCAACTGGTCTACTCCAAATTGGTCTAATCCCAACTGATCTACACCCAATTGGTCTACTCCCAACTAGTCTACACCCAACTGGTCTACACCCAACTGGTCTACTGCCAACTCGTCTACTGCCAACTAGTCTACTGCCAACTGGTCTACTACTAGTTATAGTTTTTTTTTTTTTTTGTTATTCAAGTCTACTTCATCCAGTTTCTTTTTTCCCAGTGAAATAGGTTGAACACTCTTGGTGCCCCATTTGGTTTAAATTTTTGTGTTCTAATTATGACAATTTTTTAGGAAAAAAAGATAATGTCACAGTGTGAAAAACTTGCTGTGTTATTTTTGTGGTGGATGTGTAATTTATATCAGAAGCAATCATGCAGCATTTATATGTCCAAACTTCAACACTCCATCCATTCAACTTTGATACACAATCATAAGTATGGTAAAAATGAAAAGGAACACATTAGAAGTACATTATCAGTATTCTTTATTCTGTCTGCCACGTACTGATGTATGTAAACGGTTAAATGCACAAAAAAAGTTGAAACATATACACAAAAATATGATTTGCGATGATGGAAAGAAATTAAATCTTGATCTAAAATATGGTAACGTAAGTTTCACTATATACAATAATTGGTGACACATTTCATTTCATCCCTTCTTGAAAACAAAACATTTATATAAAAAACTTTGACTATTATATAATGAAGGGATCATGTATGTTTACATTAATTTAGTTTTGGGGCAGTGGCTCTTCTCTAAATTTTGGCAAGATACGGAAATTTAGAAAATATTTGACCGGCGACACGTGGTATTTCATTACTACATCGGATGCCTTTCCTGATTTCTCATTTTTTGGCAGAAGAAGGTCATTGATATGGATTTTATCTTCAAGAGTGAACCTTGTATAATAAATAAAACATCCTAGCGTGATCATTCAATGTCCATAAAGCAAAAACATGGGCGACACATATTTCACGCAATTGCGCCGAGATAGTGGGTTTGACCCAAGTGTGACTGAGGTATAAGGGATCACTTTGGGGTCGTTCTGTCCGAGACTCTGTCCGTCCGTCCGTCTGTCTGTTACCCGTTAAAATCTTGAATTTCTAGGTGCCATTAAGTGCTCCAATTTCAATCAAACTTGGATGGAAGATTGGTAATACAGACTTAAAAATTTTGAGGTATGCAATGGTCAACACAAGGTCCAAGGTCACCGGCAGGGGTCAATATCCTTTTTGAGGTCAACGTTAAGTTTTTTGAGCAAGTTTCTATTATGGCTCATAACTTTGCATCCATTTACCCAATAATTGGGACTTTTCATGTTTACGTTTAAAGTTGTTATTTATTCAAAAATAAATCAAATGTTACATCACACAACAGTTCAGTTTCTCTCCATTTTGTGTCAATCCTCTTCCTTACAAAGCAGATTTCCAAAACTCCATTCAAACCATACACACTTCATACTTCATGTATAACTCAGCACAAACACACACACACAAAAGACCTGTTATTTCAAATCATAGTCAACATTCACGAGAACAACAACTAAAAACAATACGAAATTTCCATGACATTCATTTATTCATGTCAAATTCTAAAAGTACAGTTAATATCGGTTATTATATGCACAACTATACCACCATACGTCTACGAGTATGTCTGCTAGTAATTACAATCAAGCAATTACAACTCAGCATTCAAATACCGCACCTTGCCATCGTGTGATAACAGTCTTTCGCTAAAGGATATTGGTAAATTGCTAATTTTGTGAATCAGTAGAATGATCTGAACATTGCGTCTTTTGGGCCACACTCTCTCGAAGGTTACCGAAACAAAGAGGTCACCCCGGCCACTGGACAACAACCTACTGCATCTCTCTCACAGTTACTGTAACCACATCCCAGCACTACATACATGTAAACGTAAACACACACACACACACACACAAACAAACAAACAAGCAAATAAACACACGCTATGTGATCTCCATCACGGAAAAACTGCATCAAGCCACACACAGTCACAACCACGAACTCTCTGTGTTTGTAATTAGTGTCAAGACTTTTAGCACCTCCACACTTGTTGCGACGAAAATAATGATCATGAATACGTCTCTTTATTAACCTTTGATATGCATAAATGAGGATGAAAACTCGGGACGTGTGTATCGTTTCAGATAATTTCGTATCTTTCTTTTATTGCAGGCAAGTACAGGTAAATATGCAAACGAAGCAATAATAAATGCAAACCGATGATCTTTGTTATCATTATTATTATTATTTCCTCCAAATCGGCCGAAGAAGACACCCCACCTCCTGATCCCCCCCCCCCCCCGTCGACCATAGTAGATCGCACAAGATGGATCAACGCGATTGATCATGTGATACTTTGCCGAATCGTGTATTGCAACGTCATGTCCATAAATGTATACATTTATCAAGGGTTACTCCCTCCTCCCCATAACAGCAACTATACCAGTATCTGGTACAGTCTTGTAAAACAAAGCTAAAAACTAATTTTAAAAAAAGGCGTGGCTCCTTCGTATGCGTGATCAGTTCTCCTTCATCCTGTCGCCTAGCAACTTGCCATCAGGAAGACCGATCTGCCATCTAGAGAGATTTTGCATCAGAAGGTTGACTCTGCAGAGAGAGAAGGAGAAAACATGAAAAAGGTGAACGATAATATTTTTTGTGTTATCCTCCATGGGATTAGATAATTAAGCACTTAGGGTCTACTTGGAACAGTTTCCTGTTGGCATTCTTAGGCGTTAAGTCTACATCATTTTTCGTCATGTCACGCTTCCTGCAACATAAGGATAAATTTCTGCTTGATGATTTTCATATCATCAACGTATAGCGACCGAATAAAGCAAACCAAAAGAAAAACCAACAACAACAACAACAACACACACCACAGCACCTGTCATCTAGTCAAAGCTTAATTTGGATACGAATTTGTCTGATCGTAATTATTAGTATTTATAGTGTGTATTATGTACATATTGTTACAGTCTATCCATGTCAGAATTTATCTACTAAATTATGTACATATCTATCTCTGTCTATATCATGATTTTTATCTCTATGGATATATTTCTAAGGACCTTTACTTCAATATTGAAATAATCGTGCGTTTCACCGTTCATAGGGTGAGACAACTATAGGGAGACTCTGGGTCAGTAGAAAGACTCTTTCACAACTACTTGAAACCATTTGCCGACTCATATACATAATATACCAAGGAGATTCAAGAGTACCTGCTTGCCTATAATATGTATAAAAGCACCTGGGGTATTAGTATAACATACCAGCACAATCATCATGACTGTGTGCGTATCGAAAACATGGGATGGTTTGCCATACACCACAAAGACATATACCCTCACATTTCAAATTCAGAGCCCATTTATCTCGCCTGGAGCAAATCGCATGGTATGCAGGGCATTCATGAATACGAACAGAATGCATGCGGTATTTCCTAACCATTCACTATTTCTAGACAACCCAGTCTTTGGAGACGGCCTCGTGACTATTTTAAGTTTTATTATGTTACACCGTCCGACGGAATGATTTTCTTTTGTAAAGGGGAATAAGGGAGTGGTTTTGTTCAAACTCAGAGGTTTTTCCACTCAAATTTGCAGGTGGTTTCTGCATAAACATAAGTGCCACTATAAATTCAAAAGAAAGCATGTCCAGCCTCAAAATGCTTAGTACCAAATAATATGCAAAATGTTCGATAAAATTGCTGAAAATAAGGAATTGTAAAGTGATGCAATATAGAGAATAGATGAATATAAGGTATTAAAGAAATAAAGGATAAAATAAATAGATTAAAAACAAGGCAGAAACCAAATGAAAAAAAATCAAATCAAATCAAAAAATGAACTCGAGTCAAGTCTATTCAAATCAAAATGAAATAGGCTACATTTTGCAGGGAGATTCAACCTTATACCACTGATAAGGTGACTTTTTATTCTCGATTGTTTTTCCCGATATATCTTAGTACCTCTACTATGGAGGACGAAGTAATGGGGCTTGGACTGGCCCATTTTGCTTACAAGTGATAGGAGCACTGAACTATTACAGAGTTCAGTGGTTATGGAGTCTCTCAAAAGTGTCAGCCAGTGAATCTCAGCCACTAAGCTTTGACATTACGCTAAATTCTACAACCCTGAACAGCATTTATTACAACAGGGGCGGATCCTGGAATTCCGTAAAGGAGAGGCGCCTTTACGAAATTAAAGGGGGCGCAAGTGCCCCCTATTTTTCTTTTTCTTAAAAAAAAAAATAAGAGGGGGACGCGCCAGGTGCCCCCCCCCCCCTCCGATCCACCACTAATCGTGAAGAGACGTTAAATGCCTCCCGAACTGACCCATTAAACTTTAGCGCATCAATGCAAATGAGAAAATGAACTTTTGATAGAGGGGGGAAAGTAAACGGCATTATGATTAAACATTGCATCGATTCACAGAAATGATGATAGCAAAAATCCACCAGTGAAACCGAAAATCTATAAACCTTTCGAGTAGAAACCAAGGTTGTAAATCATTCTGCTTTGTCATTTTGCCTCGACGAGGTTGTTTACTAAATGATCTCAAATTTTATGCTCAAGCTGAGAACAGAAAAATGTTCCTTAAATAGCCGGAAAGCTTGCCCTATATCTTGTCCAATCTCGCCATGTAAATAATGGATGCATACTGGATCAGAGGAAAGTTTCAAAAAGATTTACATACGGTAGAAATCATGCAAAAAAAAAAACAATCAAAATTACTCCCACCAACATAAAAAAAACCCCCACATTTGTATAAGGTTCAGATACGGTTACGAAACTCCGTTTAATTTGCGTAAACTGTCTGAATATGGTAGCCAAAACCACTTTATGCTTTAATAATAGATGAGAAGGCTTTGCGGAAATTGTGTTTTCTCATAATTTACGGTCGGCCGATATCATTATTGACTCAAGTATAACAGTTGTGTAAACCTCACGTCCCTCAGTTGTCAGTGTATGCCAGGACGGATCAAAAAGCTAACAGGGAATTGTACGTATAGTCAGAAAATGTGATACGTGAATTCGGCACAAGGTATTATCGTAACATCAAACGTGGCAATTAACCATTATACTCCATCTTGGCATAATTTCTGCTGTCAGGTATGATTGATCACCGAGTTATTAAGGGGCTTCAATGCCATCAAGCAGTCTAAAAAACAACAAAAACTGTATTTTCATAGTGGGATTGTCGAGTCCGTATTTTCATCTTGGATTGTCGACCAGGGATGTCGATATTTTTCTTTTTCTTATATAATGATGTGACAAATCTATTCCTTGATTCCCCTCGTCGTTTTGCTTAAAGGGATCGTATAGTTTTGGTTGAGACTTAACTTCAGGTTTTTATCATCTTTTGGTGACATAGTGAGAAATCTCTTATGAAATATGAAAGAGCATGTAATTCCATGAGTATTTCAACGTTTATTTGATGAAAACTGATTTTGAAATGGCTGAGATATCCAAAACAGAGCGATCCTAATAAAGTGTGGGACCCACATTTTATTACGATCGTTTTGTTTTACTTTGTTTTTGGATGTTTCAGCTATTCCAACCCCGATTTTCATCAAATAAACTTTGAATTCTTCTTTAAAATGGTATGCTCTGTACTATTTCATAAGATTTTTCTTGGTATCTCGCAAAAAAAAAGTTAAAGCCCAATTTTCATCTCCACCAATACTGTACCATCCCTTTAACATTTCTCAGGCTAATCTATATAAACCATGATCCAGAAGCGATATAGGTGTTAAAAGAGATGATAAAGGTGTTATCATTTTTTTGTCAGTGTAGACCCCTGAATTACATGGAAATAACAATTGGTCTGAGGAAAAGAGCTGAAACTGCTTCCTATAAATGGATATGAAAATGTTGAAGTCCACCCTTCACCCGTCTGTGTTTTCACAGGCGTTCTGGAGTGTGTACACCATGCCGCATTGTGGAAGAGATATGCCTATTGATGTCCGATAATAGAGTCAGTGGCTGATAAAAGGTCAAATTCAGGGCATAAATTTTGCATCAGATTCACGAAAGCAATATCGTATTGTAATAGCAGATCACATTGACCTTTAAAACACGACCTGCTGATGTTTGATGTCCCACAATAGACGAGGGCACAATAGCTTTAAGGCACCAACACGAACAATCATGGTACACCGTAGGGCCTACTTGACCGTCAAACGTCGATTGCTGACAAAGGAAGTCACTGGCATGTCGGTCAACTTATTTCAATACATTCAGCAAAAAGCAATTCATTGTGCCTGTTTTGGCGACGGATGTTTGTGGTGCTGACTGAACGCTTTTCGATACTTCGATTTCGCCATGCGCATTTTTTTTTTGTATGTCAGGAAAGTATTTTTGTTGCTTTATTTTGTTTGTTTTTATCGTCATTGACTATTATCTTGACTGCTGTACTCTTGATATTCTAATATGACTATTTCAAGTATTAAAATCGATCCTTTCCGATGGCAATAACGTTGAGATAAAGAGGTGTATAACGCCTGTAAAATCATGGTAATAACAAATTGGGTTGCCCATCCGTAACAAGCTGACAGATCAGCAAATATATATTATCGTCATATAAAAAATGTCTAGACGGGGTCTCACCTCGCGGCGGGGACGTTGAGTTCCGTGGCGGCGAAATCGATGAGCTCCTTGCTGTACCTCCGGTTGTTGTCGTGGTCGTTGAAGGCGTCGACGCTGGCGATGAAGATCATGGCGCATGGATCGTCGCTCCCCATTCGGAACATGGTCTCGTGACGTAGACAGACTGTGACGGCCTGAAATCGGTCGCAAAAGGAAAGAATTAGCCTAATGTCATGAGGATATCAGAGTAATATAGACTTCCATCAAGAAAAAAATAAAACACGGAGATGACAAAATGGAGATGATGCATAAACACTATCACACACACACACACACACACACACACACACACACACACACACACACACACACACACACACACACACACACAATCATTCTACCCCCCCACCCCACAGTTGTTTCCCTTGATAGCTCACCCACTTTTCACAAAATTTCACAAGATGACCATTCAAGTGTTTTTCTTCTTTACACTCTTGCACTCAATCAACAGAGAATACTTATTATTGCGCGTATATGTATAAACAGTCTCAGAGAGCTACAAGGAACCATTCAATGCCATGCAGGATGTTGGCAAATTATTTCTTTCTTAACTTGATGCAATCGATGAAAAAAAAAAGAAAAAAATCGACTTATGTTGGGTTGAGATGAGTAATGTTATCTGGTATCCGTGGGTATAGGTAAATTTCCACAGAAAAGATACAACCTCTATTATACATTTTGCATGCCCATTCATAATTATAAAAGGAAGGAAAGTGCCCAATCGATGTTGTTTTCAATTGATAAATCAATAAACAAATCGCTAAAAAATGGTGAAAACAAAAACAAACACGAAGAACTTACCGGAAGGGGTCTGTCCATCATTTCTGAGACGACCTTAGCGGCTCGTCCGACGAGTCCAGCCGGCGCATTTTCGGCGGGAACGTTTGTGACAATCTCAACAACAGGCATCTTGACTTTCTATCGCGTTCTCTTGAGGAGTGACTGTGAAATGCAACAGGATTCAAAATGTGGGTCTATATACCTTCAATTTTGGACGCGAACTGAGTATACTGCTGAGCCACAGCGAGAATGAAATAGTCACGCCTGTTTTTTGCTGGGCTTTTCCTTTTCAATGAAAGAAAAAGAAAGAACACCAATGTGCACAGGGTACCTGTACAGGACCGCAGTTCTATAAAGCTCAGGTAATCGTTGGAAATGGGCTGGTACCCCGCAAATTTGTGTGGTTCTACGAGTTTCCCCTGAATTATGGCAACCGGCGAATGCGACCCCGTTATTGCCCTGCTCGTCCTGTGCGGCTATAATAGTATACACAAATGAACAGAAAGATAGGTGGTTGGTTAAAACGCATTCATATTAATAGTAAGCCGAGTCAAGTGCACAGGCTTCTTCAATGACATACCCATCACGAGACTGCATGGAAGTAGAAGGTCATTATTCTTCCTGGGATGGAAATTTCACAAACCCTGTGCGGTTTTCTAATAGTTTCGCTTTCAACTTATACATGTTTAGGCAGCATAAAGTGCACATTATCAATACCGCTCCATGATAGTTTGAACAGACCCAGGAAGTGGCGGAGGGATCCCATCTCGGATCCCTGAGCAAAGTGATGTTAATCATGTCAATTGCGCAAGCGACCCAAATTTCCCGTATAACTTCCCTTTTCTCCTATTAGGTCTATAATAAAATGAGTTCTGAAGTTATTCTGTAAGAGGTATGGCACATAATTTCATGCACCAGGAAGAGAAAATCGGAGAGAGAGAGATTTGTATACGGTTTTGATAAATAAAGACAAAACCTGATGGATGAAATGTGCAAATGTATAGAGATGAATTAATAAGGATATAAACATAAATATTATATAGATAGATGGATGGATGGATAGATAGATGGATGGATAGATAGATAGATAGATAGATAGATAGATAGATAGATAGATAGATGGATAGATAGATAGATACGGTAGATAGATAAATGAATTGATCATGGTTCGATGGAATGATAGATAGACTTGATTGATTGAATGGCAGGTAGATAGCTGAAAATAGAATTGAGATGCATTGATAAAGAAATATCGAATGCGAGCTTTAAATATAGAGAATATATCGCTCTTTATATTCCTCTAAGGAGTTTAGTAAAGCATGTAAAAGCAATAGGAAGTATATAATGGCGATGACGACGACGATTTCGATGATAATGATCAAACTGTAGAGCAACAGATAAGAAGAGTACGTAAACTCTCAATTTTGGCATGTTTACGAATCCAGTGACATATTGTAAAATCATATTTTCGTGAAATTACATCTGGAAACGGGATATTTTCTCGATGTAACTCGATACAACGTCGTACTTTTGATTCTTATGATTATACAAGCTGTATATAAAAGGTGTGTCGCCGAACTTGGGGGTTGTATCACAAAGCGCTAGAATCAATTACTCATTTCAACTGATCTTATAATAGGAACAATTTTGGGATCAATGGTCCTCAGAGCTTAGGAACTGTTTCATTAAACAATTTGGTAACATCTTGCGTCCAACCTTGTTTATACCACGTTCTAAAATATGTCATGAATGTCTATCCTTCCTATATAAGTTTGAACTGAATTTGTCCCAACTTTGAGTTCATTGTCCTATGTTTGCCTCGATATACTAGTTCCCATGTCACTAAAACAAGGCCCTGTATCGGAAGCAGATATGTGGGATTCATTGTTAGTAATTGTAGAACATGAGGTATTGATGCATGACTGAATGAACTTGAAGATAGTATAATGTTAAACTGGTCTACCCCTACCTTTCTTCAAGGTACGTATGATAGATGAATTATAGTATATGCCTGACATTCGATCGTCTCCGTACTAGCTAATTTCAGCGGAAGTGCATGGGTGGAATGCCATGATAATGATGGGCTTTTCTTATTTTACCTGAAGTCGCCTCTGTGACAAAGCATGCTTTGCAAAGGTACCACCTCAAAAGTAAATTTGATGGATAGTGCTGGCGACGATTCATTGTATTGTGTAGAGTACTAATTGAAATCTGTAAAGGATTTTTAGCAGGGAGCTAAATAGGGACCATGATAGAAGCATTGCACAAAATATGTAATAAGAGAAATAAATCATAACACAATGTACATGAGAAGAAAACGAAAATTTGGGTGGTGGATGAAAGCAATTGAAATTCACGCAATGATTTAATTTCAAATTCAATTCCTTATCTTATTTTCACTTATTTTTTTATCTATCCTGAAACACTTCGTTGTGGTGACCCTTGAACTCATCTTTCTTAGCCCCTTTCCCTGTCCTCTTTTCCTGTCCACTTTCAAACTTTATCATATTCTCTTCTGTCATTCTTTCCACGCTTATTATCGTTAGAGAGCTTCTTTGTCTAAACACGAAGCAGTTCTCTTATAAACGAGGAAGGAATGACAGGACGAGACTACTATAGTATAAAGTGCACGACAGGCCAAAAAAAAAAAAAAAAAAAATATATATATATATATATATAGATATATATATATATATATATATATATATATATATATATATATATATATATATATATATATATATATATGTATAATATGGAAAGGACAATTTCATATTTTACGCTTGTGTGTGCAGCTGTGCGCACGTGCTTTGTTGTTGTTTTTTTCTGTCTTATTTTTTAAAGGCAATCTGCCTTAGTTTTGTTACTTCAGTATTTTTTAATGAGGTTTTAAGCTGTCCCTTTCACTTCCAACATGCTTTTCTTTGATATAGTACTAGTAGTGAAGTCACAGTCATATGACTGTATTTCATTACATAATATTTTCTTCATTACGTATGAAAGTATGAGCTGCATTGATTATGGATTTGTAAAATGCTAAAGGTCTATTGTTGGAAAAAGTTACGTAAATAAAACTGAAATGACATGAAATGAAATAAACATGTGTATTGTATTTAAGATGAGACCTGAATAGAGCAAGAATAATCATAATTCTTTTCTGTTCTGTTCTGTTCTGTTCTTGATTACAAAATTTTGGGATCGCATGATTACAAAATCTATGGCATTGTCACTCCGAAAGATGTCAACGTCATGATAGAGCCGAGCTGTAACTTTGTCAGTGGTGGATATTTTCAGGAAGCTGATTTTGTTTGATTGTATATATGGCTCAGGAGCAACTCGATGTTGAAAATTGAACGTTGTGATCATGTTATCAAACAATATAAATGTCACACACAAAGTTATATCGGATAACTATCATTATGCAACTCTTGTCTTTTATCACTGTTTATGGAAAACAGAATTGCACTATCAAACATTACGGTTGAGTTTAAACCATATACCTTCAATGAAAAATTAATACTCCACGTTCGAGTGGTCTTTAGCAATTATAGGGTAAATTCAATTAGTAGAGCATTTAGAAAATGAGCAAAATACCTTCAAAAATAAGTAGTTTTAATAGTTTTATATGAAATCCCCTCAAACAGTGATAAAGGCCAGCCCCAGAATGATGTGCATTTGTATACAGATGAAAATAATACAAGTAGTGCACTACATAGGCTCACAAATTTAATCTCCGATTCGTTTGCACATAAGTCCATTGAAGCTATAAAGCTACTTCTTTTGCAAGAAATAGTCCACAGAATTGAAAAGAGACAGCGATGTTGACTTACCAGTATACCTGTAGGGAAGGCTTTATTATTGCTAAAAAGAATGTTGTCAAGAATGATTTCATGATAGTTTTTGTTTGCGTTTTATGTTCATACAGAAATGGGAAGCTATGACGAGAAGACAGTCATTATCACCTCGCGTAATGTGCAATAATGTGACCGACATGAACCGTTTCACGAGACTGGTTGATTATTACGGCGCTTCGCAGTGCATTCCCATTTTTATGCCAGGGACTTTGAAAAGTACACTGCAAAAAGTCCGGTTTTTTAATAGTGAACACCGAGCTGGTGTTAAATTTTCGGTGCTCATTTATGGTGTTAAATTAACACCTCCGGGTGTCATTTCCAAATATAAAACTGTTTTTTGAAGAGTTTCTTGTGGTTGCACTTCTTGTTGATTTTTAATTTAAACAAGACGGTCAAGAATTTTACATTAAAATACTAGATTTTTGAAAAAATGTGAAAATAAATTTACACCACAGTAACACCAGCTGGTGTGGTCTCTTATTGAAGCTGGACGGGTGTTAAACCATTGATATTAACACCAACAAATATCAAATCAACACCATGTGGTGTCATTTTTGAATTAACACCAGTACGGTGTCAAAATAACACCAGGTACAGTGTCAAATTAACACCACGAAGTGTCAGGTGAACACTTTTCAACACCATCACAGTGCATTTTCTACACCTAAGGGTGTGGTCCTCTATTGAAGTTTGATCGGTGTTAGATTTAACACCCATGGTGTTAAATCTAACACCGATGTTTTTACAGTGTACATGTGCACAATATTATGTTTTTGTTGCTTTTTCCTGTGCCAATTATACTATACACTCAACGAACACAAAGGGTTGCAACAACAAATAAAAGCAATATTGTCTGATAATGAAGCATCTACTGCTGATGATTAGGCCTAACTAGTCAGCTTGACCATATAAAGTGTCACACCTCAATGACTGCGTGGTCTCGCTGATTAATGAAGGAGGAAAAAGAGGAGAAGAAGGAAGAAGAAGAAGCAGAGGAAGAAGCAGAGGCGGAGGATAGGGATGAAGGTGATGACGATGGTAATGAAGCAGAAGAAACAGAACAAAAAAGAAGCAACAGAAGTAAAAGAAGGAGGAGGAGAGAGAGGAGAAGGAGAAGAAGAAGAGGAATAGGGGGAGGAAGACGGGGAGAAGATAAAGAAAAAAGAGGAGAAGAAAAATAAAGAGTTCACAGGAGGGAGAGAAGAAGAAACAAAAGAAGAAGAAGAGGAGGAGGAGGAGGAGAAGGGGAGAAGATAAAGAAAAAAGAATTAGAGTATAGAGCCTCGTATGTTTAGAACGAAGAGTTCACAGGAGGGCGAGAAGATGAAGAAGAAGGAGAAGAAGAAGAAGAAGAAGAAGAAGAAGAAGAAGAAGAAGAAACGAATACAAAACGCAATGCTGGTTTATGTCAAGGCACTATTAGTATATATAGAGGGCACTCGAGCATCTCCTGACGGCGAGCGTTGGCGAAGAGATCCGTTACCATGTGTCATGCAGTGTATTAACAGAATGTCGCCCTCTTGCAGCATTTTACAGAGAATCAAAGAAAGATCGATAACAAGAAAAATACAAATGCACACTTTTGTTTCAAACAATATTTTATTTCGATTTCATCATCCATCACTGATTACAATTCAATATTTAATTGTGTTGCTTGCAGCGTGACATTTCAAACGTATATCAAAATATTACAAAATAATTCTCAGGACTGTCATTGTGTAAATTTCCGATTGTTCTACTACTAGTATACAATACACAGTAACTGCTTCACAAATATAATCATCCCCGCAATAATTATAAAATCAGTTGTTAATGCCTAATGGGTCAACAAAACCAAAATGTATGTACAATACACATTACAAAATATACCCATTGACTGCGTCCGTATACTCGTCACAGCAGTGATTATGAGATAATGAAATCAATATTGTTAAGGGGTCAAACACAAGGTCTGCATACCTATGCATCAGGTGTCAACAAAAAGCCTACATACCTATGTACACACAATCCAATATACAAACATTTTACACATCTTTATGATCAATGTCTGTACATAATTCATACCTATAAACATTACCCCTTCATCGTTCACCCGTATAACCTCAACAACACTTCCCCCTCTAAATAGGCATACTCCAGGTATACCTCACTCCAGCACAGATACACACACATATTTGCGCGCGCACACACACACACACACACGCCCACAAACATCGAACCTGTTCACCAAACACTCAACAACAAAAAGCACAAAAAAGGTATCAAATAGTAGTGCAGTAAGTATCCCGTGTCATTAATTGATTCCATTTCCTGCTGTGCAGGGCCAGCGTACCTCGTTTCATTGCTAATTTCCTTTCTTCTTCTCTACTTTCTAACATTCTTTCTCTAATTTCTCTTATCAAAGGGGGCCTGCTCTTTTCCTTCGAAAATACAAATATCATCCATTTTATCAATAATATCAAATGGTTTATGAGTTGTCCTTTTCCAATATCCTGCGTTTTGATACCAACATGAACAGATTGCCAATCTAACTTTTGCATCTGGGGTAAAACAAAAACTTCACTACACAATTTCCAAATCTGATTGACTTTCCTACAATGAAAAAACAAATGTTCATAAGTCTCAACCTCAGAATAACAAAATGTACATTGATTATCTCCTACAAAACCAAAAGAAAATAACTTAGCTTTTGTTTATATTAAACCATACAACATTTAATATTGAAATTCACGCAGTTTACAATCAAGAGTAGACTTCCGAGGCCTCAGAAAAATCAATCTAATATCTATTTCCTCAAAATTATATAAACCAACTAAATTATTATATGCTGATGATGTTTCAATTCCATCCCTCATCAATGCTTTATAAATACGTTTTGATGTTATATCCTGTATATGATATATTTTATTCTGCAAATATAATTCAATTTTCAGTTGAGTATCCTCCATATTCATTTCTCGCTTTAATGTACCCTTCCATGATGACGGTAAAGCTAAAAATATTTCAAACATTTTTCCAATCATTTCTTCACTAAATCCTAATCTTAAAAACTCCCTTCTCCCTTTAAAGTCCCCATTTACATCTACCAAATGATGAACTTTATATACATTCCTAAGAAATAACTCTTTATCAAATATTGTATGTCCATCAATCAAAATAAATTTATTATTAAAAATTACCTCGTTCCTTTTTGAATCCTCTTTCAGAATCAAACTTCTACTTCCCATCCAAACCTGCAACATATCATTATAAAATTCTGGTAAAATTAACCTCAACAACCCTAAAATTGCCTTACTTTAAAAAATCAAAATACCTCCCACCGATTTAGTGAAAAACTTAAAACATAACTTCCACTTCATACTATGATCCCCAGAAATCAAACGCTTAATCCACATAATTCTTTGTGCTTTAACAAACACTCGAAAATTAATGAACTTTAATCCTCCCCTATCATAATCTAAATACAAAATATTCCTTTTTATTTTATCTCTACCCCTCCAAATAAAATCAAATACCACCTTATCTAACTCCTCAAATACCCAATCAGGTGTTACCATGAGTGAAGAAATATAAATCAACTTTGGTAAAACAAAAACCTTTACTAATTGAACTTTCCCCATCAGCGTTAAATCTCTCTGTTTCCACCATAATAATAATCTCTTTATCTTACTCAAAATCTCCTTATAATTCATAACTTCTTTAACATCAGGGTTCAAAGAAAAATATATTCCTAATATTTTTACCACCTGCTCTACTCTACCAAAAGGCAACACACAATCCTCCCTCGGAATACCTAATAACAACACATACGTTTTATCATTATTAACTTTTAAACCCGAAATTTGATAAAATACATCAGATAATCTTTTAACCTCTTCAACAGAATATCGATCCTGAAGAAATAAAGTAACATCATCAGCATACAGAATTTGTTTAATTTCAACATTATCAACCATTAACCCATGAATATTAGAATTCTTCCTTATTGCCTGAGCCAAAATTTCAATACACATAATGAATAAATACGGGGATAAAGGATCTCCTTGCCTTACCCCCTTCTGTATTGGGAAATAACCAGTAGACTCCTTACCATTTATAACACAACTACAGCTATTCAAATACAATATTTCAACCCAATTACATAACATTGATCCAAAACCAAATATATTCAAAACTTTCTGCAAAAATGTATGACGGATCGAATCAAAAGCTTTCTCAAAATCAATAGCAAACATATAACCAGGTAAACCACAGCTCGATGTATAAAAGATCATATCATCAATCAATCGAATAGCCTCTCCAATATTTCTTCCTTCTATATATCCAACTTGATCAACATTGATTATTTCATGCAAAACATGCTTAATACGGTTTGACAAAACTTTCGCAAGTATCTTATAATCTACATTCAATAATGAAATAGGTCTGTAATTCTTTATATATAAAGGATCTTTTCCTTCCTTATGAATCAAAGTAATTACACCTTGTTTTTGAGAAGCAGACAATTCTCTTCTGTTATATGCCTCATTAAAACTGTCCAACACCACATCCCCTATCACTGACCAGAATGTAATATAAAATTCTACACTTAATCCATCATTTCCTGGAGATTTATTCAACTTCATCTGATTCAAAATAATTTCACATTCTCTTTTTGAAATATACCCCTCACAGGATTGAATAGAATCCCTACTTAATGTTGGCAAATCTTGAAAAAAAAATCTACTATCACCAGATATAAAATCAAAATTCTCAGAATAAAGATTACTATAAAACCTTTTTATTTCTCTAATTATTTCCTTAGAATCACAAACTACCTCATCATTAACCCGTACACTTTTAACAATCATTTTCCTCTTATTAAATTCCATTAACTGTTTAAAATAAGATGAGTCACCTTCTCCACCTTCATACCACGAAGCCCTTGAACGAATTTTTATCCCTTCATTCACGTAATCATAACATTTTTTTCAACTCTTTCTTTTTATCTTCCAACAACGTGATTCTATCACTATCTGATCTCAAAAATACATCATTTTCTAAAAACTCAATTTCTTCCTCAATTCTCTGAATTTTTTCCTTACGTTGTTTGGCCAAATTTATAGAATATTTCCTAGTAAAATTACAAATTTTCATTTTCAAAAAATCCCACAAAACCCTTTTATCTTCTATTTCATTCCGAAATTCTCCCAATATTTTTATTATTTCATCTTTCATTTTATTGACATATTCACTATCTTTACACAAATTGTTATTAAATTTCCAATATGACGCCTTAAAACATCTATCATTTTCCTTATCATCATTAGGTTTATTCAAAAATTGCAAAAAAAAATTGCTGAATGATCTGGCGCGATCTTGCATTCCTTTACAATATCATGCAACTCACTCGAAATAAACCAATAATCAAGTCTACTTTGCATAAACGGAAATACTTATCGATAAGATAGTATATTGTCTATCTAAATTATGGGTGACCCTCCATATATCTATCAAATTACATTCCTCGACAAAATTATCAAAATTTGTATACTTCTTTACCATTGCTCTCCCATTATAATCTAATTCAAGATTTCGTATCAAGTTAAAATCTCCACCAATAATAATCAAATTTCCATTATCAACAAAAGGATGCAGAATCTTTTCAACTTCAGACAGAAAGTCTCTCCTCTCTGTTTCTTTACCCCTCACTGGAAAATATACATTTACAATGACAATTTCCATACCTTGTAAAACACATTTCATCAAATATATCTACCTTCATGATCTATATCCACATATAAAACATTCAATTTTAAATTTGCATTAACCAACAAACAAACACCTTTACTATGTGGTGTACCATGACTAAAATAGGATACTCCGTCCCACTCCTCTCTCCACTTTTTTTCAACTTCAGGAGAGCTATACGTCTCTTGTAATAACACAACATCTGCTTTTTTATACGTACACCAGTTAATAATGTTCTTTCTTTTCCTTGCATCCCTAATACCTTTTACATTCAACGAAAGGAAATTACAGCGAGTATCTAAATCATCCCAAGCCATAGTTACAGACGAGTACCGCCAGAACAAGCACAGTTAATTCACCTGACTCCGAAATACATCTACAGCTACCATCTGCATACACACAAACACACCACCATGAGTATTTTTATAAGGTACCGGTATATTAACAGAGACTCCAACCCAAAGCACCTTCTGATCTGGAGATTCTCCCGCCCGAAACCCCTAGCAAACGGGAGACTCCAAGTTGATGTGTGCGAAGCGTGAAGTTCCTGGGGTTCTAGATGTTCTCTGGTGCTATCAAAGGCTTATTTTTTCAACATACAGCGTTACGATAGCAATAAATAAGAAATCCTTTCCACCGGGAGACACGAGAGCCAGGGCGGGAGAAATCAAACCTCCAGCGGGAGAACGGGAGATTTTGCAAAAATGGGTTTTCGGCGGGAGATCTCCCGTCGAAAACGGGAGAGTTGGAGTCTCTGTATTAAATGAGTGCGTTGTAGAAGAGTCCATCCACTATTAGTGTTAGCTGTAGTATTTTTGCTATATATTCTATTTTTAATTGTAAGTGAAAATTGATATCGATGAGAGAGTGCTTGTGATGCTATGATATCATCAACCCATCTAAATAACATGTGTGATTAGAACTGATATTACTCTTTCGTTTCAATTTTGAATTTCCGATTTCTCTTGGTGTTTGTCCATTTTCAATGAACTTTTTGCATTTATTGTCTGCATCTTATTAATGTAGGCCTACAACAAAATCAATTTGAGGTATAACGTCAGTCTCTGACTTTCGGATCTTTCACCATTCCCGATAAACGTGATGGACGTGATGTCTGTTGTATTTTTAAGGGAATTCTACAGAAAGGGGGTATAGGGAGATTTTTAATTCCTCAGAAATCAACTAAAATCCGGAACTTTTATACGAACAAAACACCCGTGAAAATAGCACAATTTATTACTAGTAAGTGGTGAATGCGAAGTTGTGTTGTTCGCTTCACAATAGTTGCGTGCGTGCGTGCATGCGTGCGTGCGCGTTTTCACGCTTACGTACGTCACAAGTGATGTGTGTGGAGTGAATGGTGATGCATAGAGAGCGCACTGCATATGCGTGGGTGCGATACAGATGACTGTACCGTAATGCGTACAAAGGTGTATGAAGCGTAGAGAACAACCGTCGTTAGGAAAACGGCGTTGTTGACTTAGTGGATCAAAAAACGAAATATCACACCGTTTGAATTGATCATTATTATTCATATTGACACTTCTACACATTTGGGCAGTGCATCGACAATTACAGGTGAGATTGAAGTTATCAATGTTCACTGATTTTTATTGAAACATCAATGTGCGTGTGCTTGATGAATGATTTTGCTTGTGAAGGGGCTTTGTCGTGCTCACCGGCATGTAGACTGATGTGACCCCCTTACTCCCCGCGTAAGCTACTAGTCCCGAACCGTACATCGTGAATTCGAAGTGGAGTGAGTGTTGTGTTCAGGAAGGCTTTGTAAATTTGGAAACACTGAGGTCACGTACGTTTGCTAGCTATTTTGGGTATTCGTATGCAGCCAGCATTTGTTTAATCTTGAAAATGTGCCTCATTTCTTCTGCCCTAGCCCCTCTGGTTCAGTCTGCCTCCTTCTTCAATCTTGAAGATTCTTGCAAACTTTGCATACACACTTGCCATAAATTTAATTTGTAAACAAAGACAGAGTGTTCATATATCAATCCATGAAGGTACCACTGCCAGTCTACCAGAATCTACTAGTGAATGTAACACGAGCATGAGTAAAATAGCTTGAGAAATGTGCTCAAACCCTTGATCGAAAGATCGGTCTGTATCTGGTCGTCTGGGATACAATTTGTATGTTCCACGGAGACTGCGTCTGGCTTCACGGATCCCCTCCTAGAGTCCTAGATATAGTGTCTCCGGAGGAAAGTGCTAATGCAGGGCTCCACACTAACTTTTTTATTTGGTGGCCCGATGGGGCCACCTAAATCATCACTTTCAAATTTTTGGTGGCCCGAGAGAAAAATTTGGTGGCCCCCAGTAACAATAAAAAACATTAAAATTCCTGCTTTTTTTTTGATGAGTCAAATATTTAAGTTTTATCATAGTAAGAATTGGAAGCTGGACATATCTACTCATAAACAAACCTCATCACACTCGCAACACTCACTCTCAGGCACTCATTCAGTCCTTTTCATCCATCCTTTAAACAAATTTAACTGCTGAATGGTACTTATTGACTAAGTATAAATATTCATTGACAGGCACATGGGTTGCAACATCTTAACATGAATAAATGAAACTTTTCAAAAAACTTTGGTGGCCCGAGGTGGGCCAACAAATTTGCCCTTTTTTGAAATTTGGTGGCCCGACTTTCATTTTTGGTGGCCCCGGGCCACCGGGCCACTGTTAGTGTCGAGCCCTGGATAATGTCAAAAAAATAAAAGACTCCTCCAGACAGATGGATCTTTCTGTCTGCTCAAACCCATTCTTTACAGGAATCTGGTACAATTTACTGCTGCCAGGTGCCCGTACCGCATTGTCAACTCGTAATGTCTTATTAATCACAATATAGAAGCTATAAATGTACGGATGTAGACAAGAGTGTCTGCATACTGTCTGGCCTATATTTATCTTCATTTGCGTTATGCTGACCAGAAAAATGACCTTGGGCCTGATTGAAAGATAGTTTCTCTCATATATAATAATAATTAATTAATATATAATATATTTATTTACAAGGCCTATAGGCTATACATGTATTAGATATTTTTCTGTGTCAAACTGTGTGTTTTTTTGTCTTATGTACCTTTTCTGGCATAGTATTGTGCTTGTTTTGCTATAAAACTCCTATGAAGAAGTACATAAAAGTTGTATGTACACCGTAGCAAGCAAAGCTGAGCTCATTGTCACTGGATTTTGACTTTTGCCCACCCCATTTTGGTGCCCTTATTAAATGTTAAAAAAAAGAAAAGAATTGTGAACCAAAATTCAACAAAAATGTACAATATATAAATTAACTTTTGTAGCAAACTGAAATGGCACTTGACTTTATACATTCCCTCTTTCAGAAATAACGTCATCATTATCATCATACCAATTTTTATCCAGGTCTGTCCCAGAGAACGGGGATGGCTGGAATTACCTCACAGCTCTCACAGCAATAGCACACACCTACTCAATTCTCGTTCTCTCTCCCGTTTTAGGGCGCATCATCCTTTCTTAAGCCAACCCTCACAAGCTCTTCCTTCACCTGTCCTACATTTTCTTTGGTTGCCCTCGCTTTCTTGGCTCATTCACTTTAAACTCTAATAGCATTTTCTTTAAGACATCATCCTCATATTTCCTCAACACATGAAGCACCTTCATGTGCAGCGTGGATTGATTGAATGCAGCAATGTTAGTAGAACGTATCAGTAAAAGTTTGAGGCAAATCAGACAATCTGTTCAAAAGCTTTGAATTTTTACAGAGTCTGCACAGTCACTTCTTTTTGAGAAGACTTCTACAGTTTATGATGTCACGTGTGTAAAACGATATAAGGAAAATATAAAGAGAATTTCACAAAATTTCATTTTTGGGAAAAAGTGCACACATTCCCTTAACTTGTCACTGACATACAATGTACCTGTTACAGGTAATATTATTTCCTAGAGCTGCCTTCTGAAAGAGACAAGTCATACACTGTATGTACTAATCAGGGCCATCGGAGCGTTTTCAAAAGTGTGGGACCTGCTTCCGGGTTTGTTCAGCTGACAAGCAAAAAAAAAGGTATACAGCTCATCTTTCTCATTCCGCTTCCGGGTTTCTTCGGATGACAAGCAAAAAAAGAAAGGTCTTCAGCGCACTGTGCTCTTCACGGTCTATATTTCTTTCTAGTGCCACTTACGTACTTCCGGGGTAAAAAAGTGGGGGGTGGGGGGCCAAAGTGGTGACGCCTTATGTATTCCTTTGTATGGTGCAAAAAAAGGGGGGGGCCCGAGCCCCCCGCCGGCCATGCTAATGCGATAAAAGTGAAATACATGTTGAATTTTCTACAGGTACGGTACATTTTCTTTATATCGTTCTACGCTTGTGACACCACAAGCAGTAGTTAGTCTTCTAAAGCTAATCCAGTGATGGCTGTACTGAAATCTAAAAAAAAAAATCATAACTTGTGAACAGACTGTCCAATTTTCCTCAAACTTTCACCGATGTATTGAACTACATTGTTGCATTCTCTCTCAAATCACAGCCTGTAAAGTATGAAAGTGAACTTGTCCTTCAACATGTATTTGTCACATTAAACAAATCCATAGAATGTGTACTTTTCATGAAAAAATAAGATTTTGTGGAATTTTCCTTACATTTTCTTTTATTGTTGTCTAAAATGTCATGAACTGCATTTATAGTCTTCTTATCCAGCAATAACAGCACAAAAACTGTAAAAATTAATAACTTTTGAATGGATTGTCTGATTTTCATCAACTTCCCCTAATGTGTGATACTAATATTTGCTGCTTTCACTCTGTCCACATTTTATTTGGGCTTTGGTTTCTTTTGACACAGGGCCTTGTAGAAACAAGAGCAAAAAATGACAAAAAGAGAGAGAGAGAGAGAGAGAGAGAGATGAAAAAACAACTAGCAGAAAAAAAAAAATAGAATAAGCAAGTACGTTGTATGTACGCGCTCTGACCTGTCGGGGACCACTGCCCTAGTGTAGGTCCATAATCTCAAAAACCATTCAGGAAGTAGTTAATTTTCCTCTAGTTCCTGTAGTCATACTTGTACATGACACCTCTCTTGGCTTGTGTATGTTTGTGTGTATTGTGTCTGTGTGTGCATTTTTGGGTATAGGCAGGTCACCTCCCTGGTATAGGGCATATTTTCCTCATATTTCTTTAGATTGTGCCATTCAAGAGAGTATGCACAGTAGAGATGTTATCCATCTGCAGAGTAACTTCAGTGCATGGTCATTAGTTTGTATCAGCAATCTTGACCATTCATTTTTGCAGTATTTTTTTTTTCTTCAATTCATAAACTTGGAAAGTGAGGGAAAAAACTTCAGTTTTTCTTCTTTAGGACAGGACCACAGGGAACTTTGGTATTTATGAGTCTACTCAGCTGCAGTCATAAATTTTGGCTGTTCTGACTTCAGTGACTTGACCTGGTAGTCTTTGATATATTGCTGCTGGAAGTTACCTTCATCCTGAATTTTTGTACTCTGACACACTCCCATGGATTTCAATAGTGGTTTAACAGTGTAGACAAAACTTACTTTTTTACTTTTTTTTTGGTTTTGTTTTGAAGTGCATAGAAATGTTATAACTTTTTAAAAACATACAATTTAGTATACTTGAAAATTTAAGAAATATTGAGTTGCCTATGCCAATGGCATGTTTGTCCAAATGCATTTAAAAAAGATCTGTGAATAGTGCAAATAATACATGTACTTCAAGTTTCAGTGAACATTTCTAGATGAAACTGATTTTTTGTTGATCCTTTTCTGTATTGTATATTTGTATGATACAGAAAATCGTATGTACTGTACATGTGTACTTGTGTCTGCTGCACCAAAGTCATTCCTTTACTACAACTGTATCTTCATTGTGCAGTGTTGTAATCAAGGGTAGGGTGCAAAGATTACACTCTACAGGACTAACTTTTTTATGTAGCTTAATATAAAGGAACGTGCACTTTGAGAAACATACAGTGGAAAAAAAATAGATACTGCACATGCAAGCATGATAAGTAATTCAAACATCAAACTTCTTCTCATGAAATCAATGTTGTGCCAAAGACCTCAGCACCACTACATTATTCCTACCGTCGCAAAGAACCTGAATTGCAAATTACCTATTTGCTAGATTGCCAGACAGCAACTGCACAAGGACATCTCTAGGCAGTAGACAAACGGAATTAAAAGAATTTGGCCACTTAATGATGAACATAGAGTACAAAAAACAAAAACAAAAAGTGAACACGTGACAGTTCTGGTTGAAATCAGCTGTGAATACACCCCGTGTACAAAGTGTACCTTCAAGTGTAATACCTTTAAATTTAATGTTCTGTAATATTTGAAAATAGCTTCTTCTTTTTTAAAAGGGAAGGCATCACATTGTATAGTACATGTACAATTTGTCATGCTTACAATAATGAATTGATGAGCTTTCATTGTGTAGAAACTCCCTGGTAGGAACACAGTCAGTGACACACTGTAGAATAGAAAAGGAGTTGTAGGTCGTACAGTTTGTATGCAGGTTGAAACATAATACAGCAGCGTACAGCATGTGCATTTTACGGCTGTAGATCGTGCACAATATCTTAATGTGCTGATATAAAAATAGTGTAAAGTTACGCACTGCTATTTGAGAATTTGACTTTGACAATCCAGATAGTATGTAAGTTGCAATTTATCAACAATATACTTTTTTAAAAAAAGGTGGAAAATACAATTTTAGACTCCTGCGACTGCCTACAGTGTAGCATTGTATTGATAGGTTGATAGAAACAAAATGTACATGTACTTGTACATGATTGATTAAATTTGTCAATTGATTGGATCTGTATTCAGTCTGGTAGTTATAACTGATGTTAAGTGCCATACTGATTTTGATACAGTACCTTGGTACATTGTGACCCCCTCCCTGTGGAAAGAATCCAGAAATACTGTACATTACCGGTACATGATTTCATTATTAATGACGAGAGCTTGATTTGTCTTTGAAGCGGCCATCACAATTTATCATGCCCATGTGATTTTGTTTGGAAGATGGAAATAGCAATGATCACAAACAAGACTGAGAGAATGAAAAGTGATTTTAAAATTTCTTGAGAATGCAAAAAAAAAAAAAGAAGAAGAAGCAACAACATGTTTTGTGCTTCTCAGTTTGATTACATTCTGATGCAGGCAACAAACAGTGAAGTGTCTGGCAACATGATTTTTTTGCGAATATGTATAGCCAACAATTTCAACATCTATCATTATTGCAGGATTTGACTTTGAGAGTCTTTTTGATGACGTGGAAAAATGTCATGTAATACTTGGGCCGCAAAAGTTTGATGCAGGTCCTGAAAGCCAATGAAGTGGGGTACAACTGCATTGGCAAGATTTATGTTTGTGAAGGGTTAATGGAGAAAAGAGCAACATGGGACCAAACTGCAAATACTATACCTTGCAGGGAGGGGTGTTGTTGGGGGATGTCTTCCTGACCTTGATGATCTTTTCTTTCTTCTCTGTTTGTATGCATTGGTAAACAACAACAGCAGTGATCTAGTTTGACGCAGTAGGAGGTAAAAGGGATGGGCAAATGCACAGACTGTCTCCTTGGCAACGCCACCAAAACTCTGCGTGATGCTATTCATGCATTAGAAAAAAAAGGGGACATGTACCCGGTATTTGTTTTATATTCTATTATTGCTGGCATTTTTTTCTCTCTCTCTTTTGGGGGTGGAGGTGGGGGGTTGGGAGAAGCTTGTTTTGCAGATTCCAGTGGTTAAATGGTTTCAACCTTGACTGGGAAAGGACACATGCTACCTGTTGTGTGCCATTTTAAACTGGATTAATTTTACAGTGTGAAAAAGAGGTGTCTGCAAGAGACAGCCGTTGATGTTTGATACAATTGTACTACAAACTGTACAATGTTTACGCTATTAAAGTCAAATGATGTGCAAGGCTGTTTATCATGTTATGTTTTAGCCTGTTGCGGGAAATATGGAAAGGTGGGAGACATGCTTACATTGTACGACGTACATATATGTCTATTATAATATATACATGCAAATTAGGGTAAAAATGAAAAATACTTATTACTGTATATCCATAAATACATAGCCTGTTGCCCCAATATTTGCACACACTTTAGACCAGATAAATTGAGTCATTTTCCAAGATGACAAATTTTTTATAACAATTCTGAAGTATTGTTAGTCCGATTCCCTTTGATTTATGCTTTTTGCGGTGTATCACCTAAACTTGTCGCAGTAATGAGTTCAAGTCTAGTTATACATGTAGTTCATATACATCCTGCACTTACAATGTACTTGGTTTGTCAAGATTCACCGTAGAACAGTATAGGGAGAGAAGGGAACCCAGCTGGTCAAGTACAATGTATGTGTCTTTTCAATTTTCTTTTTTCCTTCCTGAGCAGGAAGGAAGAGCATGCATTTGAGTCAAAACTCCAAGGTCATGTACAATGGAGCATTCTAATGTTATTACAAAATGTGATATTGTATGCTTGATGTTTGCAGAATGAAGTGATCATCTTAAAATCTATAATGCTATCTGGGCCCTGTTTTATCAAAAGATGAAATCAATTTTAAATTTGCGTAAACACAGGCTGCCATAGACTTATCATAGAAATCAACTTTATAATCAATTGACTCTTCATAAAACAGGGCCCTGGTGATTTGATAATGAAGATGTTTGGAATGTTATATGTGATAATATAAGTACATGTAGATATTTGTTTTCTATTTTTTTTCTTTTTCTAATAACAGATGTGTTCATAATTGCTCAGGTACAGAATTATTGTTGGGTAGTGAGTAAAGAATGAAAATGGGGGGGGGGGGGAGGAAAAAATATCATCAATTTCCCTAGAGGACTATTATGAAAATGTGTGGTTATCTAGAACAATGTACCAAGATGCAGCCCCCCCCCCCCCCCCCCCCACGCATCTCAATGCCTACCTGCATTTAGTGTTATGATCGTTCACCTCATAAGATTTTATTGTGTCTGAAAACAAAAACTGGAGGTTGGGGAGGTTGTTCTGGCAGAGGCAGCACATGGACTCATAATACAAACACCCTCTATTGGCATCAGAGAGAAGAAGATTCACATGTTGTTAATTAATTTGGCATAGGGCTGTATGATGGAAACATCTCTTGTGTAGGCTTTTGTTCATATGTTATTTTTTTAAATAAAAAAAGTTATATATAGTTAAATGTCTTACTTCCCTTGGTCATACTTTAACTCTTCTTATTATCACTACAGGTATGACTAATAAACATTGAAAAAAGCTCCCAGTGAAAAAGAAAAAAAAAACAATTATAAAAAACATCACACTTACAAAGTAAAAATTGTTTTTGTATACTACTGGGGAAAGTCATATGCAATGACATGGCATTTTGCCACAGTTACTGTTTAAGTTTGGTGTTGTTGCTATCATTAGGGAGCCTGAGTTACTGTAACAGTGGAAAAGTTCATTGAGGTTTAGAGTTAATTTGATGAGAAGCCTGGTGAAGGCTGTTGGTGCGGCTGCCTGCCGGGTTCACTAACGTCTCAGACAAAACCTACAGAGGGAGCTTTTTTGTTCATGTGTATGGATGTACACCATACCATGGCATAGCACTATACAAAGTTTGATATCATTTATGAAGAGAGAATTCTCCACAGATTTATCAATGAATTAGTAGTATCGCAGATACAAATTTGTAATATGCGCAGTGTCATCTATGCGAAGTAGGCCTTGCCAGTCGCCACTAGTTCCAACTTTCTGATAAGAATTGTCACATGACTTGAACTAGGCGCGTTATGGACACATGAATGATGGTGAAAATAGCAGTGAGCTTGTATGGAATGTGACACAGTGACATCACTTAATTTTAGGCCCCCTGTATCGTAGTGTATGACCCAGTCATGAGAGCAGTGCCAGCAGTCTGTGTACTATCACTGCACACTTTGCGCATCACATGGGAGATCAAATACTGGAACAGAACTGTGCGTAACCAAAATGACAACTAAAATATCTGCCGTTATTTCATAGTCGGTATTATGTATTGAAAGGCAATGGCCAATCACATTTTGTGAGCATTACAAAAGGCGCCCTCTTTTGTACCCAAAGTCTGGCTATATTGCAGTGTTCATGTTCAAGAATTCCAACTATTTGACTACAAATTGTAAGTATTATCAAATTAAGAGGTACATGTTGCTGAAATGAAGAAGAAATTTGGTTGTTCAATTTAAACATGACTTTAAAAATTCAGAGATTTGCCTTGTCCATACTGATATGTAAAGGACCTAGGCCTAAGGCCTACACGTATTTATTGAATAATTTACTAGGCAATTGAAAGTTGAATAAAGTGTTTTTAGGAGCACAGGCATTAGACTTTCAAAGTTAGCTTCAGTTATATTTACATTGCATGGTCATGTGCAGTACTGTAAAACATGAAATTTTAGCAGCATGAAATTTTCGCGAATTGGAACGGACGGCCTTTTGCACGGCATGAAATTTTCCCAAAGTGCCTCTGGCATTCAACGCATATAGTGTAGACAAGAGCCTTCGCAAGCATTTTAATTTAGTTAATCTTAACTCTTGCAAAATTCACGAAATTAAAACGCGCACGAACATTCTTCATTTTACAATATTGGTTAATATTCTATCATTACATCATATGATCTGCAGAACTGGCATAGCCTGTTTGGAAACTATTTGCCAATTTTGATATAACATGTACATTTATATATATAGCACACATATCACATTCTTTTTTTATTTTTTGAACACAGACAATTTATTTATGTACTTAAATAATACTTTTTATAGACAAATTTGTACATGTACAAATTTTGTACCTATTAGTATATGCATGGTTGTTTTAATAGTGTTGTAAAAAACATACATGTATTGGTGGGTTCATGAATGAGTATCTAATATCATTTAGAGCTTCTTAAAGCTGGAATATATTAAATTATCATATTTCAGCTGAAAAAAAATGCTGACATCAATTGTACATTGTAGATTGCAAGACATGAATGAATTGCTTTCAAAAAGAGGAAATGGAATTATACACATTGGCAGTGTATAGATCAGACATTTGAACATTCAACAAGGCTTCCAAGAATGCGTTTGAACTCGGAGGAAGGGGGGGGGGGGTTAAGAGAGAAAGAAAAAAACTACAAGTTTGATGCATCTTTGTGACTAAGCCAGGTTCTAAGCCAATGTCCAAACAAGCTAGCGTGGCAGACTATTAAAGTGCTGATTTAGTATCCTTTAATTCACTAGCCCTATACAATGGTAATATACTACAAACACTGAAGATTATAGCCTTTTGAAGGTAATGAAGACACAAGCTTAGAATTTGAATGAGAATGGGTCTTTCCAAAAGATTATCCAATAGACACAGGAATTCCTCCTAGCAGCAGAGAAGTGTGACTGGTATTATGTAGCAAGAGGGTTTGAATTGAATGGCTTCGCCGTGATCACAACTCAATGCCTTTTATTATGAATGGGGGAGTGTTTACAGTGTACAGGTCACTGTACGATTCAATGGGGAATTATTTGGTAGACCTGCATCTTTTAAACTCATCTCCTTCATTGTGTGCTTGGGCTGGTATTAAAACGGCTTTTAAAGGAAACAGCAGCTGAATTGGTCCCATGGGCTGCTTGCTTACTTTTGTAAAAAGGCGGCAAGGGATTGCGCTAAAAATCTAAGCATCGGATATTAAAGTCTATTCTTGATTTGTAGATCAACATACAGCTGTACTGATATAGGCCTATAATACCCCAAATTGAGGGACTTTTGGTGGGAGGTTAGTCTGACTTTGAAACTGAGGTATAATGCAAAATGCATGTACACTGTATGTCATATAGGCCTCGTTGCTACAGGCACTTTTGAATAAAAGAAGTATTGATTCATTTTCTGTTACACACCACAGTTGTAAAAGGAAGATCAATGTATGTACGTGTACATGTACTTAAGTGTATGTGAAGGAATAAAATAAAAAGAAGTACAGCTGTGGATCCAGTGTTCTTCTGAATGTCGTGGTCATGTTTCATCTCAAAGTCAACAAACATGCTGGTATGACAGACTGAATGCAATTTACATCCTGCATTGAAACTGATATTTTGTTTGTCTCACATTTCTTGTTTCTTTGTGCAGTGAAACCAAGGCCATTTTTACACAGTTTGTGTATATCCTGTGGCATGGACTGCAGGGTCGGTCTACTATGTTGATGAAGAGCAATAATACAATATTTACTTTTCAAGAAACGAAGAAACTGTTCACTTTCATGCTACAGAACTTTTAAATCTGCTGACTTTAATATCAGAACACAGTAAAATTGAAGTAAACGACATCAATGTGAAATAAGTAAGCCTAACCTATAAAAGTATTCCTAACCAAATATAGAACTGTGACATACACCTTGTATGTCATGAAAACAACCCCAACATGAATATCGTGAATTGACGTTGTATGGTTTATTGCGTTGCATGGCATCTTTTGTTGTGACTATGACTACACCATACACCTTCCTTTGCTTGCCTAGACGTCAGTCAACAAGTCCTTAATTACACTAATCACCAGTTTTATAATCCTTGAAGGTGGTCCCCAGCCATTATAGGTAGCAGTTAATGATTTATCTTACAAGCATTTCTCTTAATGAGCATGCTCAGCATCTGATGTGTAACCACATACCTTTGTATGAAGGGGTGCAGTTTTCTCAAACCTACTTGTTTAGCACAGAAGGATAGCGTGCCGTTTCAAAATCTAAAATCATAATTTCAGGATAGCTTGCATTCAGAAACAACAGTGTATGATTTGATGCAAAATCTGTTTTGCTGGTATGCAGTACATTGTATGGAAATTCACATCTCCCTGTTCATTTGGACTTGGTAGTTTTAATAGCCATTTATTAATGAACCAAAGGTAAAGAAAGAAAAAGTTCTGGTGTATGGTAAAACTTTCTGTTTATTGTACAGTTCTCGATTGAAATTATTCAATTTATTTTGATACTGATTCATGAAATTTAAATTCATTTGCATATTAAAGACCAACCTAAAGATGGAGATTTTTGAGATGACAACTTTTAGATAATGTCGAAATGTGATCCCTCCTTCAGTTCTAGTTGAGGAGGGCTTTTTGAATGCTGATATGATGAGTATTACACTATCTACAATGTCAGTTCTTACCTATTTGATATTCCTTGGTTCTTGTACAATGCATGGAACATCAGATACTCTTTAGTTCAAATACCTGTACCATAACATACTTAATTTTGCGTACTTTTTTTAGAATAATAATTTTCGAGATTGTGAGTCTTTTTTATTTGTCAAAACATGATTTTACTGCAAGGCAATTATTCCTTTTTGTGTCTCTGTTCAAAATGCATCTTAAAGTACCCAGTTTTTTATAGGATTTTTTCCACCACCTTCTTCATTTGACAGTGGCTATACTGTGATACATCATACAGTATTTTCTTTTCCTTTGTACCTTATCGATTACTATTTCGTAGATTGATGCCATATTTGGTTAGCTGTTCAAACTGTTCAGTCCGATGAACACGGTACAGTGTACGATATGTATGAACAGAAATGAAGGAAGCACTGTGTACAATGCCATCAAGGCCTGATGATGAATATGATGTGTCTAATGGCATGGTATGGCCCACTCTATTCACATCCCATGGCTTAAGAGCCTAGGGAAAACAAGTATGAAGACAAAAGACAGAGGAGCAAGAGAGAGACGGGAAGAGATTGCATCGCACTGGAAGCTTTTAACAGTAAATCGCTCCTTCTATATGGCTGGCGGGCAATGTTGCCGGAGTTTTCTGGCTTTCATCAGCTCCGTAATGGCTTCTTTAAAGGAGCACGCTCCATTGTAAGCAGGCTGTAGTTATTGCTCAGTGGTTCAGATGCAAAAAAAAAGACAGACATAAAAATACAATGTATGTGGGGCTAGCAGTAGCACGGTGATGGAGAAATAGCATCCACTCAATCAGACTCACCTCTTCAGGCTACCATATCTCATGTGTGTATAGAACTGTCAATCTACTGATCTGCACTTGGCAGTGACGTGCAAAAAAGAGAGAAAAAAGTAGAAACAATATTATCAACATTGTTGAGCATATACAGCTTTACAAACTATTCAGTTTTCATATGTGTAAGTCACACATGTTGACACACTAGAACAGCTTGATGATGATACTGTCTAATATTGTTCATATCAAACAATTGCCTTAGAATCATAATCTGCAGGTCATTGATAGGTAGCCGTCATAATCAATCGCTTTGGTTTGAAGGGTAATACAACTCAGAACACAATTTGAATTTAACTCCTCATGTTTTTTAGCGTTGATTGAAGCTATTGTATTAAACATCAATGCTGTAGCTCAGACAGTGCATGTACATCTCTTCCATATTTACATGTAGATTTGCTTCTTGCATAAATGAAGTTCTTCGCTGTATTTTTCTTGCACATTTTACCAGATATTGCACATCACAGTCATTGTCATACAACTGGTGTAATCTTTCATTTAGGACAGTTTGTTCTCTCTCTCCCTCTCTTTCTCTGTCTCAAGTTGCATCGTCTGTATTTCTTCAGTCAATCACTCTCTGCTTATATCAATATCCTCTTTTTTTTTAATTCTTTTATGCTGTATTCCGATATTACTCTTTTTGCTTTGTATTTCATATAAGACTGAGCCTTTCTGTTCGCAAAGCATTTTAGAGTTCATTCCTGTTCATTATGCTCTTAATTGCTTTTGTTCTGTTCATCTATAAGGTTACCTTTTACTGTTTATGTTCGGTTATCAATACTGTTACAGTTTGGTTATGGTTCTGTGTATCCTTACTGCAATGTCATTATTACCTGGGGGGCGTTTCATCAACGAGTTCGTCGGAGTTTTCACCGACGAATTTGCTATCAGCCAATCAGACCAAGGATTTCATTAGCTTTTAACAGTTGTCAGTGTAAATCCTTGCGTCTGATTGGCTGATAGCAAATTCGTCGGTGAAAACCCCCGACGAACTCGTTGATGAAACGCCCCCCAGGGTTCACCTGAGTAATGAATGATATATATATGTATGTGTCATCCAAGACAAATTGCTTGTGTCGTTTGATTTCTGGCGTCAGTTATATTGGCCTACATTGTATTATACACCTTGTTGTACGTACTGTATGTTTCCTACCAGAGTGATGTTGCACACTGCCTTGTGCGATACTTTGCAGCCTCTTTGTGTACCAATTACCCTAAACCTCCTCCGTACCATATGGAGCTCCCCATTTGGTGTGAGCCTCTGGGAATCGCGTTAGTGCCACGCTACCAAGCCAGGAGTGACAAATTGTAGGGCATTGCAAGGGAATAATGCGTCACTGAAGTGGGTGGAGGGGCGGGGGAAGGGAGAGGATTGGGAAGAGAGAAGATTTAGAAGAAAGAGAGGGAGGGGGAGAGTGCTCTGACCGAGATGTGAATGCAAGATTGAAGAAGCAGTCGGCGTGACCCTGAGAAGCGTGCCACTCTTAATTGAGGCAGTGGTGACAAGAGAATCGGACTGTCGTTGAAACAGCGGGCAGAAATGAGTGCGCACCGATTGTAATGAAGTAGAAGTACACCAGGGACAATGGTGCTTGGTCACTGGCGTTGTGGATGTGAGGCACCATTAAAAAGAAAATTCATTTAGAGAAGTTTGTCATTTCCCTTGAAAGATAGTGACATTAATTTAATTCTGAGGGTAGCTTTGCTAAAAGATTTTACTTTTTGTCTGTATGAACCTTGCAACTCTGAAAGTTTTACTGCATATGACGTATTGGAGAAAGATTCTATGAAACTGGTTACACATTAAATCTAAACAAAATTAAAATCCCTCCCCCCCCCCCCCCACCAAAAAAAAAAAGTTGCCAATATTTTTTTTTTTTACCTCCACCAACGAAGGAGGTTATGATTTCATCGGCATGTGTTTATTTGTTTGTCTGTGTGCAAAATAACTCAAAAAGTTGTGAATGGATTTGGATGAAACTTGCAGGAAAGGTTAAGAATAACACAAGGAACAGATGATTAAATTTTGGTAATGATCTACCATCAAAGATCTAGTGATCTGAGGTTTGCATGTAACGCGCACTAATGTGCGTGCTTTGCTCAGACGAGGCACCATGCAGCTGGAAGCTGATGACGTACATGTTACAAAAGGCTTCTATATTGGGAAATCGGGCAATTTTCAGCATGCATACTGTACATATGAGTGGACATCACTGATCTCCTTTGGAGAACAAGATCAGTGGTGGAAATGAGCTGCTTGGAGGTCTGGGCGCTCTCAGAGCGCTTCTCTATTTTTTTCATGTATTTTTAATGTCATCGCACAACTCAGTAAACAAAGTCCAACAATTTCTGAAAGTGAGTCACCATAATATCTTTCAAGGGACCATGCAGTGCAAGTGCATGGTGACTTGTATAGATACATAATATCCAGATCATCTCTTATGTGGTCAAAAGAGTATCTAAATATTTACCATACATTGTAGAGATATTTTTTTTCCTTTATATTAACTGGATATTGTACAGACATGCCCACAAAAACCCTTGCAAATCAAGATTCTTTCGATAACATCATCTGTCAATCATTGCTATAGTATTAGATATGATTAAAAAAACTCAAAAATACATTGAAATGCCCCCCCCCCCCCCCCCCCCGATCGAGCATAACTTCCAACTTGCATGTTTTCATACGATGTCTTTGTCTTTTCTTAATATTATGTATTAAAGAGACATTGAAAAGTAATAAACACATAGTACTTGTCAAGTTTTCTATTCCTTGATTGTGATTCTAATTGCACTTGTTCTACAAAAGTGCTTTCATTATGCTAGAAATAAATTCCAGGCATGAGTTCACTTTACCCTTTAAAGCACTCAGAAATTGCATTCTTTGCCTGAATGAATATGGTAATCTTCATCACCGTTTATGAGATGCTCTCAAGGTACAGAGGCTTGAACATAATGTGCACACAGCTAATGTAGTGATGTTTATCAAGCGAAACCCAGGCATGGGTCCTCATTATGATGATTATTTTTTAAATATGAATGCCTTTCCTGTCATGAAAAATTGGCTTGTTCAGCCATGAACAGGCAAACACTTACAGTGTACTTTGGTTGGAATTCTTCTCCTGAATGACATGGTATCAACAGTGCAGCCAGTCTCAGAGACCAGAATTTTTCTGGATAATTTGTGCAAAGTATTGCAGAGTTTCTCTCGAAGTACATACATTCTTTCTTCACATGGTGTAGCTAGTTTAAGGATCGTGTGTGTGTTCCTTTTTTTTTTTTTTTTTTTTTAGATACGTAGTGTGTTAAGGAAGTGCCTCACATACTGAGACATGAACAAACCGAATGTATAATGAAACCTTTTTTTTTGAGACTATGAGACAAAGAAAGAGAGGGCTCTATAGTAGATAGGTATAGAAAGAAAAAGCAACAATTGCAAGAAAAGGACATAATTTGAGTATTGTTCACAAAGAGAGCATGAGGGACTATTACATGCAGAGCATTAAAAAAGAATTTACATAAGGAAATTCCTTCTTTTTTTTTGGCATTTGGGCAGTTACTTCTAGCAGACAAATACCCATTCATTCTACCTGCCTAATAGTGAGTTTTGGTTGCCGCGGGCAAGTGGGCATGTGTGTTCATACAGCACCCTCCATAATGTGTAGTGATACGCTGAAGCAAAGACTAGAAGGAAAGTGATGAGAGAGCTTGTAATTGGAATACAAGTAGCAAAGTGATCTGTCATCACAGGAGCTACATACAGAAACCGTTTTTTTTCATACCCTGTGCAGTGTAATTGAATGCAGATCTCATGATGTACGGTACTGTAATTGAATTCTGCGACCAGAGGAGATAGGCGGTCTGTCTGTTATCTCCCAGGCATCTTCTTTCCTGGGGAGACACCAAAGATGATATGATATGCTGACATGCTTTTAAATATCAATATCTCTACCATCCAATTGGGGTCTACTTCAGACTGAGGTACACTGTACCTCATGGAGAGATTGCATAAAAACTGCATGTCTGTAGGCTAGTGATACAACAGGATTTTATGTCTTATTTTCTCTATGTTTCGAGTCTGTATATTGTGTTGCTCTGACTTTTATTAATATGGTGAACTAAGTCTTGAATCATTTCTCTCTTCATCTTGTCTGACAAACGCTCCGTCAAACCGACTCCCTCAGTCTTGAATCATTTTCTCAAGTCTGTTGGGACCACTACAAGCAAAATTTGTTGTTACCTTCATCTTCTCACTGTCATTCTTGACATTATATGATTATTATCACTAGTGTTTATCGTTTGTTTTATTATTTTAATCATCATTATCACCATTATTATCATTATGAATATAACTATTGGAATCTTGAATCACTGAAATGCACGGATTTATGAAACTGATTTCAAACACCTCTTACACCAAACTATGAAGTTGCTAGATGACTTTTTAAACATACTGTTTAGAACATTCCCATTGTTGTTTTGCAAAGGAGTCATATGTTTTTTCAATGTCCACAGTGTGTTCTGCATTTTTATAGTGGAACCCTGTTAATTGAAGAAAATAATGATAAACAACAAGGATTTGTGATTTGGTTTTTCCCTTCACAGTGAGGATATGAAAATAAAATAACAATTGGTAGACCTACTAACACTAACAGTGAAAGCTGCATATTCCAGATGCATTGAACTAACTGCATTCTGATAGTGTTTACAATAAAAATGCATATGATGTCAGTCCTCTGTGAGTAAAGTCAAAAGTCAATATCCCACAATCAGGCAGAACAGACGTTACAGGGAGAGAAACCATGTTGTTATATTATGTAGGCCATGCAATATATCATTATTTCTGCATGCCTGTTTTCTTTTCCATCTGTCAAGCCACCAGCGGTCTGACATTTCCCCCAGGTGACAGATCTTTTCACTGCCAGCCTTCTATTTTTTTTCTCTCTCTCTGTATGCTGCAGCGTGACGCCCTGAGCCGCAAGAACAAAATTTAGCATCATGGTTGAAAGGCGGTGAGCAGCCGGCTGGTTCCATCTAATTCGCCCAGAGCCATCTGCCGCTCATCCGCTCGACAGTCCTGACGTGATGAAGGTGGGAGAATCTCTGAGAGTGACAGAATGTCTGGTGTCATCCACGGACAGATGCTCTCTTTGCCCAAAGGTGAGTTGTGGTTGATACATTGTGTGGTTTATACATTGTACTTGATATGATAGTATACAATTCATCACCTTTCTGCTTTGATCGTTTATCTCATTGTACACTGCACATGAAAATGTGCCCTCCACCAGCTTGATACAAGAGTTTCATTATTTTAAAATTATTTTAATGAACTTTAGTAAGACTTGGAAGAATGGAGATTTCAGTGTAGAATGCCAAATGTGTTGTGAATTTCACAAGACACTGAATTACACAAACTTTTCTAACTTTCATCTTTCGCTCTTTTTCCCCCAGTGGGAATAAGAAGAGGAATTTGTAAATCCCTGCTAAGCCTAGCCTTCTAAATCCCGTGGATTATAATGTTCATGCAGTAGCATCGCCAGCCGATAAAGCTTAGCGAAGCCTGATATTAATTCAAAAACTTTATCTACTCATGTCATTGAGGTGTAATAAAATGGAGTAGAAAAGGTGAATAGATTGATTGAGAGAATGTAGTGTGTTAGAATAATAGCATTCATTTATATGGGCATTGCATCTGCACAGATTTAGCCTGGAGCTTGACTAAAACAAACGTTCGACTGGATGAACATATCACATTAGACCAACACATCAGATGATATTACTTTCAGGGCTTAAGGAAGGTTTCAAATATCTGGTAAATGAAAACATTACTTGTAGCTGGAATAACAGAAAGTAAAACTCTGCAGGTACATAATTAACTTTTGACAGTCGTACATTGTACGTATGCGTAAGGCCACATCGACAGTCTATGTACGTTGACATGGAACACACATTTCTTGTCTTGGACAAATGCCATCATATCCCATATGCCTGACCGCTCAAGGGCTTTTATGGATATTTCGTTTTGACGCGTACTTTCAATGCCACATAGAGCTGTAATTCAATTCACTGATTGGTATAAACAGGCATTTAATACTCAGGAGGAATTACTTCAATCTAATAGGGTCTGTCATCTGAAACTTCAGGGTGAAAAAAAAAAATTAAATGGTAGTATTTAGTGGATTAGTTTGCCGGATAGTTTCGGCAGTGGGAAATGCAGTTGTTGGGGAAGACTGTTGAGAATTTGATTGAACCTTTAATCACATATTGGCAGTTTTGAATGATTTTATGTACGTGTAGGACAAAAAGAACATTATGAAGGATCAATGAAAACTCGCTTAAAAGGGATGGCTAGTAACTGATCAGTGGGAATGCTGGAGGATGATTGTTCCAATCGTTTTGTTTTGTGAAAATTATTTACTTCAAAATGGTCTCATATTCAAGTAATGTGCAGGATAATGTTTCTAGGTAAGCATGCCTGTACAGTGACGGGGCATTAAACTGCACATTACTTGAATATGAGACTGTTCTGAAGCAAATAATTTTCACTCAACAATAGATATATAATGTACTCTTAAATGATTCCCACAAGAATTGGAACAATCATCCCCTAGCATTCCCACTGATTCCCACTGTTCAGTTACTAGCCATCACCTTTAAGACTGTATCAATACTTTGAAAGGTAAAAGTGTATACTGTGTACAATGTATGGGTGTGAATTGTGAATGTGGTTTTAATGGCAGTAATGAAGGTCTCGGGGGGGGGGGGGGGGATCTTTCGTTTTTCCTTTTTTTTCTGTCCCTGTCTAATCTCTGGATTATGTGTCAAATGTTGTTTTCTTTCAGTGTAATCTCTGAATTAGGCAGAATCTTTGCAGAACTTTGGTCTGTGTTTAATATGTATTGCACATGTGAGAAAAAAAATCATGTACAGTATTTTTGCATATTTGTGTGTGTCTAAGTTATACAAAATATGTTCTATATGTTAGGCCTTATATGATCCGATGATGCATATTTTGTGTTGATAATTTAACAGATGTGTAAGAGATGAAAAGACAGCCATGGCTGGATCAGGAGGCTCCTATGAAGATGACTTTGAAGGTATGTTACTTCCTTGTTCCAGCATCTTGCTTTATATCACAAACTACAATGTTCATTCTTAACAGTCCCAGTTGCAAGAACAATTTTTTTTTTTTTAATATATATATTCCCAGAGATGAAATGTGATTTGCTTTCTTTTTTATGGTGTTAAATTCTGTGTTATTATTTTTACGAAGCGGTCAATCAAGATTGTGTGAGTACAGCTGTATGTGCTGTTTGAGCGACAGATTGAAATACAAGCTTTCAAAAAAAAAGTGCTTGTTAAAGTCAAAGAAGGATAACATAATTCTAATGCCCTCCCCCCCCCCCCCCCCTTTCCTCATGCTCTCCTTCAGACATAATGGTTAGTTGAAACTCTGGATGCAGAATGAGCTGGCTAATGGATGGGAAAGAATTCAATCAGCTTTTAGTATTAAAAACCTGTCTAAATTGTGCAGTTACAGAGAAAATGGAAGAATATTTCAGGTTGGAAAAAGTCAGTGGCCTTCTATAGGTCTCTCAACTGTAAAAAAGTACTGCCCTGAGTCTTTAATGGGCTTCTCTTGATAAGCTAAGAGACTTTGAATATAAATAGCAGTGACCTTCCTTGAACGTTCATTAAGAGTTCCTGTTGCCGGGCAACACATTTCTGCAAAATGCAGAGATCTGATGAGGAAGTGAGCGTGTTAGGTTGTGGTGATTGAAGCCGAGGCAAGGTTACAGGAGGAGCGAGAACTGACCAAGGAAGTAAAACCTGGATTGAATTTCAGTTGACTCTTACCAAATGCAGGCACAAGCTTATACATGGACAAGCTGTTGTGATGCAGAGAAATGCGTATAACGCAAAGTTTGTTCATAAAGCAATTCAAAATTCAAAGTCCTCTTGAATGACAAATGATTACTTGTCATTTAGACCATCAGCGTGGTTTTCAGCAAAATTTTACACTGTGTTGAATGGATTTAGACAAACTGAAATAACTTTTTTTCTTGACATAAATCAATTACTAGTGCTATTCATGTTTGAAAAAGAAGAATTTCAATGGAGCAGTAAAGAAGGTGTAAATATCATGGAACTATTGTATAGGCCTACATTTTGACCGTGATACCGTGCACCAAATTCCGCCGAAGAAAGAATACTTTTTACAAACCACAAATATTTGTAGTAGGAAGTCCCTGTAGTTCTACTTGTACATTTACACGATATGTAAGCTCAATGTCACTTCAAGAAGGAACCTGGCAGATAATCAATTTTCATCTTCGTATTCCCTTTCACTTAAAGGGGATAATCAAACATGGTTTTCCCGTTGGCAATACTTCTCAGATGCCATTCCCTTTGCATAAATTTAAACCTAATAATGCATAATTGAGTTGTTTTTTTTTACCCCTGTTGGTGATTCAAGGGGGGGGGATGTAATCTCTTAGTTATACCTGCCTCTGTGATTTTGTTTGTGGCCTCTGATCTGGAAGCAACATTGCACACAAAAATCTTAAGGACAAGATATGAATAGCTGTCAATGCACAGTGATGACATATTATATTGACATATATTTCATCATCATAGGCCATTGAACTTGTCAAGATGACAAGTAAAAATAGGAGTAGGATAATTAACAAGAATGGGATGATTAGTCATGGAGATGCAAAAAAACAGGTGGAATTTTTTTACAAATTGTGCAAAGTTGGTAATATCCAAAGAGAGGCGGGGTTGCGCCTTGAGCCCTGTTGATTGATGCTGGGGGATTAAGAACAAGGAAGGCAAATGATTAGGAAACGCGGAGGGCTTCCCTCTACCATTATGCCCACATCCATTTGGGTCACAATCAGTCTGCTGTGTGAAGTTGCTCAACACAGCCTCATGGTATTATTGCGTTATATGTTCCTGGTAGCAACATGTTTTCTGCTTAGCTGCAGATTTTTCACGAGGAAATTCAAGATACTGGTCTGATGGGCTTGATAATGTCTGCAGATTCAATGATCGCATTGTCCCTTTTTGTGATAGTGATACTAGAGGTGACATGGCAGAGTGATTTATTGCCACATTTCACCCTTTAGGCCAGACTCACCATGTATGTTTAGGTTCAGATGATACCTATCTGTACAAGTGTGTTATGTTCTAGCTTGTATGTGAAGTGCAAGTGTTTCAGCCTGCACAAAGTTTTTCTTTTATTCTTATCATCACAGAGGGTTCAAATGGCTTTTCGGATATCTCACCTCGTAGTAGCCATGGCTTAGAGGGACTCTTGGAAGGAGATGTCTTCTCACCGGAAGCTGTGAGGAGCACCTTTCTGACCAACAGTAGCCCCGGCAACAACTACGACCTTGACTTGAAGGAACAGGAGAGCGCACGGTCAGTCTCTGGGGAGGAAGAGGATGATGAGGTGACCTCGCTGACTCCCCGGAGGAAGATAGTTGGTAACGGATTCGAGAGACCGATCCATCGGCAGTCTCTGCAGGAGTTTGAGAACCTAGAGAGGCTGCTGAAGGAGCAGTCCCAGGGATCCGCAGATGGTGAGGACGTGAAAGGCAGATCCTTTCCTGGAGAAAAGGCGGGCTTCCAACAAGACTATGATGGCGACTCCAGAAATGGCAACATGAGTGATCAATCTGACGACATCTTCAAACGGGGTCACAATGAGTCATTAGAAGATGGAACAGAATTTGATGGCATGCTGAACGGGGACGCTCACCGATACGGAGATGACGACATGATGAAATACATGGAGGCAACACCTCGAGACCACCCTGATGTTGCATATCACCCGGGAGGCAGACCATATGACATCATGGATAATCTGTACGACAATGACTCCCTGGAAGGATACAACGGCGATGCTGCTGCAGAGAATCGCCCGTATCTGCCGTCGTCGCAGCAAGACGACTTCTTCAATCTGAGCCAGGAGAAGATGCCGGAGCAGCTGTCCCACCTGGAGTCCGAGGACGGATCTGACCTGTTTTCACGCAGCGGTGAAAACACCCTGAAGAAGCGTGAGAGCCTGACTGCTGTCATCCAGGCTGCAGCCTTCAACGTGGAGACATTCGGTGCAGGGGAAAGCCCCGAGGGGAGAGCCAACTCCAGCGGTGGAGACATAGAGCACTTCAAACCAATTGCTACCTCAGTCCGTCGTCCAAGCCGACCGCTAACTGCAGCTCAGCTCAAGGATAGGAAATCACCGCAACAAGTCATGTCAGATGATCAACTTTCTCTGCGTAGTAGGGAGAGCGATAGGAGAAGTGGTAGTTTGAAATCGGGTAGGACTAGATCATCTCCTGCTCCGTCGCAGCGGTCAGTATTATCAAGTAGGCGAAGTAGTCGATCAAGTGTGAAGAGTCATAATGGTCGAAGTGAGCAAAGTTTCGTAGAAAGTGCTGGGGCAGCCACTCCAAGATCGAGCACTCCGGGGGATGGTACTCTGGTGAATGGAGACTTGGAACTCAGCCCTTCCCCCGTAAAGCCCGCTGGGTCATCTCTGGGAGACATAGTTCCCAAATTACGGCTGGATGACATGACGGGTCACAGCGAAACGAGCGACGTGTCCGAGATCAGCAAACTGGACCGGACAGCCAGGTCACGGCTCATGAGCGACGAATTCGTAGACCAGCTCCAGAGGGAATACGATGAACTCCTACAGAAATACGCCCAAGCAGAAAACACCATTGACCAGCTGCGCCTGGGTGCAAAGGTCAATCTGCAATACAATGGTCCTCCAGCCGGCCAATCAGACAGGAATGCACTAGCATTGGGGAGGCATGCACATGAATTCCATTTGTCTCAAGGGCAGAGGGCTGTTCTATCCAACAATCAAGGAGGGTGAGTTTTTTAGCAATACTCCATCTCTTTGAAATTATCAGGAATAAACCAAAGTGTTTCTTCACCACTAGGATCTCCTTGTTTACAAGTGGAGATCAAATGCTTTCATATCATCCCCTCCCTATACCCATTACAATTCCTTAGAAGCAATTGTGAATTTAGCTCTACATTTTGGCATCTCACTGTGACTTTTCATTTTAAGAAACTGGTATGGTGTTGGGTTCTTCTGATACTCGCTTCCAAAGCACAAAATATCCCTGTACTTCTTGCTGCATAATGCAAACATTATTTGTGGCATAGAGATGTTGAGAGGGGAAGTTTTATGTGTTGCTTGCACACACATGCATTTTGAAAAACTTCAGTTTTAATGACATTTTAAAAGGTTTAAATAACACCACTCAAACTTCTTCATGACCTAATATGCATACTATATCATGATATTCCACAGTACAGTTTTGTAAACCTTTAATAGTAAACTTTGGGAGAAAAATTGAAGACCAAATTGGTGCACTAACGTGTTCCTACTTTATATTTAGCTGACATTATACAATGTATTTCATATCAGAATGTGTCGTTCAAATTGATTATAACTAGTGCTTGTGTCAAATAGTATCTCGTAGCATCAGTTAGAAGTTTATATATCAATTGTTAATATGAATGGATGGTTTACATGGGCTTTGCAAACCCAACATTTTCTCACCTTTTGAATTTTTCGTCAGAAGTTGGTAGGCAAGCTACCTGGTGTACCCTAAAATATTTGGAGAAAAACCTTATTGCCATGAATGGATGTGAAAACTCTGTGAATGGTTGTTTTGTTTTGTTTTGTATTGGGTTTTTCCAGTTTTTGCCATTGTACAGACTGATTCACCTCTCACGAGTGAAAATTCTACTTATGTCATGTAAATCTTTCCCCTTGGGCACACACATTAAATTTTTTTCTATTTATTTCACTGGTTACCACTGTCCACGCAGTGCACCAAAAGTTGAGTGGTGAAGGGGGGCCTCTTAACAAACGACCTGAAAGTTTATCAGATTTGATACGTTGAAATTTTGTGTGCATGTGTTTTCGGTGAAATGATGATCTATTTCCCTCCTCTTACTGTACATTTATTCAAAATCTCTGTGCGCAGACTGCAGCACACCCCTTCAGGGAGTAGAACAAACCTGGTGCATGCCACATCAAGCCTGAGCCTGGGAGGTTCCATTACGCCCACCAGGGATAATTCTGGGGGTGTGCCTCCAGGAAATCCCGCAGAGGGGAAACTTCTAGCCCTCCAGTTCCAAGCCCAGGGCCAGAGAGACAGGGTGAGTGGAAGACACCGATGATATGAAACTTTGAAGTGTTTGCATGTTCACGAGGGAATTTTGATGACTGCAATAAGTAAATATTGAGCTAAGATCAATCAGATACACCGTGTGATTGATCCTCACAATTGGAATTATAGCAAGAAGACATACAATGTTCCCTTCTTAGTGTGTTGTTAAGTTTTGGGGAAATATGATATGCAATGACACTCAACATTGGGGATGAATTGCATAGACTTTGTATTGATGTGTCATGTGACAGTGGTAAAATTTCTCCACATTGAGTTTTGAAGTGTGCAGTGTGCATTGTCTGGAGCGAGGTCTTGTAGTATTTCCATGTGTTGTTCTGGTTGTTTTGTCACAAATTGCCTCAAGATAAACTGCCCTGTGACTCACACAAAAGATACACCTGTGCATCAGGTGGCTATGAGGACAACAGGTGCATTCCCTTTATGGAGAACTGTAAATTGCTTTGTAATGTAAATACCCACAGTCTGGCATTTCTGGCATGTGATGTTAAATCATTGTTTTCTGGTGCACTACAATCCGTTTGTGATATTGACTTTGTTGGAATGTATTTACATGGAGATGATTAGTGTATCAAAGGAAGATCTTAATTTGGACAAGGGTGACCTTAACTTTAAAACTTGTTTGTAGATGATGTTTCTTCAAACCAATTTGCCAGTCGAAGCTGGGTGTGAGGTACAGACATTCAAACTGTCATGCCATATCAATGTATTCCATGATAAAACTATCCAGAGGTGCTTGTGATAAAACAGACAAATCTGTTGACAATGTATATGATTACTGTGATTTTTCATGGCCACACAACATTCATTTTATGTTGTATATCTTGGGATGACGAGGTTTGGAGCTGAAAAGAAAGGAATTGTAGAGTGAAGTTTTTGACAAAAATAATTCATTTCATATTCATATTCATATTCATATTCATATATTGGAATTGGAGGTGACTGTGTGTGGTACCTGGTGGTCACCAACTCGAACTCAATCCAACTCTAGACTCTTTTGTGTTTGAATAGCAGTCTTGCTTTCTTCTATTTTATAATTCCGTAGAGGCTGTACAACTTACAAAGTTGTATTTCAACGTCACACTGCCCTTTTTGTCATTTGTCAGAACTTTGTTGTTAGGCACATCACCATGATACTTGAAAATAGACATGCCACACCTCTGGGTACCAGCACAATTTTCAATTTTGGTATTGGGTAACTCTTCAAAGGACTCTGCATCTAGCTGTGTATCCAGTTGAAGAGCAGCGTATATAATATTATTTCATGGTACATACTGCAGGCTGCTCAGAATACATCTTATTTGTTGTGAATCTGCCATTAAAGAGGAATTTCAGTCCAGTTATGAGTTAGTCTAATAAAAAAGAGTAAAATATTGTGAGTACTAGAGTGAAAATTTGATCAAAATAGGATAAGAATTAGGGAAGTTACATTGTACAAGTATGAAATAGTGAAGTTTGTGAAATAGTGAACTGTTCTAGTACAGTTGATATGAATATGTAAATGAGTGAGCTGATGATGTCATCACCTCACAATTTTCCATTGATCGTGTACAAAACAGGCCAAAAAATTCAATGTTTATGTTATCAAAGTGTAAAACATAATGTCATTCTAAAAAATTCAATGTTTATTTTATCAAAGTGTAAAACATTTAATGTCATTCTAAAAAATTCAATGTTTATGTTATCAAAGTGTAAAACATAATGTAATTCCTGGTTGAATAACTCAGAATAATGACCAGTGAGATGTATCAGGATTTGAGACTGGGGCATTATTGCATTTGAATGCAAAACTAAAAATTTCAAAATTTTATACAGAACATAAGTATATCGTCGCTGGGGTGACAAAACCTCGTATCTCAAAAATGTCAAATGTTCAGGAGAGTGAAAAAACATGGCGGCCAAAGCACTATAGGGCTCACACCCGTAAATACAAGGGACTGTCCCAGACCCCTTCACAAATTCGTACCAAAGATACCAAAATAAATGAAGAAAAAAATTAATCAAAAATCAATGATGTAGTTTGGCAAAAAACTGAATAGCTGTAGATATTGAGTATGAATTCCTCTACAAATTGCATTTCTGGTGGAATTTGAGGGGACTATATTTCATTGGGTACGTGTACGGAAAATGGGTGATTTTTTGAGTGACAAGAACTCTTAGTCTGGCTTTGCGGACCCCTGGACAGAATTTGAACTGAATTATCCACCCTGAGAATTTGAAGGATGAAAGGGTATATCTAACTTATCCAGGGTAGTGAAGCTGAAACACTTCATTTCTCCCAGCTATTTTACAGAATTTTTTGAAATTTGATTTTTAACACACATCCCTATGGGGAAATATTTATGGGTGTGAGCCCTATAGAGGATGCATGCAATGCACACAAGTCTATGGGAAGTATTCATCCCATTCAAACTCTGCTGGTTTATGTTGATCTACTGTGTCGGATCTCTTCCTCCCTCCCCATTCCCCTTCCTATCCCCCCCCCCCCCCCTTACCTCTCTCCTCTACCCCCCCCCCCCCCCCCCCCCCCCAATTCTGTTTGGCTACAATTTGTTTTCTTATTATGTTGTTGTGGTATAGATAGATCTTTGTACATAGCAGTCATCAGTACCACACAACTTTGAATGACTGTGTTATTTTAATGTATTTTTTTTTGTTTGGCTACCACTGAAACAGGTCAAAATTCATAAAGTTAGTCTGTTTGACAAAACAAAGTCTTTTCAAGTATTTTGTAGGCAATAATGTGATGATGACACCCCCATAATCAAAGATTACTGCCTGCATCTAGGTATTCATCTTATGAAGAACTGATCAACACTACATTTTTTTTTTTTTTAAAACCTCAAAGGGCATGAGATTCAAAAGTGTCCCTTTGAGAAGCTTTATAACCCTTGAATGTGTAATTTCCCATATGATGTATGTGCAAATATCATCAAAAACACATTTATGATGTTTAAAAGTCAAATGAGAAATATGACCTCCACTATAGGGCTCACACCCGTAAATACAATGGACTGTCCCAGACCCCTTCAGGAATTCGTACCAAAGATACCAAAATAAATGAAGAAAAAAATTAATCAAAAATCAATGATGTAGTTTGGCAAAAAACTGAATAGCTGTAGATATTGAGTATGAATTCCTCTACAAATTGTATTTTGGTTGGAAGATGAAAGCTTTTCTGGTGGAATTTGAGGGGACTATATTTCATTGGGTACGTGTACGGAAAATGGGTGATTTTTTGAGTGACAAGAACTCGTAGTCTGGCTTTGCGGACCCCTGGACAGAATTTGAACTGAATTATCCACCCTGAGAATTTGAAGGATGAAAGAGTATATCTAACTTATCCAGGTTAGTGAAGCTGAAACACTTCATTTCTCCCAGCTATTTTACAGAATTTTTTTGAAATTTGATTTTTAACACACATCCCTATGGGGAAATATTTATGGGCGTGAGCCCTATAGTGAATGGGAAGGCCTTCTCTTTGACATGTCATGGTGGCTTCATTTTTGGAGTAAGACAGTTGGGATTTGGCCAGGACATCACTTGACCCATTATTTGACCATTAAGCTAAAAAAAAAAAAATGACATTTTTGAGATACGAGGTCTTGTCACCCCAGCGACGATATAGTATGGCAAGTTGTGAGGGGATGACATCATCGCACCACTATTTGCATTTTCATATTGTCTGTTCAAGAACTGTTTTTTTTGCAAAATTTCAAAATGTCATAACTTGCTTATTTTTCATCTGATTTTGATAAAATTTTCCTTGGTTTGCCAAGAAAATTTAATTTTTGTCTTTTCAGACTAACTTTTAAACTGCACTGAAATTTTCCTAATAAAGGGACGGTATAGTTTTGGTTGGGATGGGGGTTCAGAATTTAACTTTTTTGGAGATGATTAGAAACCACTTATGAAAAATATCAAAGAGCATACAATTCTAAGAGGAAGTGAAAGTTTGTGATTTGATAAAAATTGGTTTTTAAATGGCTGACATATCTAAAAAGAAAGTGGTCCTGATAAAAAATGGGTCCCACCTTTTATAAGAACCACTTTGTTTTGCTTTGTTATTCGATATCTCAGCCATTTCAAAACCAATTTTTATCAAATAAATGTTTGAATCCTCTTAGAATTGTATTCTCTCTAATACTTTAACCATAAAAAGACAGGGGAGAGGGGGCATCATGCCCCCTCCCCTTTTCTGGAAATTTTGTGGTAACTTCCAGAATTGAAGTTAAGGATCAGCGTCTGAGCTTAACTTTTATTGTTCCTCATCCCAATCCTCATGAATTCTGAAACTCTGTTCCCAGTATAACCAGTTAACAGTTGTTTTCTTTTTAGTCATTATTTAAGTTTTATTTTCCAAATATATATCATAAAATTACAATTTGTAATTGTTAAAAAATGTAAGAGTCTGAAAATCATTCGGAGGTCTCCTTTAACTAATGTATCCCAGGTGGACTCCTTTGAGATTCTGCTGCGAGAGAACCACCTCCCTCTATCAGACCAACAGAGGGGGCTAGAGGGACTGAAGAGTGGCCAATCACAGCTTGAGTCCAACTACATGCAAGCCAAGGAGGAGCACAGCACCAAGGTCAGACTGGAGGGGCTGGGAGGGCAGCAGGCGACCTTTGACCCCGAGAGGTCGCTGGAAGGTCAAATCTTCCAGCTAGGAATGCGACTGGATGATATCCAGGAGGCAGTGGAGGTATGTGAATTGGCATTTTATTTGTAGCATGGCGTGAAGAGAGAAAAAGAGAGGTAGTGAAAGTTATATGTGACCCGCTACAACAAAAGGATTCTAAAGTCGCTGACGGCTGAGCCGAGAAATTCGAGTTTGAAGTTTCATCATCAAAATTGGTCAAAACAACCGGTTTTCTGTTTTTGGCAGAATTTTGTAGTCTAATGTTTTGTCTATCATCTGCCAAAATTTCGAAGCTAAATGATCAAAGGAAAGGCAAGAAATCGGCATTTTTCTTGGCCATGATTTTCCGACTTTCAACGTAACAGAAACGTGTCCGAAGATCTGGATTTAGCGCCGCAGCTAGACTCCACCCCTAGCAACGAGGGAGTGATCTTATTGGTCAGTGTGTGGCATCCTGATTACTGATTGGTTGTGCGTAGACCGCTGGCGCTAAGCTTGAATGAACATTGCAGAGGTCGCTAGGAGCATGCCATCTATTGTCAAGCGGCATAAACTGTCTCGCCTCCCCTTAATCATGATAGTGTTGGAAGGAAAACTTTGAAGGCGTTTTTCTCGAAACTCTGATTTCCTTTACCACTTGACATGCGCTAATAGAATCGTCAATATCTCCACAACCAAGTACTTTTATGAGTTGTGCTATATATGACATTAAAGTAGAAGAGTAAGGGAATAATGTCATGCCATTTTCAAGAAATTTTCCTCCTCCGACTTTCGGATCCTTTTGTTGTAGTGGGTCACATATTGTTTCACAAAACTTCCAAATCATCAAAAGCACAGTGGCTCACGCACCAAAATATCAAGTATCTTGAGAACAGTGGTCTGCAGAGGAAGACTAATGCTAACCAAGTATCCACTCTTCTCAGGGAACATACACTGTACACTCCTGTTTTTAAGCTGTCATTTGAGGCCCCATTTTGTAAATGAAAAAGATGTTGAATAGCAAGTCTTGCTAAAAATAAAATACCTGTCCATAGCAACTTCCCCCAGCAACAGCCAATCAGGAAGCTGGATTCTTGTCGCTTCCATGACATTTTCCATCCCAGCAAGAGTTGCTATCATAGCAATTATTTATGAAATGGGGCCCTGATGGGGTACCCTGGTGTGACCTGTGGTATGGTAATTGTGCTATCCATCTCATATTTTTCTTCCCTTGTGGCATGTGCTAGTCTAATACAACCAGACTCCACTCTTAGCAATCACTGACTCTTCCTGAACTCAAAGACAACATGACTCAATACAAGTTTGGATTCCCATAAATAGACAAAATCATACAGTGTAGAATAGATACAAAGATACAAACAGCATTGATCATTTGTTGTAATGCTATTTCCTTTTTCCTTTGATTATGTGTTGCCTTGTGGAAATTTGTGTTCCCCTGTTTACAGCTCGCCCTTTTATTTACCATTCATGGACTTTTTGTTCTAATTCAGTCTTTTAACTTTGAAATGAAGTAGAAATTCTGCTTGATGCTGTGTTCCATACCTCTTCATTGTGTGCTTTGACAGTTTGTACTTATGAGAGCTATAATGCAAATTATACAGAAAAAGTAGCTTTAGTTTTTACAGTATTTTTCCCTTTTTTTCATTTTGATGATTTCTCTTTTACTTTTTTTAGCAACATTTCCAACAATAAAATAACATTGTATGTGTGTGTACTTGTGCATGTGAGTGTGTGACTGCTATTGCTTTGTGCGCTTTAGTCAAACTTTAACACATCATTCATGCCTGATCCTTGCTATTGAGAGTTATCGTGAACACTGCTAATGATGTTTTTCAATCTCTCTTTCTGTGTATTTGCTATCATCAGGGGAACTTGCGAAACAACCCTCCTGAGCCACCAACCCCCTCACGGAGGACCCCTGATGTTGCCATGACAACAAATGATGCTGCTCCCCATAAAGGCAGTGATGTGGAGAGACAGGCTGAACCCTCAGGAGTGCAATCGTTACCGGAGGAAGACTACTCCCTGCTTTTAGACAAGTTAGTTGCCTTCAGTTACATTTTTAATGGTCCTCAAAAATGTCATGTGCAAGCAATCATGGACATAAAGGAGCAAATAAGAGAGAGAGAGAGAGAGAATGAGAGAGGAAAAAAAGGGTCCTTATAGTCAGCTAAAAAACATAATACCTAACTTTACCTGATACTGTAAAACCACAAAAATTTGTGGCGTGAAATTTTCATGAATTGGCGAGGGACATTCAATGCATTGTGTACACAAAACCTTCGTGTGCATTTAACTTTTGCAAATCTTGGCACAAGTATAAACAGTTCATTTACATGGCTTGTATAACTTTTGTGTCTGTGTGTGTTTTTATCATCAACCTTTAATTTCTAATTCTAATGTGTAAAAAAAGAAGTGCACAGGAATGAAATATTTCTGTTGATTTTGTCCAAATTTTGCAAAGATTTTGTTATGGTGTACAGAATTACTAGTTTAGCTGCTTCAGTCCATGAATTGTTTGAATGGAAATTAATGAATACCTCTGGAAAAAGAAAAGTTTGGTGGATGTGTTTGTGTATGTGAGTGGATGGGTGCGTTCGAGCGCTGTAAAGCGAACCAAAGCGAACCGAACCAAAGCGAACCGAACCAAAGCGTATCGTACCGAACTGTGCCAGTTTTGGAGCGTTTGAGTGCTCTGTGGAGAAAGCGTACCTCACGAGTTATTTTTCGAAAAGGTCACGCTTGTCTGTAGCAAGAATGTCATTCACCTGGCGCTTGAACTACTCACAGCTGTCCCGAACAAAGAGAATGATGTCTTTCCATTGTGACGTATGAGCATGATACGCGCATGTTTTACAACGAACTTTTAGTACGCTTTGGTACGCTTTTGGAGCACATCGGGAAGTGGTCCACTTTTGGCTCGGTACAGTACGGTACGGTACACTTTAGGAGCGTTCGAGCGCTCCTCTGGCGCGGGTACGGTACAGTACAGTTCGCTTTAGGAGAGCGCTCGAATGCACCCTAATTTTATGCAAAGTTTTTCAAGTTACAAAATAATTGATTCATGATGTCCTCCTTTTTTCATGTAGATATGAGGCTCTGAAGCAGTTGCCACCGCATCCAGAAAGAGACAGAGAAATTCAAGAGCTTGTGAAGGTAATAATATTTGTTTCAAGACACTGCTGATGTATTAATCGTTATCATGATTATTATTATTGTTTTTGCTTCTAATGATGACTCTATGCAAACTTTGATGTAATTTCCCCACTAGAATTGCACTGCTTGTTGACTCTTTCCTCAGTGTGTACAAATTTTAAATGTTAAAACTGATATTATGATTCAGTTTATGTGCAAATGGTCTTTTACAGAGTCTTCAAAACATACCAAACTTTGCTGTCGATGGAGATCACGTCAATGAACCTCCTGCAACAAATGGTGCTGGTTTCTATGGCAACCAAGCTAACAACGATGCAGATGAGGAGATTGCCCTGGACGAGGCAGTCGACGACCACGATGGTGATGTCGATGGATCCTCGACGCATTCCTCGCCGTTTCGAGAAACAACCTCACCTGACGTCTTCAGACCAAGAGGTAAATAAATTTTTCAGTCATACAGAGAATAGAATTGACATCAAGATATCAAAATTTCATTGTCTTATAACTTCTGTAAAATTATGAAGAATATCTCTAGTTAAGGACGAGGTAGAATCAATTACAGGAGACCGTGTAATGGTGATTTCTCCTCCGTGATTACAGATCCTTCAAAGTATACAGGTATCCAACCTCTATTGTTTTGTGTGTCTTTCCTTATTCAGACCCAAGTATTCATATGTGTTTCGAGTATTCCATCTTTATTTTTTTTTTTCAAGGAAGGAGGAGCTCTATTCAACCTTGTATTTCTGTTTTTGTGGACACCTGCTAATGCTTAGGAGATGAATGAAAAGAGCTATTTTCTGCAATATTTTATTTAGATTTTTATTTAGATTTTTAATTAGATCTCTGTGTTGGTAGGTAAGCAGTGGTCTCAGGATCATTCACAAAGGTTTTATTGATCTACACACTGGTCATCCCTTTAGTTCTGAGAGGGTTGCCTGGAAAACTGTTTCAAAATACTTCGCTACATACACTGATGTGACTTACATTACTACTGTAGATCAAATTTTCATCTCGTCTGCTCACTTTGTGCAACAGAAATTGACATGTCATCAGCATAGTAGAAGTGTTTTTGTTGATGGTTTGTTGTAATCCTTGTCTCTGTTACTTTGCCTACAGGGAGTGGCCACCATGTCCTTCCGAAATGGCAGCCACCGGAAGACGGCAGCGTCTCATCCATGGGGTCACCAGACGTCGACCCCCCATCCTCAGCGGGGACAAGCAGGAAGAAAGGCCTTACAGGAAAGGTGAGTGAGTGGCTGGGAAGGAAAGTACAGTGACTCCACATCTTTCAAAGTATAAATTGCAGTGATTGGTTTTGGAAAAAATTAGATAAGATGAAATAAACAAACAAATAAATAAGTAAATGAAAAAAAGAAGTAGAAGAATTAATTGTGTGCGCAAACAGATTAACTGTATTATTTTTTCTAAGACTTCATATTTTATACTGTCTGTTAGATCTCTCAGCAAAGTCAGTACAATGTTAGATCTAGAGAAGGAAAGTGCATGCCCTAAAGGTGTGGATTTGGAAAATGTTCCTCATGCAGTCATCATAATTTTCACCATATCTTCACTACCTGAAATCTAAAAGCTGGCACCAGAAACAAATCTACTCCTGTTATTCATGCTTGTACAAGCACCACAGCCAACCAGTCACACACACAGGCATTTTGAACTGAAAAATATTTACTAAAACATTGTCATTCTGGGCTTCCTCTTTTGTATATATGGTTTCCATAGTCGAATCCAGCTAAAAATCTCTGTCAATTTTTGATTTTATAAGATGTACATATACATGATGCTCATTGTCATGCAACGTATCCATGTATCTCATTCACAATTTAATGGAAGAGTTAGGATTACAAATAACAACCCCACCCCCACGAAAAACAAAACAAAACGAAAACAAACAAACAAATAGGTGGTGTAAGTGTGTACAAACATCAAATCCAACATTTCATAGGCCAGCAGCAAGCAAGCCCAACCCTCCGGTCACCGATCGTCCAACCCAAGGGGTGATGCAGGTGATGGGAGGAGACCTAAGGGCGTGAAGAGCACCCTCGCACCAGCAGAACCAGAAGGTGATAGCGGGTTCATGGGGTCAGAGAGCAGCCGGCAATCGCTGCAGACAAGAGGGTCTGACACGCGACCAAAGAACCGGGCCCAGAGGTGAGTGAAACAAAATATACTGTTGACCTGAGCTACCAACTACCATGTACTGTATACACTGAATATTTTGCGAGTTTTCTATTTGAGCAAATTTAGCAGGCCAGGGGCCGTATTCTGAGAGCTAATTAAGTGTCTGATTAGCACTTAATTTCCGAATTGGTATTCTGAGAGCATGATTAAGTAGGGGGTATATTAACTACCATAGCAACAAGCGTTTTGGCGGGAAGGACCTACGCGTTTACGCGTATCAATGTGCGTGCACCTCTGAGAGGACTTAATCACAGAGTTAATTACGAATCGGTATTCTGAGGGTGTAATTAAGTATGAAAGTTAATGGAAAACTTAATTATACCAAAGAGTGTCATTAACTACTCCGATATCACGCATTACATCGTGTTTTCTCGGCCGCAACGATGCTTACCGTCTTCGATAACCGAGGAGCGGTTGAATCTTGTTATCATGGTATCCGTAGAATTCAGAGAAAAAAAGAAATATAGTCGATCTTCGGGGAATTTTGTCATTTTATGTGAGCAAAGAGGTTGAGATCTTCGCGTGCGTAGGTGAGGGGTTGTAATCAAATACCGGAGTGTGCGCACGGAGCTCTTGGGTTGTAATTACAGGGGGCGTGCAGGAGCGCGCATTGAGGGCATATTTGCGCGTGTAATCATCATTTTGGCTTCTAACAATGCGTCTGATTGGATGGAATAACAATTAGATGGGAGGGACCTAAGATAATTACAGGGGACTTAATCATACCTTAATTACGTCCTCAGAATACCGATTTTGCCCATGATTAAGGGCCTATTAACTTCACGACTTAATCACGAAGTTAATTACAGACTTAATTACGACCTCAGAATACCACCCCAGGTGCTATTCACAAAATCAAAGACACGTGAATATAGTGACTCTGATCCCAACATGAATGTGACATACACATATACATTTCTGTGTTCAGTACAGGACTCCACGATCGCAAATTTAACCACTCACAAAATTGTCGGGAAGTCTCAATTCGAGAAAATTTAGACTTGCTGAATATATGGCGTGTACAGTAGTTTGCTTTACGTCAATATATGTTGTACAAAATATATTAATCTGTATCAAAGATAAGGAATATATGCTTTTGAATTGGAATATATGGTTTTTGAAATTTGAATGTATCATGCATTTTTTATTTGCACATTGTGGATTCCTGTTTCATGTGTTTGTTTATTTGTTTGTTTGTTTGTTTGACAGGTTACCACCTCATTCTGAAGACATTAAAACTGCACCAGCCAGATCAAGTAGATTGCCAGTCAAACAACAGAGGAGGGAGACCCAACCACCCCCAAGGAAGAATGAACCTGTCCCACTGAGGCAACAAGCAGTGCCAGAGGAGGAAGATTCCATTTACTCTGGAGGGAGCAGAATGGCAAGGGACAGGCAGTCCAGGGCCATTCCCACAGACTACCAGAGAAAAGGTGAGCCTGTGTTTGTTTGTTTTTCTTGTCTGTCATACATAGATTCATCAAAGATGGCATGCTTGTAGTAGCTAAAGTGAAATACGAAGAGAAGATGAATTTGTCATTTTTGCAAGAATTTGATTTGAAATAGAGCATATTGTCCCCAGATCATGTAAATTGTACATATGTTTAGTTAACTAAAATCTTACCTTAACAATAACATTCATCATTGCTGCCTGCTGTTATGTTACATATTGATTGTGCAGATGAACAAACTTCAACTGATCCAAATGATAAAGAAAATTGTTGAGAATTTATTTTCATTGCTTATAAAGATAGCCATCAATAAAACTCACAGAGATAACCAAAAACTAATTTCTTCTGGCATGGAAACTAGATATATTGTAAATTTTCTTTAAGGTGTAGCCTTCTTGTGCTTCTTGGGTTGAATAAGGATCTCGCTGTCTCTGCCTGAACCAGACATTCTTTCATACAAATCTACTCTTTGTGGTTTGCCTCAGCAGATACGAGACCAGCAGTGACCAAACCACACCCAGCCCCATCACACCGTGATGCTATAGAGCAGAGGAGCAGAACCCCCGCAGCTAGAACACAGCCCACTAGACGCAACTCTCCAAATTCAAGCCTTCCACTTAGCAATCAGTATTTAAGCAGGACTTCCAGTGAACCGTACAATGGGACAGCGATGCCAAAGAGAGCAAGTGATCAAAGAAGCGAGGCTCCATCGAGGAGCGGCAGGTATGATAGGCGGCCGAACTTACCACCGAGTCAGCCGGAATTCGATCGGCGCTCCGATGTGACGAGGAGCAGTGTGAGAAGCGAGGCGCTGAGGGCGTTACAAGATGAGGTTAACCAGTTGAAGGCCAAAGTGGCTGACGCAAGGCACAATCCAGTACCACCCACCATCCCTGAGGAGGCAAGCCACCGCCACAGGGAGGCGAGGCGTAACTATGGCGACGATGCCGATGATGCAGCATCCACGAGAAGCTCCAAGAGTGAGATGCTGCGCACGCTGCAGGAGGAAATAGCTGATCTCAAGGAGCAGCTTGATAACAATGACAGAACCTCTCATGGTGCCGGGGTGCCACAGTATGCAACCTCCACACCCCTCAGGGACACCCTCCGTGATGTGCTTCTGGAGCGATATATTCCTAGGAGAGATGAATCAATTGGTGCTTCACCGATTCGGGCAACCTCTCAGCGGTATCGCTCACCCTTAAAGAGAGACTATTTGTCAAGCATTAGGTCACCCCAATTGTCCCACCAAGCAAAGCAAAGTTATTCAAGAACCAGAGGTGCTAACCTGTTGAGGACAAGTCCTCCACCTGTTTTTTCTAGTGAGCAGCATTACCATACCGCCGCTGAACCGTCACCGATGTATGCCACCAGGACATCTCCCTGCCCGATGTGTGGAGGGTCAGGCATTCACTCACACGAGGATTTCCAGTACCATCCGCAACCGTCAAATTTCAGCCCGGCACCTCCCCAGGTAAATCCAGGAGTGCATGGGTCACCAGCCGTGCAACCAACATACCAGTACCCCCAGCCATCTACCTTTGTCCCCCAATCTTATCCTGCAGCTGCACCGCAAAATGTGTCAGTGGCACCGCCTCATTTATCATCAACACCTCTCGTGCATGGA